>NW_004955424.1:1366225-1517340 GCF_000276665.1 Chinchilla lanigera
TGCTAGGGGGCTGGGGATTTAGCTCAGCGGCAAAGCGCCTGCCTGGCAAGTGCAAGGTCGTGAGTTCGGTTCCCGGTACCAGAGAAAAACCAAAAAAAAAAAAAAAAAAAAAGAGCAATGATGCTAAATTATATGTTTTTATTAAGAACAGAAAGTGCAAAATAAGTATAAATGTTAACGCCTTTCAATGCTCAGATGAAACACTGTATCTTCAAAAACTGGAAGAATTTAAATCGCAAGTTCATTTTCTTGGACCTAGCAAACTATTCTCTAAAAACCTGAAATAAAGCCTACACACACAGAAACATCCACAGGACATACGTGTACGCTGTACTATGCATTTGTAATCTCAGCGCAAGCCCAGATAGCCCCTGCCCAGGCCAAGAATTGAACATCCCAGAAGCCGTCCTGGAGGGACTGTTCCTTCAGTGCAGTTTGTCTTAGGAGGATATAAACAACTGTATAGGGGGCTGGGGATTTAGCTCAGTGGCAAGGTCGTGAGTTCAATTCCTGGTACCGGGAGAAAAAACAAAACAAAACAAAAAACCAAAAATAAATAAATAAATAAACAACTGTGTAGATTAGGTTTGTTATTTCCACGTTTGTTTTAAAAGTACTACTAGCACTGGTTTTTAAAATTTCAACATAATTTGGGTCTGAGAAGTGTTGATTTTGCTCTAGGGTGCCTGAGAAGACGGAAAATACTGGTTGGTTCTGTGGTTTGCTGACGTTTTGGCCGCAGTGAGCAACTGCAGTGCCAGAGCTTTAGCTGAGCCCTTGCCCAGCGCTGGCTGCTGCAGCCGTCCTTGGCAACGCTGGCACTTTGCTCCTGGAAGGGGTGTCTCTCCTCTCTTGGTCAGAGCTCCAGGCACTTGCCTGACAGCAGTGTTTTCCTGACACTGGCCTGTCATTTTAGACTGTCCCGTCTTATCTGAGCATTTGCTGTATTTCCTGGGACATTGTGCCTTTTTAAACTCTTAAGACAGATTGTCAAGAGATGCGTCCCCGGTCTGAGGACCAAAAATACACACTAGACCAGCATTTCTCCAGAGAATCATTGTGGACTTTTGGGGCACGATGATTCTTTGTTGTGAGGGTTTTTTCTGTGCGTTGTGGGCTGTTTAGCAGAATCCCTGGCCTCTACCCACCAGATGCCCAAAGCACCCTCAGTCGTGATAACCAGAGCATCTGCAGACACTGCCCGGGGTCCCTGGGAAAGCAAGCTGCCCGCTTTGGGAACCACTGCACTGGAGCATGGTGTCCCTGTGAGCCTGGTGATCCTGTCTGGGTGCTGCAGCTGGGAAAGAGGTTGGGGTAGGGAGGCTGGATGAAGACCCCTAACTTGGCTCAAGAAGAAGAGTGAAGGACAAAGACAGGAGGCACGGGGTTGGTGGGTAGTGGGGCCAGTAGACGAGGGGGATACGGGGAATAGGTAATGCCCGGGGGTGGGGGTGCAGAGCTCTGAGGCTGCGCAGTGCCCTGGGAGGCCGGGCCCAGAGGCAGCACTCAGCCTTCCACTGCTGCGCCAGCTGCCCTGCGGCTTTCACTGACCTTTCCGCCCTCCTAACTATTCTACCACTTCCGTCCTCGGCTCTGGAGGGTTGTGAGAGTCTAGCGGGTGGGTTAAGCTCTTCGGAAAGAAATTACAGTCTTTTTATCATTTATTTACTGAACAGACATTTACCAAGCACGGACTTGGGCAGGGGGTGCAGCAGCACTGTGGTCTCCGTGGGGAGACAGCTTCAGGCAGGCAGGCAGGCAGCCCTGGGAGGATCAAGAAGACAGGCTGTGTCTTCCGGCGGCTGAGCAGGTCCACACCCAGCCAGGCTCCCAACAGTGGTGTCCTCTTGGGCAAGTGAGTGATGCCACTAAGCCGTGGTGTCCTAGGCTGTAAAATGGGGTAGTAAGAATTCTTACCGAAGATGACAGAAGAGGATTAATGCAAAGTGTGACCAACCTGCAGAACAGTGCCTGGCACTCGTCAACACTCACTAATAATAGTATATTTTAAAGGTTTTATTATTACTACTACTTTTATTTTTGAGGGGGTATAGGGTCTCACTATGTAATTCAGGTTGGCCTTGAGCTCATTATGTAACCCAGGCGGGCCTCAAACTCTCGATGATCATTCTGCCTCAGCCTCCTAGGTGCTAGGATTGCGGGCGCGTGCCACTGGGCCTGGCATTACTGTTGTTCCTGCATACAGGCTACCACAGAATAGCCAGAGACTTCTAAGGAAAAAGGGATCAGAGACTTCAATGAAGTGGCTTTTCTTTTTAGATGGGTCTTAAAGGATTAGTGAGGCTTTATCAGGGAAAATAAGAAGGTTGTCAGCCTGAGGGGGGATCTCGCATGAGAGTCCAGCTGCAGAAAGAGCAGCCGGGGAGTCTCAGGTCACTAGCAGGCTGGCCCCGTGATCCGGTATTAGAAGGGTGGCCGTGAGGCTGGGAAGGCAGGCAGGTGGCGCAGGCCAAGCTTGCGAGGGGCACCTGGTCTGAGCAGGCCTAAGCACCAACCCCCTCTGGTCTGCTTCATTCATTAATAAAAACTAGCTGTTTTAATCCCAATCTCTTCTCCAGGAAAGTGGAATGCTAAGTGTTATTGAGCTTATTAGAGACTCCAGTCTTATGAGACACTGCAGTGTATTAGAGACGGAAATGCAGATTTGTTTATAATAGGACCCTGTGTGGTTTGCTTTGGTTTGGTTTGGTTTTTGTTTGTTGTACTGTGGATTGAACTCAGGGCCTTCACACTGGGCTACATCCCAGCCCTTTTTATTTTTTAATTTTCTTATTTTGAGCTAGAGTCTAAGTCATGAAGTTGCCCAGGCTGGGCTTAAACTTGTGATCCTTCTGTCTGAGCTTTCCAGAATGCTGGATTACAGGTATGTGCTGACCAGCCCACCCTGTCTGTCTATGTATGGATGGATGTATTTTTGAGACAGGGTCTCCCTATGGAGTTCAGGCTGGCCTTGACCCTGTGTTTTTAAATAGGCCCCAGGCTGGGGGATGCTAGTAACCAGTTTGCTCCCGAAGAGTCCGACAGATTGAGCCCAAGCTTCCCTGCCAGGATGCCCTGCAGCTCGCCAGCTCTATGACCTCAGAGAGTGTCGTGGCCTATTAGAGTTCACAGGGACCAATCAGCTGGCTGCTGGATTCCTCTTCTGCAGCTCACTCACTGCCTCCAGGCGGCAGAGGCTGAAAACAAGCCTGCAGATGCGGATGATAACCAGGGCATCTGTGCCCAAGGAGTGGCATGTTTATTTCCCTGGAGTTGGTGGCTTTGTTTCTGAGGCTTTGCTGATTCAGCCTGGTGCTGTCTGGCATCCACCTCATAACCAAGACCTCAGTCCCAAGGTCACAAATGTCTGCTGGATGATGCTGACTTAATGTCTCCGTGCTCTGCAACTTTATGCAGTGAACTCTCACTTCCTAAGCACTTCCTCTGAATGAGACAGACGCCAGCCCTGGCTTTGTGGAGCTTGCCATGTTGTGGGAGAGGCAGACACGGGGCTGACCGTCCTAATGGAGGGTACAGGGATCTGGGCCGGTGTGAAACAGAGAGGAGCCTACGCTGAGGGAGAGCAAAAGTCAGAAGGGGCTCACCCAGGAAGGAAGTCTCCCTGACTCCTGAGGATGCTCAGGAGTGGGGCAGACTGAGGCGCAGGCTGGGGTAGCTGGGAGATCTCCCTCACCAGAGTGCCAGTGACTGAACCCAGGGAGCATCCTTAGGCCATGCACCCCTGGCCTACTTGCTACCTTTGGCACTGCTGTCTACCTCTCTTTCTTAAATTTCCTCCTTCTCATCCCCATCCTACTTTTTCCCTTTGCTTCCAGCCTGCCCTTGTCTCCTTTGCTGGCCTATCTTGATCACCTCTGCCTTTCTAGAAAATGGCCTTGCTCTCTAAGACAGTGGATGATGGGGACAGGAAGCCAGGCTTGGAGAAGGCTGACTTGGCTCCTGCTTCACCCCTTGTGGTCATGAGTTAGACAAGCAGGTGACTCTGAGCACTGCAGTTCCATCCGTATGAGGGATTCCCTCAGCCAAGGCAATCTGACTGGGGTAAGGCCTGCAAGGTGCTTCGATCAGGTTTATGTGAGCCAGGAGTTTGCACACTCCTTTCTCCTATGTCAAAACTGACTTGGTTCAGTTAACTTTATGTTTTCTTGGTTAATCGTGATTGTCAACTTGATTAGCTTAAGAGACACATAGAAGATTGGAAGAGCACACTTCCGGGTCTGTTTCAGAGGGTCAAGAGAGCATAATTTGTGGGGACTATATCTGCTCCCTAGACCCTTCCTCTCTGGCTCTTTCCTTAGTTTCCTGGCTGCCATGAGGTGAGCAACTTGCCTCCACTGTGCCCTTCTGCCATGATGTTCCTGCCTTGGAGCCTGCTCACCATGGACTGAAACCTCCAAAGCCATAAGCCAAAAAAACCATTCCTCCTTTAAGTGTGGATATGATGTATTTTGTCCCAGCAGTGCAAACTTGGTGTTCCTGACAACAGTACTCATAGTAAAGGTGTCCCCAACCCTTGGTAAAATTGCTTGTATAAGGAGAGTTCTCTGTTTGACTTCTAGTAGCCTTGACTTTGGGCTTCCTCGTTGTGGTGTCTTTTTTCACTCAGGCAGACTCCTCACTGGGGCTCCAGAGGCACTCTGTGGGCTTGTCTCAGGGGATGCAGGCTCCTATAGGCCTGGCCCACGGTGGCTCTTGCACTGAACTGGCTTGCACCTGAGTGGACAGCAGATCAACTCAGTAACCTCATCAGTTGGGCCAAAGGATTAAGCCATTCTGGGCACAACATTCTGTCCATTCACTCATTTAAAAATATCTACTGATGGCCTACTACGTGATGCGTGCTGGGAAGACAAATTGGGCAAAGTAGATTCATTCTCTGCACTTAGAGTCTATTATAAGAACACCTGATGAAATGTACATTGTGCTTTGAAAGAGTAGTGGGGAGGTTTGACCTAGTCTGAGAGGTCAGAGAAGGCTTTTAAAATGAAGAAGTCACTCTGGAGGTGGCAGCTGATGGCTAACCAAAGAATGGGGAGGGCAGATTCCAGGAGAGACCAGGACGGGCAAAGACAAAGTGGAGAGAAAGAGGCAGGCAGAGCTATGTCACACAGATCCTTAGAGGCAGGGCTGAGGGCCCAGGTGGCTCCTGGCGCTGTTCAGCACTGGAAGATTACTAAGCTGATACTCTTGCTTCTGTGTTTTAAGAGCAATGAGAAGCAGGGTAGGGCTGTGCTGCGGGGGACAGGATGTTGACTTGTCCAGATTGACAATTTGAAAAGTTTGTTCTGCCTGCAGGATGCTGAGGGGGAGCCTGAGCAGGCAGGCTTTGTGGAGGATCAGCAGCAGGAGGGAAAACTGGCCTTTGACGTCGGGGTCTCTGCTGCTCCGCTGAGCTGGGCTGCCCTCTCGCCTCAGTTTTGGTCTCCATGACGCCAAACATGGTTTGAAGGAAGTGGTGTATCGGGAAATGGGAACTGCCAAGGACAACCCAGGCGTGAGCAGGAAATGTTCAGAGCATTCAGAAAGAGGGATCGGTCCCACAGCAGCGCTTTCTGTGGCTTGGAGAGCTGCTCCTGGCATCCGAGGCAGACATTTTCCACCAAACAGGATGAACGAAAATCACATTTCTCCTTTTTCCTCTCTCTCCTCTAGGCTTATATTTGGCACCCTTTACCCGGCATATTACTCTTACAAGGCTGTGAAGTCGAAGGATATTAAGGAATATGTAAGTAGAGCTGTTTATCTTGGAGGGGGGTGACTGATGGGGGAATGAGGCTGCCGCCGGCTGCGACACTTCAGAAGGTGGGTGCCCTCCTTGGTGAGGACACTGGTAGCAGGCAAACTTCTTCTCATAAGCCTTCTCAGGAGTCCTGTCCGGTCTACATCAGACCCCTGTCTAGACCCTGTGTGCTGCACTGAGAAAAGTGCTGCAGGCCACAGCAAGAGGAAGTGGCATGTGCAATTGGGGGTGCCGCTCTGCCGCATGGCATGTGTGTAGAACACTCTGCAAACCTGAAAGCATCGCCCCTGGGGACCGCCTGGCCTTGAGGGTGGGTGCACAGGCCCCACAGTCCAGTAGACCTGGGTTTTGGCCTGACCCTACTTTAGTCTGTGACTCCAACACCCCCTGATTCCAGCCCTGTCGCTGTTGCAGCATTGAGGCAGGGGCTAGGCACAGGGAAGGGGCCTGGGATGTCTCCCTGGTTAGAGAATTATGCCATTACCATGGGTGACAGTGACCCCAAACAGCATGCTTGGATGTGCTGGCCACCTTTAGCAGGAGATCCACAGCCACCTCTGGTTGACAAAGGGATGAGAGAATGAGCGCCCTTCCCCATATAGGACACCAACCTGGAAAAAAGGGCAAAGGATGTAGATTTTGGCAGAAAAGGACTGACGTCAAACTGTGGCTCTGACATGTGAACCTTTAAGACCCTCCATGTTCCCCTCACGTGGGGAGCAATAATCCCTCTCTTTCACAAAGAAAGTAAGTCTGAGGTAGGTAAAGAAATAATTCAAGCTGGCTGTGGTGGTTCATGCCTGTAATCCCAACACTCAGGAAGCTGAGGCAGGAGGACCCCAAATTCAAACCCAGCCTAGGCAGCTTAATGACTTACTGAGACCCTGTCACAAAATAAGAAATAAAAAAGGGCTGAAGATGTAGTTCTGTGCAAAGGGCCTGTGTTCAATCCTCAGTAACACACACACACACACACACACACACACACACACACACACACAGAGCAGGCTTGGAAAGTCATTACTGTCTTAGACTGCCCAAGCAGCCTTTATGATGGCACCAGATACCTCCAGATCACCTCTCTCCCACTCCCGAGCTTCCCAGAACTACTTGATTGAGCCTCATTTGGGTGCTCCTCAGCCAGGGCCCAGAAGGGGTGATTTCTCCCCCAGAGACCCTGCCCAGTGTGCGTGAGTGTGTGCACTATACGTAGCTGGGAAGCTGCAACGCAGAACCTCCTGGTTCTCAGTTGACTTGGCCCTGGGTAAGGCCTTAGGCCACCTCTTCCAGCCCTCCCTCTTCCAGGCTGCTTCCTGCCTCCAGTACAGGGCGTCTGTGCCGCGGATGAGGCCAGAACCGGGGTTGCCAGGCCTCAAGGGCTGACCCTCCACTTTGCAGGGGCTGAAGATTCTCTTAGCTGGGCAGGGGGCAGGGAGAGATCAAACCCTGGTGAATTATTTGTGCTGACTGAACTCGCAGGGGCCTGGTCTGTGATCAGATGGCAGTTGGTTTACTGACAGCCAGCCTGTTGCTGACAAGCGGGGCAGCTGTTAGCGCTGGCGGGGCAGTGACTGCTGGCTGTCCTGGAGGAGTGGAGATTAGCAGGTTTCTGGGTACAAATGGAATCAGAAGGGAGGAGCCGAGTAATAGCAGGGGTGTTTGTTCTGTGCTCACACTCACTGTCAAACATGGTCACGCACAGTCTCACAACACTCTCACACTCACGGTCCCAGTCATACACTCTCACACATCTTCACTCTTACATGTTGTCACACACACTGTCCTACACACTCACACACACCCTCCTGTTTTGTTTTGTTTTGCTTTTCTTGCAGTTTTTTTGACTCATGGTCCCATTTGCCCAAGAGAGAAATCTGAGAATTTCCTTTGGATTTCCTCTACCTCACCACCCAACTTCACACGCACCGGGTTGGTGAGTGTCTCTTCACCTCTGACCCTTCATGATCTTCCACACCCGGATTCCTCCTGCTGTGCTGCTGCTCTCTAAAGTGCGATCCTTCCACCATGGAATCCGTCTCGTTTTGTTTTTGTTTTGTTTTGTTTGCACAGTGGCCTTTGTGCTGGGTGCATCTCCAACCCTTCTTAAATTTTTTTTTATTTTTAGAGAGTCTCATTAAGATGCTAAGTTGTCCAGGCTGGGCTGCAATTTGTAATTCTCCTGCCTCAGCCTCCCAGAGTGCTGGGATTACAGGTGTGTGCCACCACATCTGGTTTGGTTTCTTATTGTCATTGTAATAAGTTATCATGATCTTGGTGACATAAAAACAACACAAACATATTATCTTACAACTGTGCAGGTCAGGAGCCTGCCAGGTCTCCCTGGGCTCGGAACAGGTGGAGCATGTTTCCTGGGGGAGGGTCTGGAAGAGAGTTCGTTTCCTATACTCCTCAGCAGGAAATGGACTCTTTCTTCAAAGCAAGCGTAATTCTATCTCTCTCGCATATTTCCATTATCACTTCTGCCTCTCACCCAGCTGGGAAAAGTTCTTCCCTTTGAAGGATGTGTGGGATTATGTTGGTCCAGGCTAATCTCCCCAGATGAAGGTCTTTAACTTAAAAACTCTGCAAAGTCCCGCTTACTTGTACCATATGGGGATAACGACATGAATATCCTTGGGACACCAGCATCCTGCCTACTGTACCTAACTGGCTCCCCTGCCAGTCCCTCCTTTCCCATTCAGTTGTCTACATAACATCCAGGGACTTTTAAAGACAGGAATCTGTTCATCTCACCTCCTCTGGATCCTTTAATGGCCTCAGGATTGAGGCCAAAGTCCTTTATGCAAAATTTAACACCATTCTTAATGTTACTTCTTCCTTTTTTTTTTTAACTTCTTCCTGCTTGCAAGATGCTTCTCTACAGGTTCTTACTGCTCTTGGCCTTCGTACCTAGGGCATGATCTGTAGCCCAGCATCGACATCACCTGCAGCTTGTTAGCCACCAAGCACCTCAGCCCTACCCTTCTGCACCTAAAAACAATATCTTTAGCGAGATTGCCAACTTGACACACATCACTCTTAATATTAGTTTTAAGATTCTTATATATTTCCAAAGTTGTTGCACTTGTCACGTTTTGGTGATGAAATCTTAAATACAAAGGAATTTATGAGGAATTGAAGAATTAATTAGAAGACTGGAGAAAGACACTCAGAAATTGGGAAAGACCCCAGAAGGCCGAGTGGTGGTAAGAGCCATGCTCAGGCCTCAGGAAGGATCCGGTCGGGCTGGCAGGGGCACTGGCTCCCAGCTACCTGTACGTTTGGAACATTCCCTGAAGATGCAAAGCCTGGAGAGGAGCACCTGGTTCTTCCAAACCCAGATGACAGATTTTGCCTCCTACTAAGACCCTCAGTGCTCGGAGGTTTCCTTGATCTAGAAGAGGCTGGATGCTGGCTAGGCAAGGGGGAGCAACAACACAAACAGCAATTACAGTTAACTCTTCAGCTGCCAACACCTGCATGTGCCCTTGGAAGCCTTTACCTATATTTTGGTTTTCAAAAACAACCTTCCAACAAGAATTCTGTAGGACTCGCTTACTTGTTAGATCCAAATTTCTTCAGTTACTGAATCCAGCGCCAGGTCCAGATCTCTGGGCAAAGTCCTCTTCTCCTCTGGTTGTGACAGGTTTCTGGCTCACTGTTCAGCTTTCTATATAATGAATTATCAAGCAAACCATCGTCACCAGCCTGTAAGCTATAGCAGGGGAAAAGAGAATATATTAAGATATAATTACTTAAAACATTTAAGTTTACATACCACAAAAAAAGAAGAAAATATGGATAGAGGCTAAAGTCTGTATTTATACAGCTGACTAGGAGTTCCTAGCAGTACTTGTGCCTTTTGTTAAGACAATTTTTTAGGGCTGGGGATTTAGCTCAGTGACATAGTGCCAGCCTGGCAAGCGCAAGGTGGTGAGTTCAATTCCCAGTACAGGAAAAAAACAAAAAAAAAACAAAAAACAATTTTTTAAACAAGGTAAATCATAATTTATATAAGTAAAAAAAGTATGTTGAAGATTTTACTTTAATTATTTGTTTTGTTTTTGTTTTTGTTTTTCTCTGGTACCGGGAACCGAACTCACGACCTTGTGCTTGCCAGGCAGGCGCTTTTGCCGCTGAGCTAAATCCCCAGCCCCTGCTTTAATTATTAATTAACAAGGGAACCAGTAAGGAATTAAAAGAATAGTTCAAAGGAGATTCCAAACAAGAGACACTTAGACAATCTAGAATGTGGAAATTAATTTGTTAATTGATTTCTTGGTGAAATGGAGAGTGTTTTAGTTTCTCTTCTCATTGCTGAGACAAAATACCCAACTCCCAAAGTTAAAGGAGGAAAGGTGTATTTAGCCCACAGTCTGTAGAGGTTTCAGTCCGTAATTGGCTGGGTCAAAGGCAGGGTGGCTTGGCAGGGGGACATCACCGAGGAGAAACAGTTCATGGCAGCAGAAGACAGCAAAAGCAGTAAGAGAGAACAAGCCTCTATCTGTCCCTTCTGTTGTGTGCAGGCCACCCACCCTAGGGCAGGTGTAGCACTCACACCCTTAATCCCAGCATTGGACCATGAATGAGTCACAAACTCTAGAATCAGCTACATCTGAAAAGCCTGTCCCCAGTGACTACATGAGGCTTTGGTAGACATCTAGACGCAAATCAAAACAGGGAGTCAATTATACCTCCACTGGATAAAACTCATTGCATCCCTGTGGACAAAACCATTTTCATTGCAATCAGTTTTCTAAAACTTATAAAATTGTAAAATAGCACAGAGACAGTGAAAAACACGATACCTGCAGAACTGAGGTGAGTTGGAAGTATATGCTGGATACCTAGCTTTCCGTAGATGTGCATTCTTTTTCAAGTTTTCCTGATACTTCCCTTTTGTTACTATCCAATCCGCACTCCCTTTGCCTGCAGATAGAGCTTTAGTGAGTTCCTTATTCAGCGATGTGGCCCAAATCTTGATTCATAAGAATCCAATACCTTGGCAATCTTGTCTCTGTAGGGTTCCCGTACTGATCTGCTGACTTCTACCTCTGTACACAACAGTGTTAGGACACCCCTCCTCATAACCCACAGTTTCCATCTACCTTTCTTTTTTCTGCCGTGTGTAGCAGTAACCTCAGTTCCCCTTCATAATCACGATCATTCCCGCCATCAAAGCACATATGTCCCTCTGTTATCTGTGCCCTAGTATGAGTATCTTGAAATGGCCATGTGACAGCTTTCATTTCATGGAAACATTTTGTGTCCCCCGGTATGAGCATCCATTAGTAAGATACTAAAATTCATTAAAAAGCAGAGATCAGAGATTTGGGAATGAGAAGCAGGAATGTTGTGTGCTAGACCAGTGATTCTCCAATTGTAACATGCATGTGAATGGGGATCTCATTAAAATGCTGATTCTGATCCAGTAGGTCTGGGATGGGGCTGGAAATTCCGCATTTCTAACACATTCCCAGGTGATATTCATGCAGGAGGTCCATGGGCCGTACTTTGAGTTGCAAGGAACTGCCATTGGGCTTAATTTGTTCATTCTTATACCTGCCATTTTTGGGTCACTAACTCAGAGGAGAAAGTGCATCTACAGGGTTCTCTTCCTGACCCCTCAAGGCTGGGCAGCATTTTATAAGGCTAGCTGCCTCAAGGCAAGGGAGTTGTTATGGTTTATGTCTGGGTGTCCCCCCAAAGCCTCATGCGGCCATGGGGCAGGCTTTTAAAGTTTGATTGATTAGGAGTGTGAGAGCTGCGCCCACCCTGGGGTGGATAGTTTGCATATGTAAGAAAGAGGAAAAGAGTTCTTGAGGCCATACTTCCCCCATTCTGTCCAGGTATGTGCTGGCAGCTGTTGTCTGCCACCTGAGCTGTAGCTCTCTGCCATGTGCCCCTCTGCCTTATAATCTGCCAAGTACGGGCTGAAACCTCCACAAATTGTAAGCGAAATAAACCTTTCCTTCCTTAATTTTGGGCATCAGGTATTTTGTCCCAGCAACGAGAAAAAAGTAACCAAGACAGAATTTGGTACCAGAGGAGTGGGGTCATTGCTGTGACTATACCTGACCATGTGGTTCAAGAGCCTTGGGAAATAGCTTGTGGGAGGTGTTTGGAAAGGTTTGGAGTTGTCACCTGAAAGAGAAGTGCTAGAACGCCTTCAACTGTTCTGTTTGGGAGATTCTGGTCAGAGCTCAGAAGACCAGAAAGCTGATAGAAATCTTGCCAGTAAAGACCAGGTTTGGGAGGTTTCTGCTGGGAAGAAGGACTGCATTGGTCGTTGGACTCCAGATGATGTGTGTTATGGCTTGGCAGAAAGTTTGTCTGCATTTTGTTCGTGTCCAGAGACTTTGCCTAAGACTGAGTTTAAGGGTGGAAGCAGACTGATTAATCTGGCAAAAGAAACTTCAAGGCAGTCAAACGTTGGGGCAGTGGCATGGCTATTGTTGGGGGCTTTTAGCCAGATTTATATTGCGAATCAAGAACGAAGAGCCCAGCAGGATGATTTAAAATGTGAGTTTGGCTAGAAAGGAAGCTTCAGTAATTCTGTGGACTGCAAAGATAAGGCTCAGGAGATCTCTATTGCTGAGAAGAAACAGGAGAACAGAAAAGATGGCCTGAGGGCATCACAAGAAGCAGCAAGTCTCCACCCTTTGCAGCCTCAAAACTGCAAAGGTGAAAGACCTTGCTTTGAGAAGAAAGCTGCTGAGCGCCCCGTTCCAGAATGGCGGCGGAGGCTGCACCAGGTTCCAGAATGACAACAGCATAGAGGATCTGTTCCTCAGAATTGGACTCAGAGTGCCCAGCGATCCAGGCACTTGACCTCTGTGGCCAAGAGAGAGGGAAACTTGGGTACTGCTCCAGGTGGCAGCAGACCTTGGCATCATCCACGTGGCCCTGGCTTTAAGTGCATAGAGAATGCAGGAGTTCTGAGGTTTAAGAGGCTTCCACCCAGATTTCAGAAAGCCTGGGAGGCCAGGCAGTGTGCCCCTGAGAGGGCAGTGTGTGAGGCTGTGAGTGTGAAGCAAACGTGCCCTGGAGACCTCAGAAGTTTACAAAAGCCAGGACCGTGGATGATCTAAGGAAAACTGCAAGGAGGGAGCAAAGTGGGCCTAAGAGAGAAGCCATGGAAGCTGTAACCACCAGAAATGCCACAGGGGTGGACTCATGCAAGCCCTTTGGAGCTCACAATGTGCCACAAGTTGCTTCAGATGCCACATGTGGAATTACAGGACATAACGTTAGCCCTGCTGGATTTTGGACTTGCTTTGGTCCCAATGGTCTGTATCCCCCTGTTTGTACCTTTTGGAATGGTACTGCTTATTTTATGCCATTGAATGTTGGAAGTGTTTAACTTTTCATTTGTACAGGGGGTCACAGCTAAGAGTTCGCCTTACATCTCGGAGGAGACTTGGGACTTGGACTTTTCAGCAATGCTGCAACTGTTAGAACTTTGGCAACTCTTGCAGATGGACTAAATGCTGTTTGTATAAAGGGATGGGCATGAGTCTTTGGGGGGCCAGGGGTGGAATGTTATGGTTTATGTCTGGGTGTCCCCCCAAAGCCTCATGCAGCCATGGGGCAGGCTTTTAAAGTTTGATTGATTAGGGATGTGAGAGCTGCAACCGCCCTGGGGTGGATAGTTTGCATATGTAAGGGAGAGGAAGAGGGTGCTTGAGGCCATTCCTCCCTCATTCTGTCCTGGTGTGTACTGGTTGCTTAGCTGTTGTCTGCCACCCTGAGCTGTAGCTCTCTGCCATGTGCCCCTCTGCCTTATAATCTGCCAAGTACGGACTGAAACCTCCACAAACTGTAAGCGAAATAAACCTTTCCTTCCTTAATTTTGGGCATCAGGTATTTTGTCCCAGCAACGAGAAAAAAGTAACCAAGACAGGAGTGCATAGATGAGTGACTTCCAAAAGCATCAGCCTGTTGTCTTACTCTTTTACTGTGCTGGAGGGTCCTTGGTGAGAAGCAATGTAGTGTAAGATGCACCAAGATGAGAATAGCAGTCCCTGAGTCCCCAGCTTGCTGTGTGGCTCCAAGGATCCAGGAAATGGGGAAAAACAAGACCACGTGCAGTGAATATTCCAGAGAAGAGCTATCTGTGAGAGGAGGGGCCTGGTATCACAGACCTTTTTTCTGGAAGCTGGCTGCTGCCTTGAGTTACGCTACCATCTTGGACAGGCTTGGTGGCTGCTGCTGGCAGCTTGGTCTCTGACGGGTGGTCAGGGCCAGGTCAGCGCTGGTGAGAGGGATTCCACCTTGCTGAGCCCTTATGCTGTCCCTGCCACCTCCACATTGCCACTTCGTGCGCGAGCCAATTAAACACGCGCTGTTAAGCCTGAAGAAAGAGGCTGGCTGACATCCATGGCCCAGTTGTCTCATCCGCCTGGTTATTGTGAGCCTCCTCTGCTGTGAGACCTTTTGGCAAGCATGAGCATGGGCCACAAATATCTTCATTCTTGGGGCCCACTGGCATTTTTCCCAGGCCATCTCCATACCAGTCTCAGCCTCACCCCTTGTGCGAACCTCATCACCTATCCAGCCTTTGCCTGGAGTTTTTATTCTTTTTGTGTGTGTGTGTATCAGGAATCAAACTCAGGACCTTGCACTTGCCAGGCAGGCGCTTGTGCTGCTGAGCTATATCCCCAGCCCTGCCTGGAGTTTTTAAATGTACCTGGGGTTTGTTTTACTCAGGAGAGGTTAGGCACAAACAACAAAAATGATATGAAGCACGAAGCTTGCGCTCAGAGCTCCCCAGAAGTAGGGCGACGTGGGAAACACCAGAGCCAGCCAGGAGGCAGGCGCTGTCCCTGCAACAGCCTGTGCCGAGGCTTCTGTGGGAAAGGTAAGGAGACAGCAGGCAGGCCGACTTGGGGTTGGCCAGTCTGAATAATTTCAGCAGGCTCTGGCCTCTTCTAGCAGCTAGTTGCCTCTGGTACTTGGCTGGGGAGATCATGCCTGGCAAAGAATATTGGCTCAACCTGGACAGTCCCACAAAGAAAGAGTTGAAGTCTCCAGGACTGGCTCGTTTGCATATGAATGGGGTGCTGCGGCAGGGGTAGGGGAAATCTTGCCATCTGTAGGAGCTGGCCAGCCCTGGGAAGGGTGTCAGTCCCCTGTCCGTGAGGTGTCAGATGCCAGGGCATCAAGAAGGCAGAAAATAAGCACATGTAGTTATTACACCTGGTGACCATGTAAATGCATTACTGAGCGCGTTTCTCCTCCTAGACTAAGCGCACTGTTTAAAGTCTGCCTGCTTCTCCTCACTCTGCCAGGCCACCCCAGCCATATTACCAGCTGTCCACTGTGCCCTTGCCAGCAGCCGATGCAGTTATCTGTAAACCAGGCTCAGAGTTTTTCTTTCCCAGTCATTTGACACAGGGAAGTCCCTGAGTCTGAAGCAGGACCGGAGACCTGAGGAGTGTGAAGGCTTGAGAGACCACAGTGCGCCTGCTTAGAGGGGGCTACTGAGAGGATGGTGAGGCTGCAGGGATGGCTCAGACTGCTACATCCACAGCTCATAGTGGGGCCTTTCACAGGCTGCCACAAGCCCCAGGAGCAGGATCTAATAGACCAAGGAGTGCAGCAGCCGCTGAGGTCCATGGACAGTCTCAAAGTCCGCTTCCCGCCGGAAGCTCTGAAGACTGCTGCTGCGGCCAAGGGTCACAGCTTGTCCTGTCTCCTCACTCCGGATCCCGCCCCTGACCAGTCCAGTGGGACTTCCCAGACTGCTGGCAACTTGCCATTCCATAGCTGCTGCTGGACGTGACCTCACATCAGCCCTAGATCCCTCTTTCCCTCTCTTAATTCTCATGGAAAGCACCAGGCTCCTCCTCCCCCATCCTGCAGTTTGAACAGAATTCCTCAAACTTGGATGTGCTATTTCCAACCTTGGCAAAAATAGCCGTCATTTGGTTTCTATAAGGCCTGCCGGTGAAAAACATTTCCTGGTAATTTCAGATGAATACGGTTTCCATCTCCAAGTCCCCAGTATTCCATTTACCTTCTTAGGCTCCATGAGTCATGCTCAGATGCTTTTTTAGGATGAAAGTATTTTAAAGTGAAGAAGGACAAGATGGAAACGTCTTTAGCCTGATGCTTCAAGCTCCATCTCTGCCATGGGTCCCTCATGTGACTGTAGCCCCTGCCTCCCTCCTGAGCCTTTCCAGGGATCTTGGGCATTCTTCTTTGGGTGCTCCGTCTCACGCTGCCCTCATAGGGCCCAACCTCTCCTTCCTAAATTGGCTCTTTTTCTGGGTAGCCCCATAATCACCAGTCACTCATGCTGTGGCTTCAGCAGGATCTTTTTCTTCCCATATCTATGCAACCTTCTACTCAGTGGGTACTTGGGAGCATCGGTTGCCTCTCAAGCTATCCAATGCTGTGTTTTCTTCTCAAAAGCCACCCAGACAGTAGTTTCAAAAATATATTCCTTCTCGACCCTTTTGGAACCATCTTTTCTTTCCCAGTCATAATGCCAACATTTTAATGCAGTCATTCTGGACATGTTCATTCAGTACTTACTGTGTGCTAGGAACTCTTCTGGGTCCTAGAGATGTAGTGATGTTCAAGAAGAACTGGTCTCCACCCTTAAGGAGCTTATGATCTAGTAAGAAAAGCAGAAGAGTAAACAGGTACCTTTAAAGCGGTGTGGTAGGGGTGAGGGCAGGGACCATGCAGGAGGGAGAGAAGGAGATGGTGCTTACCTGAACTTTGGGCACTTCCTGAGGAAGTGATTTAGGCTGGGACCTGAGGGTTAAAATCTGGAGACGAAAGAAGACACTGTGTTCAGGAAATTGGAAGTGGTTCATTATGGCTGAGGTGGAAAATGGGAGAGAAGATATATGGAGGTCACTTTGATGGGGATAATTAAAGGCTGGTTCATACAAAGCTTGGAAAGCCAATTTAGGGAATTTAGGTTCTATCTTAACAGGGAGGCATTAAGCTATGACAGACTCATTACGTTTGTTTTTTGTTTTTTGGGCTTTTAAAAATTCTTTTTATTTAAAAAATTTTTTAAAAACTAACAAACAACAATGAAGACAAAATCAAAACAATGCAAAAACAACAAAAACGATACATGACCTCAAAACAAAATGATAGGAATTAACAATGGTTGCGACATTACATACTGTTATCTTCAATGAAGTTGCTCAGTCCACCAGACATAAGAATGTAAGATTGACCAAACAAAGACAGTAACAAGTAATAATAATAAAAAAAAAAACATTGGAAATGAGCAGAGCTTCACCATACAAGATGGTAGGAGTTCAACAATGGTTCTTTTACTGCTTATTGTATAAAAGCTTTTGCAAAAGCAATCCTGGGCAACAAAGGCAAGGCAGGAGGTATCACAATCCCTGAATTGAAATTATTATTCTATACTGTGATAAAATCATTGCATTTGGAATAAAATTATTTTGACTGGAAAAGAAGGACAGATTGGGAAGGGGACAGAGATCTGGAGACCAAGATGAGGCTGTAGTTCTAATGTAGACAGGAGGTAGTAGTGGGGCCTGCTCTGTTAAGTTTCCTTCCCTCTAGGATTTTTTTTCCTTCTCAACTTCCAACAACTCTGAAAGTGTCAAAATCCACTCTACAGTTTTCTAGGCAAATAAGGGTTCAATCCCTTCTGCTCTCTGCCTTCTGTTCATTGCTGTCTACTGCCTTCAAATGGTTGTTTTGAAATATTTTGTTGAGACGTTCCCATTACCAGCAGGAGGGTTACTCCAGTACAAGCTATTCCACCATTCCTGGAAGTGGAAGGAATACACTAAGGAATCTGGACTTTATTGTGCATGCTGGAAGATTTTAAATGGGGGAATGGTAGTCTGATGAGTTCATGCTTTGGGGAGAGTAGAATGGGGATGACCTATAGTGGTGGTCACGAACCTATGGCACGCATGCCACCATGGGCTGTTTGTATCACTGAAAGCTCTAAAAGGTTCGCCATCACTGACCTATAGAATAGGATAGGTTGGTGAGGGGAAAACCAGAAGACACAGGAAGCAATTAGGAGATCATTGCAGTGGCTCAAGAGAGATGGCATACAGAAGAGTGAGGCAATGGAACGGAAGAGGTGGGTCACATAGGAGAAATTTAATGAAAGAGTTCTCCTCCCAGTAGCCCTAGGGGCGTCCCACAAGAAAAGTGACTGAGGGGCTGGGGATTTAGCAGAGCAGCACAGCGCCTGCCTGGCAAGCGCAAGGTCGTGAGTTTGATTCCTGATACCGGAAGAAAAACAAAAACAAACAAACAAACAAACAACAAAAAAAGAAAAGTGATGGAAGATGACTGCCGTTCCATCCCAGAGTCTGGCCTGGTGAAAGCTGACCCCACAGTGTGTCTGTGTGGCGCTTGGAGCATTTACTCACCGAATGTTTGTCCTAGAAAAATTTCTTGACTGAATCTTGTGTCACTCTCGATCTGCAGCTCTCCGTTGCTCACTGCGAGGGCTGTGGAAGGCAATCCAGGGTCTGATTGGACCTTGAACGCGATCATTTATGGAACAGCCCAATTGCTGTCAGCCCCCAGGTGTGGGCGAGAGGAGGGGGAGAGGGTTACACATGTGGGTGGCGCTGCCCAGACCTGCCTGAGCATCTGCTGCCTGGGCCTGTTCCTCTTGATGTCAGGCAGCCAGCTGTCCTTGACTTCTCCCACCAGCTCTGTGCTTTCTCCTTCCATAGGTCAAATGGATGATGTACTGGATTATATTTGCACTTTTCACCACAGCAGAGACATTCACAGACATCTTCCTTTGCTGGTAAGTACTCGGGGAATTGGGCCATTCACAGGATGATTGGGCCTAGTGTGAGGAGAGGGGAAGAGCTGAAGCCTCACGCCACACCTCAGGCCGCAGATGCAGGGAGGCGATTCGAAGTATTTCTCATAAGTCGGTCTGTAAAAGTTATTCTTCAAGTATGGGTCGAATCTTCCTGTCTTCCTGACTCCTCACAAAGGTGCCTCGCTGCTTCCTCACCTGGTCCCCTTTCCCGGAAGTGGCGAGCGTTTTGGGGGTGGGGTGGGTAAGCAGTCTGCCTTTCCCCTGCGGGCCTGAGTGTGGCCTCCTCTGTGGGGAGGGGGCTCTGGAGGACCCTTCCCCGCCTGCTTCAGCCCCTAACTCTTCCTTCATCCTCATTCCCTACTTTTCACCCCTTCCCTAGGACAGTTCCCTCTTCATGGTCAGTTTTTAAAAGCATTCCATCCTGATGGAAACAGCCATTAAATATGGCCGTAGGATAGATAATATGGCGACTCTTTTTGCAATTTAGGAAGGTATTTTTATTTAAATAACATCTTAAAATGCCATTAAATGACAATTAAAAATTATAAAACAATACATGTACATGCAAAATACAAGTGAAACAATATACTAAAACTTAAGTCTAGAGCCTGGGGTAGCTCAACAAGAGTATATGCTTTGTGAGGGCCTGGGCTCTCCACTTGCACTAAAAAAAAATCCCCCAGACCCACAATCCCCTTCCCATTGCTAAAAGTACCACTATGGAAAGCTACTTGTGCTTTCTTCTAGAAATTTTCTGTACACATTAACTGTATGTGTTGTGGACAGTTTCATCCTGTGACCAACTCTTAGAAGGCAGGTACCCCTCCAGAATGTTGAGGTGTTACATTGTCAGGGTGGGGACACCACAACTTCCTGGGTTCCCCAGTGCTGTGCACATGCCTGAGAAGCTATGGAGAAAATGTGGGGTACCTGGGGTCTTTTCCCATAGGAAATTGCTAGAGATCATGGTTCTTCAAGGGTGTCTTACTGTGGAATGAGTAGGGCCCTTCGCCACCCCGTAGTTGAAGGCTGGGATTGTTAGGTGGGCTGGAAGCAGACATCATTGGTGGTAATTGTGTTGGGAAAGCCAAAGGACCCCAAGATTTGTAGGAAACATGGACTTGAGTGGCTTAATTTAGAGCATCGGGGGACCCCTGGCAAGGGTCTGATCTAAGACACCAGGACTTTCCCCTCCTAACATACACTTTGGTGAGAGACTTAGGGGCTTTAAATATTTTGAGCTGTCAGGAGCATAAGGCATTGTTGCAGCTAGTCTGCTAGTGCAACATGAAAACAGCCATAAATAGCAATAAGCGAGTGGGTGTGGCAGTGTTCTAATAAAACTTTATTTATAAAAACAAATAATTGGCTGGGTTTGGCCTGCAGGCCATGGGTTATTGGGGCTCCTGGGTCCTTTCTAGCAAACAGCAGATGCTACCTCTGACTAACTTAAGGAAAAGAAGAGAAAGCAGTGAGGCTTTGTTGGGAGATAGTTGGAGTAACTCAGAGTGGAAAGAAAAGCTAAAAATTTAAACTCTGGAAGGGGAGGAGCAGAGCCCTTCAGGGCCCCTTCTCACTGAAGCTTAAGGACTCTGCTTCTACCCACTGCCAGTTCACCCCTCAATACGGTTTACCCTGAAGCTGTAGGCCTCGCAATTCCAAATTTGTAATCTATAAATTGCTTAATAGTTACTACTTGATACTTCGGTAGTAGCACAAAGTACTTCGCTGTGACCTAGAGACCACCTAGTATAAACAGGGTCAGCAGGGCCTGCCCATCTGCCCATGTGTATCCAGGAGGGAAGAAAGAGGTACTCTCTCTGGGCGCTTTCCAGAGAGTGGGGCCCAACAGATGTCTTGTACAAATGTGCTTATAGAACCTACTGTGTGCTGGTTCTGTGCAGGCGCCAGGCGCCTAGTCAGAGCTGCACCTCTCCGTAGCACTGGGGAGAAAATCACCCAGGGTATTTCTAACGCCAGTGAGGCAGGTGCTTGAGCACACCCATCTCTCTTTCTGCGTCTCATCCTTCTTCCTGTCCCACAGTAGGTGGTCCCCATCTCTTCATGTCCTCTCTTCTGTGCTGGTGACTGAACAGTGACGTTCTTGTTTCCCAAGTGCTGTGTGCGTGTCCTCCTCCTCTCCCTTTCCCTCCTTCAATCTTCCCTTGCTTCCCCAGCTTCGACATAGACCCTTTCCTCCTGTGTGACAAACCTATAAGGGGAAGGGTGTATCTAACCCAGCTTGGGTGCCCCTACAGTATTCAGCACACACCTTTTAATTTATAGTTCCTCAGTAGGATTTCCCAGCAGAATGAATTAATTAATCAATAAACACTGAATGGGTCAATAAAGCCAAGTATCTAAGAGTAGGCAAGTGAGAAAGGAAGAAAGCGGGAGAAAAGAAATAGTAAGAAAATTTAGTGATTGTTAATGGTAGGGGATTCTGGTTTTGCTTTGAAAAAACATCCAAAAGGATCCTATTTTTGCCAGACATGGTAGTCATCTGTAATCCTAGCACTAGGTGAGGCTGGGTCAGGGGGATCACAAGTTCAAGCCCAGCCTGGGGAATTTAGCAAGACGCTATCTGCCTTATTCACTTTCCCTGTTCCTGGAACAAAATACCCAACTCTTGCAACTTAAGGACAGAGAGGTTTATTTTGGTTCAGTTTTAGAAGTTTCAATCCTTGCATGGTCAGCTGGCTGCATGCAGAAGTGAAGGATCTTCCTCATGGCAACCAGGAAGCAGAGAGTGAAGGGAGGAGCCAAGAAGGGAGCTAAACCCTGACAGCAGCCCCAGTAACCTGCCTCTTCAGACCGGACCCCACCGCCTGACACCAGGCCAGCTGTATCACCCCCATAATCCAGTCACCTTGCTAAAAGCCCCACCTCTGAGCGCATGAAGCTTGGGGAGATGTCCATATATGAACCATGATACTCTTTGAAAACTAAAACTAGACAAGGGCTGGAGATGTAGCTCAGTGTGAAGCCTATGGGTTCAACCCCTCATCCTGGGACGGGGAGCCTCTTTTAAACCAAAGTCCTAGAAGAGCTGGGAATTAGCAGGCTCTGATGGCATTTCTTTTTTATGCTCTGGATACCCAAGGAACAAATCCATTCTTCTGTGATTCTTCTATCACAAGGGTTGACATGCCTTACCCAAAATGTCTTCAGTGTAAGCTCCATTGTCCGGGGGAAGAGGGGAACAGGGAACAGTACTTTCTCATCCAGTCCAGAGCTACTTGGGGATGGCACCCAGTAGGCAGGCCTGCCGGTCGCTCCAAATGAAGTCTGCCCTCTGAATTTGTCCCTGGAGCTGCTCTGTGATACTGGTAAGACATGGCTGGAGAAATGAACCCAGAAGATTGGTAGGCAGGAAGGTCTTCCTATCTGTCTGGATGGGGTACACTGACAGGAGCTTGGGGACCAGGATGGTCTGTAGCAGACTTGCCAGAGAGGAAAGGGGGCCTGGGTAACCTGAAGGATCACTCAGGATGAATATGCAAGTGCACCCCACAGCCCTCATGGCACAGCCCGGGGCAGAGGCTCTCATAGCGGCTGTAACCTGAGGGCGTGGCTGCGGAGACTCAGGGTCTCTTATCATGCTTGCATGGAGGTGCCACCCTGTCTATATTTAAAGTGCACACAGAATTTCTACTCCTCAGGCATTTATTCTGCAGATGCATCTGCACACATGTGTAGAGAAACACACTAAGAGGTTTTTTTGCAGCTCAGCTTAGTTGCCAAAGATTGTCACCCTCATGAATATTCACAGGCCTGGGGAGATGCCTACACACCCACGTGCAGCCATTAAGAGAGGGTGCAGCTCTCTGTGTGCTGGCGTGAGATAGTCCCCAAGGCACACTGTGGATTGTGTGTGCTGGGGGGGAGCAAGGGGTAGGAGTGGGTGTATAGAATGCCACCATGTCTCTGGAGGGCTGTTCCGGGAGTTGTGTGCATCTAGATGATTGTACGTCCCTGGTCCCAGTCCATTCTGGAAGGGTGCACCAGCAACAGATATTTATGCTTTTAGAAAAGGGACCAAAGGTCAAGGGTGGAAAGGAGACTCTGCTGTATGCATTTTTAAAAACTATGTGCATGTATGACCTATTTTTTAGATACATTTTTTACATTCTAAAAAGAGCTGCAGTGTAACAGATGCCCTTGGGATCATCGGTATATCTTGTGCTGGTTTCTGAGCTTGCTAGATTCATTTGCTTTCCCCTCAGGACTGGCAAATACTCGTTTTCAAAACAAAAGTTCCTCCATTACTAATCGCCAGAGTGTTTCCCTATGGGAGAATCACGCCTCTGTTCTTTCAGCCCCGCTCTTCTCTGCCTGTGAAGCATTAAACAGTCTTGCCAATGAAAGTGCCCCCTGGTTGCTGAGGCACTGTTGAGGACGAGTCAGCCACAGGCAGAAAGCTGAGCAGCTGAGACCTTCCTGAGGAAAGGAGGAGGTGGTAGAGCTGCTGATTGAGCAGTCGTGTGAGCATTAAAGGGCCTGGAATTGACTTGCTAGAAATTGCTCCTTTTCATTTCTAGCTCTTTATCTGGTGAGGATTAACTTTTCTGATTTCTGTTAGGTTTGTGTGGGAAATCTGGGCTTGCAGGTGAGCTTTTCTATCTCGAGGAATTGGCTCAGTTGGCTGAGGAGGTGAGTGGCACTGGAATCTAAACCAAGCTCTGCTCGCCAAGATGTGTGCCTGTAGCACTGCATCTATTTGAAGGGGCTGACTTTTAAGTATGTGCAGAGCTCTAGTAGAGCCCCACTACAGCACTGTCCTTGTAACACAAGGCGCAAGGCGGGGAGGCCAGCTTGTGTAAAGACAAGGTGGCATGGAAATTATTGTGCCTGGTTGCAGGCAGACAGAGTGTGATAAGGCCGTCTGTAGGGAACAAAGGGAAGTGTGTCCCTTTCATAAGGGTAGAAAGAAAGCAGGGACACTAAGCAGAAGGATTTTAATAAACATCTATGGTCAGAGTTCTTTGGCAGTCCTGCACCTCAGCAAAGAAAAGTCCTTGAAGCTTCTGGTGTAAATTTTCGAGTGGCTCTAGATGTCCCCAGATATGCTGGGACCTGCAGAATTCCCTGTCCTATCTTACCTTCTTTATGACACCCTGTGCCTGCTGATGACAGCTTCAGTGCTGAGCTGAGTTCCCTGCTGAGAGTAGTGCTTCTGCTGGAAAGCAGGTTGGGGACTTGGAGAGTCAGGTCCGATTGGAGCCTTACACTGCTCAGGTCACTGTTCTAGGTGGGTGTGATTATAGTATCAATCTCTGTTTCTCTGGTTGGACCCCTAGGTTCAGGGATGTCAGAATCTTGTCTGTTTCTGGAAGCTCCAAGGAGGAGGATCAGGTCTTCCTGGCTCACTGTTACCTGCCCAGTGCCTGGCACAAGCTGGCACAAGCTGGCACATATAGGTGCTGGGCGAATGTTTGTGGCACAAAGAAATGATTGGGCTCAAGGATGCATAGGACTTCCGAATCCGATGTTACCTCCACCCCAAGTTCTTCTTTCTTTTGGCAGCAAAAAGGTCAAGATGTGTTTTCCTGGCATTGATTTGAGTAGGGTGAAGGGCATTCTCCTCTGGGCAAGAGTTGGTCTCATGTCCCTGTCTCCATTTGGGCTAAAAAGAGCTAAAAAGGCCAGCTTTTACTGTCAGACTGGAGATGGTTTGTCAGCTCTGCCCCGTGTGACCCCTCCGAGTGTTTTTGCTTCTGGCCACAGGGAAAGGGTGAACAGCTGGGTGGTGGCATGGATCTGGCCTTCTGCGCCTGCAGGCTGCAGCTGGAGCCATGCATCAACCTCAGTGAGCCCAGCCCACTGGACCTGCCAGCTGCTGCCAGGGCCACAGGGTGATGGATGGGCTGAGCCTCCGTTTCTGAAGTGCTTGGGCAACAGAAGAAAACTCGAGCCAGCTTTCAGGGAGAGGCCATGGCTGTGCCGTGTGTGCACCTGCGTGTGCACCTGTGCACGTGCACGCCTGCCTCTGATGGGCGGAGGGGGAAGCTAGGAGCTCTGCAGTGGGGCGCGGGCAGGAGAGGTGTCCCTGCCAAGGCCGGGGCTTGTCCTTCATGGAGCCAGGGCAATGTTGCTAAGGAGCTAATGGGCCGCGTATTTTCTTATCTCTCCAGGTTTCCATTCTATTATGAACTAAAAATAGCATTTGTAGCCTGGCTGCTATCTCCCTACACAAAAGGCTCCAGCCTCCTGTACAGAAAGTTTGTACATCCCACGCTGTCTTCAAAAGAAAAGGTAATTTATGTTGCTTTGCCTTTCATTCCTCACAGCAAGTGAAAGATTAAAAAAAGGGATAAATAAAGAAGATTTGTGTATTGCAGGAGACCCTTGATTGGTTTTTATTATCTCAACAAGTTATTGCTTCTAATTTTTTTTTTTAATGGTGCTGGGCCTCACACATGCTATGCTCTATTACTGAGATATCTTCACAGCTCTGTTTTTTTGTGGCACTGAGGATTGAACCTAGGAAGTCCTGAGCTGCATCCCTAGTCCTTTTTTTTATTTTGAGACAAAGTCTCACTAACTTGAATTTGCAATCCTCTCATGCCAACCTTCCCAATAGCTGGGATTACACGCACATGCCATCATGCCTGGCCCTCAGCCACTTTTAACTGTATTTTTTGGATATAATGTATTTTTTAGAAATAGTAGACTGGGCGTGCTGGTAATCCCAGCACTTGGGAGGCTGAGGCAGGAGAATTGCTGCAAGTTCAAGACCAGCCTGGGCTACAAAGTGAACTCAAGGCCAGCCTGAACTGCATAGTGGGACCCTGTGTTAAAAAGACAAAAAGAAATACTGATGAAATATTTATTATAAAATATTTATATAATTGAAACAAAAGAGAAAAATTCACTCACAATTTAATTTCCCAAACTGAGTTTCCTTCCTTTTACCATCCTTAGCGCCTATCCTTTTGTAGAGATGATTTTTATATAGATCATTTAAAATTTTCCATAGAATCTTTTTTAATGTATATTGTATGTTTTGTTTTTTGTTTTTTGTTTGTTTGTTTTCTGAGGCAGGGTTTCACTGTGTAGCTAAGCTGGCCTTGAACTTACTATGTAGCCTAGCCTGGCCTGGAACTCAAAATCCTCCTACCTCAGTGCCCTGTGCATGCTGGAATTACAGGCATGTGCTACCAAGCCTGGCTACATAGGATCTTTTAAAAAAATACTTTAAAAAGTTGACATAGCTGGGTGTGGTGGTACATGCCTATAATCTCAACATTTCGGAGGCTGAGGCAGGAGGATCGCATTGAATTCAAGGCCAGCCTGGGTTACATAGTGAGTTCAAGGCCAGCCTGAACTGAACTATATAGTGAGACCCTGTCTCAGAATTTTTTTTAAAAAATAAGAAACAAAACAAAACAAAATTTGATATAAATCACAAAGCCTAAAAAATAAAAACCTGTATTCCTAAACATGTTTTTGCACAGTCCTTTCTACTTGGTCTTCATAATGGCCTAAAAGAAAGACCATAGCTGCCTCACTGCTATTTAGATTATCTACATTTTTTTTCTCTTGTAGGCAATTCTGCACCAAACACCACCCTATATGAAGTTTTGTTCCTTCCTTTGATTATCTTAGAATAAATTTCCAAGAGTCAATGACCGTGTCAAATGATCCCAACATTGTTTAATTCATGAATTACATTCTTTTCTATTCTGATTGCATAGCAGAAATCCTCAAAATAAAATGAGAGCACTATAGGTGACGTGGTATATTAATTTCTATAGTTTCTGAAAGTTAAAGCTTTGTGCTTCCTCCAAGAGAAGGCTTTGGAAAACAAAGCAGTTAGAGGAATAGGCTGTTGGAGACATTTCTGAAAATCCATTTAGGAACCAGGCCCACAGCGCTTTCTGCCTCAGAGTGCGGAGCTGGAGGACAGACCTCTGTCCTGACCTGGTTATTGAATCCTGCTCTTCTTCCCTCCCTTGTCCCCAGTGTTGGCCTCCCCGAAGCCTTCACTGTAACTTCCATTGAGACGGAAGTGATCCCTCTTGAGAGCTGCCAAGAATCACTTCCGGAGTCAGCCAGGCGTTAGAGGGCTTCCTGCTGCGACTTCCCAGGGAGGCCTTGCACAGGGAACCCTGCACACCTCAAAGCACAGGAAATGCACCAGTGTGCTGACCTTCAGGCAAGACCGAAGCCACACGCCCTTGTCTCGCGAGACCCTGAAATGAGTTACTGTCCCTGCCCAACAGTCACTTTCTCAAAAGGACGAGGACAACAAAACAACCCCCAAAAACCAGAATAAACCAATTTGATCCAAAGTTGAATTAAGCCAATGTTGTCCTTGGTTTTGGCCCCAGAGGTTGACCTCAATTTTGTTTTTCTTCCTCACCTTTAACTTGTTGTATGATTTCCAGGTGACTTCTGATTTTATTTCAAGATCTGTTAAATGATCTCCTTTATCAACAAAAAAAATGGCCATTTCTTTCTGCATCCTAACCTCTACCATTGATATATATGTGGGGCAAGATTTGGCTATGGAATTAAATAATTATAGAATAACTGAACTTTAGAACTCCAAGAGACCCAGGTCTTAAAGACAAGCAAGGCAGCAGTAATTATCACTGACTGAAACCAGCCATTGTGTGAGGTGCTTCCCTGGAGTTACCTCAGTTAATCTTCACCCTATGCTGCAAGTTGCATCACCATTATCCTCATTATCTGGAAGATAAAACTGTGTGGAGAGGCCAAGAGTGCCAGGGTGTGACAGCCAGTTTGTGACAGGCCTGGGGCTAGAAGCTTGATTCTTGGCATTTCTCTCAGCCCTAGGTTCTTTTAGTGTCTTACAGAGCAGCTGTGTATAGAATGCCAGGATTGTCCTCCCTCGGAAGTTAGAGGCTTTTAGAAATAATCCCAGGCCTTGTTACTGGGTCATTAAAGTGCTGTTTTTTCAAAACTCCCTTTTCCATTCCCCCTCATATCTCTTCTGTCTTTCTCCACCCCTCTGTCTACACACACATATGCCCAGTGTCTATGACTTTTCAGGCCCGGTGAGACGCGGTGATTAGGCCAGCTGCCAAGGGCAGCGCTCAGAAGAGAAAGAGAACATAGATTCATTTGAACCTGCCAACTCGATGTGCCTATGCTGTTCCTTTGACAGGAAATCGATGACTGCCTGGTCCAAGCAAAAGACCGGAGTTATGATGCCCTTGTGCACTTCGGGAAACGGGGCTTGAATGTGGCGGCCACAGCAGCAGTGATGGCTGCTTCCAAGGTACGGGGGCCGGGCCCTGACTTCCATGGCTGTGTGGGCATCTCCCTTCCTCCAGGGCACCCTGCTTGTCACCAGTGCAGCTCACATGGGTCAGACTGGGGGCCACTCAGTGGCTCCTTATCTTCTGGGGGATCTCTTTGAAAACTTGATGGAAAAAATGGTGAATCTTGCCCCAGAATATTCATACGCATTCCTGCACCCTCTGTCACTCTCTCACACACACACACACACACACACTCACTCACGTACCCAATACGTGCACCAAGAGGTTCCCACAGCCCCTGCAGCTGTCTTGTGGGTCCCAGGCTAAAAACCTCTAAGCTACTTGAGGCAGAGGCCTGAGAGACAGAGAAGGAAGTGGAGGGAGGAGAGGGCAGCTCTCTGCAGTTTCCCATAGTGCACTGGGAGAGTCATCTGAACTCAAAATGAATAATTGGAAAGGTCACCTGAGTGAGTGGGTGGACACCACACGGAGGAACCCAGCGTCCCAGAGTAAAGCAGTTCCCACACGGAGGAGGAGGATGTGCACAGCAATCGTGAGGGCAGTGGAGGAGGTTTAAATAAACCAGTTGGTCTTTGGGGCATTTTGTCAATAATTCCTTCTTTTTCCTACCTAGCTCTGTTCAGAAGTCCTCTGAGTTTGTCCTTAGCTTCTCCTCATGTCATACTGTCTTTGCTGTTGTCAGTTTCTCCTGATGTCCTTAGGCCTGAACAATTACACTGGTCAAATATTTCCTCTGGAATAAATTCAGCAGTAGATTGCCCTAGTGTTCCCCAGTGACAACCCCCTCTGGGAATCCACATGTGGGGTGGTGGTCTGCAGTCAGCTGGGAGTGGAGGAAGGCAGTTATACCAGGAGGACACAATAATTGGAAGGTCAGGCTTATAGGCAAAGTGGTAAGTCCTGGGCGGTGATGCCAGGGCTTGGAGACAACAGTGGGAGAGCTGGGGAAGGGTTTGGAAGATGATGATGATAAGCCCCATGGGCTTTGAGTGGATGTGGGACAGAAGGAGCTGAAAGCCAGCTGGGACAGGGGACCACGCTGTGTTCCTGTGCCCTAAGTCAGAGGGATGCCTGCTGGGAGCATTTCCAAAAGGACTCCTCACACAGGGCTGTGCAGTTGTCTCAAAAGCATCTCTGCTTGAAGTCAGGGAGAGCTGTAGGCAGAGACAGGGAGAGAGGGGAGGAGAACCAAGGGAATGATTCTGTTTCAGACAAGCACCAGCTGCTTCTGCCACAGAAAACCACAGGGAAGTGTCCACTGCTCGTACAGCAGGGTCTGCAGGCCCCATCCACCTTGGTGTAATAGCTGCTGGTAGAGGGCCAGATCCCAGAGAGCATCTTTGGGAGGGAAATTGCACTGTGGTTTCCTCAGGAGATCTGTCAGGATTTACAAAGCTCAGTGACTCCCAAGAACCTTCTATTTCCAATCCAACCATTATGTGCTCTTATTTTTAAGTAGAAAGAAAAGAATAGATCATTACATTCTAAATAGGGCCAGTTGTACAACATAAAGCTACAGAAACCAGCTCTCTGTCCCTCTCTCTAGCCTATCTTCATTGCCCTTGAAGCCCGAAGGAAGGTGATTTCCTCAGTTAAGTCACAGACACTTTTTTTCTGTACTGGGAATTGAACTCAGGACCTTACATTTGCCAGGCAGGCACTTATGCCACTGAGCTATATCCCAGCCCATGTCACAGACTTCAAACGTGGTGTATTTGGGTGCAGTACGGGTCACCTCACTGCTCAGTATGCATGAGTGTGGGAAGTTCATTCTCCCTGTTACTTGGGCAGGATGGTCCTTTTCTAGGACAGACTCAAGCTGAAACCTCCAGAGCCTTGGTGTCATCCTGGCCTGTTGCTGCCTGCCCCACTACCCTCCTGGGAAAGCCCTGGGGCCAAGACTTGTCCAGCCAGGCACTTTAGAACAGCCAAAACCCACAGGAAGCTGCAGACAGTTTGAAACTCACCTCAGGAAATAACAGCTCATTAGTCCTTCCATTTGGGCTAAAGTAGCAAGGACCATCTGCTTTCTGTTGAATCTGGTTTCAGATGAGAAAATTTTCTGCTTTGTAGGAGCTTTCCTTTTTCCTGTAAATATCTGGAGAGAGAAAAGTGTATTCCCTTCCAAAAATAATGCCATTTACTTTTGAAACAGACTTGTACTATTAAAAAAAAAAAAAAAAAAACTAGTGAAATCCAAAATACTCAGCCAGGCTGATGAGGTGTGCATCACATCAGTGGTTTCCATAGCAACGGCAGATTGCACCAAGCAGGGTCAGAGGATGGTGACTCACCAGTGGGTCCAAGTCTGGCTTTCAAGCCTGAACCCCCTGAGAAGCTTTGTTTTTTGATTTTTAATAGATTCTCCAACGTGCTGAATCAGAATCTCAGGCAGTGAGCCCAGGGATCTCTATTTTTAACAAGTTTCCCAGGTGATTTTTAAATGGCCAGCTCTGTACCGGTCACTGCCTAAGGCCCCGTCCAGAGCCAAGAGCGCAGGTAATTAGGGTTTCAACTGTTAGTTTCGGTACCTTTCCTGGAATGCAGACTTAGCTCCTTAGAAGCCAAGCCTCGAAAATAAGAAAAGCAGTTTGTGTGTGTATTGCCCTGAAACTAAATGCTAGTTGGAAAACACTCATGCATCACTCAGTGTAGGGGAGTAAGTTCTGAGAAACTCATCATTAGGCAGCTGTGTCATTGTGGGACAGAGTGAGTGTACACGGCCCACATGGTACAACCTGCTTCATGCCTCGGCTGGATGGTAGATACTGTTGTATGTGTGTCCATTGCTGACCAAACCTCAGTATGTAGCGCATAACTGTCCTATAGATTCTTCTAGCAGCTGTTGGGATCAAGGAGTCATTCCTCCCTCACTCTTCTGTTTGCTTTTCCATCCTTTGATGGTTCTCAGGAAGATACTATAGAGCTTAAATGGAAGGACCATGCTAATAATTAATCTTTTTAAAAATAATATTGATCCCTGAGCCTCCTTTCCTAATAAATTATTTGCAGGATTTTATTTTGGTTTGGTTTTTGGTACTGGGGATTGAACCCTTGCACATGCCAAGCAACTGCTGTACCACAGAGGTACATCCTCAGCCCTTTACAAATTTTTACTTTGAGACAAGCTCTGGCTAAATTGCCCAGGCTGGCCTCAAACTTGTGATCCTTTTGTCTCAGGCTTCTGGGTAGCTGAGATTAGAAGTTGTGCGCCCACTCCTGGGCAAATATAAATTCCTATTCCTATTACTATTTTATTTTAGAATTGGAAAACTGAAAAAAAAATAGACATCAGAAACTTCTCCCCAGGGTAGTTCATCCCGACCCCACCTTTCCAGTTTCTCAAGGTCTCTATCCCTGTCCCCAGGAAGTGATGTGCCTTCTATCTAGGGTCTGTGGTCACTTGGCTGTCTCCGCTCCTCCATGTTCCCTGTTTCCTAGTCAGTGATTCCAACCAGAAGGAAAACAGCCCCTGACCTGAGACTAGCTTTGCAAATCTCTCTCTTAACGTAACACTCTCGAAATTCATTCGTTCTGTCAAACACATTCTCACATAAAAGGAAGACACTAGTCAGAAGTAACAACAAAATTTTACAATCTTGAGGTCTGCAGGCCACCTTACTCCCCTTAAAATTTGAACTTTCCACCAGATCTCTTCCACTTGGTCATTCTTAGACCTGGTCCAAGTCAACCTTGCTTTGTCTCATAACTTAAAAAACAGTGTGGTTTAATTTGGAAGATCCCAAAGCAGTTCTAATAATATCTACCCTATTACTAAAGCCATCTATTGAAAAGAGCTGCTCAAAGTAAAACTGCATTCTGTGAATTACAGGTTCTCCCACAGATGGTTTTCGGGTGTGGGTATGCAGGGGCTTCTTTCCCCATCCAGTATTTCCCTGTTTGATTGTCAGTTTCTTGAAATGATGGGCTCTGGCTTCTTTTCTTGTGTTTCTTGCTTAAAAATAAATAGAACAGTGCTTAGTTGTACAATACTTTACACTCCTTGCCACTCATAAAACCTGACTGATGTGAAGTATGCGCCTTTTTGGTTCCTTCAGTCTTGCTCGGTCCAACATGGCAACCATTTGCCACACATGGCTAGATGCAAATTAATTACAATCAAGTAACTCTGAAATTCAGCTTCTCAGTTGTTCTAACCCCCATTCCAAGTCCTGAGTAGATACTTGACTGGAGGCTGACACAGCAGGTTTCCCTCATTAGAAGAAAGTTCCATTGGCCAGCTCTGCCCTAAGGCCCCTGTTAACACTTGTGGGTTCTCCTTTGCCTTACTTTCCTGCCTTCACCGTAGCTGCTTAATTGTGACTAGATACCTGCCCTGCTACCCACTGAGCTCCTTGGGACCTCTGTCAAGGTTCACAAGGAAGACAGGGTACTACAAACTCATCCTGTAGCAGTGCCCATGCTGCAGCTGTCATTTCTTCACCACTGCCACAATGCCATGCATCTTCATGTTACTCCATGACCTCCAACTTTCCTGACTTTCTCATACACAGGCATTTTGCCTGCAATTATGGTCAGTCACCACTAGAGAGTAGCCAAGCCTTGGCGATGGCTGTAGTACAGTATCTGAAAAGATAGGCACAATCTTAATAAAAGATAAATTATATTTTCCTGTTCATACTTTACTCCCACTCAATTTTTTTTTGTCTTTTTTTTGAGGCAGGGTCTCCCTGTGCAGTTCAGGCTGGCCTTGAGCTCCCTTTGTAGCCCAGGTTGGTCTCAAACTCACAATGATTCTTCTGCCTCAACCTCCGGAGTGCTGGGATTACAGACATATGCCCCCACACCTGGCTCCCACTCAATTTTGTCTTTAAAAGAAAAGCTCTATAAAATAATTCAACATAAATAGTAAAAAAGAAAGTCTTCTCCCCCTTATCCTCATCATTTACCCATTAGTGCTTTATCTAAACATCTGGCTTCAATAAAATGATGCTTTCAATCCACCATAAAATGTTATGTTTGGATCAGACACTTATTACAGGAAGTACATAAACCCAGTGATTTGGAGGCTTCTAACCTGACTGTAGTCATTTGCTTTGTCTTTGTTTTAGCAAAAACCTTCTGTTTACAATTCATTGTAAATAGGATAAATATTGTTTTATTTTGTTTGTTTTTACTTATAGAGCCTCCTATAATGGGCTAGGGATGTAACTCAGTGGTAGAGCACTTGCCTAGCATGTGTGAGGCCCTAGGTTTAATCCCCAGTGCCACAAAATGGTGATTATAATAATACCTCCCTGATTAACAATGCTTGGGGATTATTTCCATTTCTAGGGAGGGAGAGGAGACAAGTGTCTTTCTTCTCTAGCCCAGTCCCTATGTCTCCTGAGTCTACGAGGCTAAGGACACCAAGAAGCCAGTGCTTGTCCCTTTGACCTCAGAGGCCACTTCCTGGCCACCATGCTAGTTCAGCCCAGTCGTCCATTTTTACTTCTGTTTCAGCGAGACTGTGGGACCTAATACTAATCCTTAGAATTCATTACAGCAGCCAGGTTTAAAGACCAAGGTTATGCAAGGGTGATGGACAACCTGAAAATGTGGGGAAGTAACCCTTGCCCTCTGGTCTCCCAAGCAACCACTCATATCCTGGCTTCACTTTTCAAAACATGTCTGAGCAGAACAGAGCAAGACTTTTCACCAGTGTGGTTGTGGTTTTCCACACTTGGCTTTGTCATTCCGTGTCATTCTGGATTGGGTCTGCCTGGTGTCTACTACGATGCTGCCTCCACGTACTGGGCAGGGTTAGATGGATTCAGACAGAAGACCCAGCGTCACAGCAGCTGGAGTTCCTGGGAGACCAGGATTCACGTGGAGTTGCTGGTCTGAGGCTCCTCACCCACTCTGCCCCGTGCTCAGCTTCAAAGATGAGTTAGCCTGAGTTAGCTACCGACCTCAGGGAAGAGCCCGGTGGGACCGAGAAGATCTGAGGAATCAGTTTGAGGATCATACAGGGACAGCAAGAACTTTCTTGGCTGTGGGGGCCACAGCACCTTCTTGCCTCTGACGTCTCTCAGGCTCGCCCCTTTCCTTCTCTCCTTGCTCTTCAGTGGTGAGTGGATTCCCGGGGCCCCAGCCATGCTCCTCACCTTCCCAGTGCCATTTCTTCCTTTCCTCACCTGTCCCGATACGCCTGGTTCCATGATCTGGACTCTGCCAGGGGCTCATGCCCCTCATTTCTGCTTCTGTACAGAACATCTCTTCCTTTGTCTCCTTGGTATCTTCGGCCAGTACTCCCCTAATTCCAAACTTGCCCCTCTTGTTCATTTGTTCCCTTCCTCCCCTCCCTTCCCCTCCCTTCCCCTCCCTTCCTCTCCTCTCCTCTCCTCTCCTCTCCTCTCCTCTCCTCTCCTTTCCCCTCTGTTTTGTCTTTTCTGTTTTTCCTTCTTTATTTCTTTTGGAAAATCTCACTTCGTAGTCGATGCTGGCCTTGAACTCACTTTGTAACCCAGGCCAGCCTCGCACTCACAATCTTCCCATCTCTCTTCCAGGTGCTGGACTGTAGGCCCGTGCCACCACGCCTGGCTGTCCCACCTTTGATACTAAGAAAATCTCCATCCTCTCGGGCACTCAGGCCACAAATCTCTGTCCGTGCGATCTCCACACTTCCCCTTACTCAAGTCCTCACACGTGGCATCTCTTTCCTCCTTCCAGGCCTTCTGCCTGCTCCACGTCCCTGCTAGCTGAGACTGTTGCAGTAGCCCTGCAAGCATCAATTGCTCTTCTCCCTTCTTGTTTGAAGCTTGTGCAGTCCAACCCCAATCCCAGCTTTCCCATGTCATCTCTCCTTCCCTTTCCAGCTCTTCATGGACTGTGCCCACAGTACCACTTTCTTACTGCTCTAGAAATAGCGTCTCAGAGTACTATTGATGGAAATTTATCTTCCCCACTTCTGCCTTTGCTCTTGTTTATCCTTCACTGGCCTCTGTTTTGACCTCTTTGGAATCGTGCACACCCTCAAAGTCAATTGCCGCCTCCTCCATGAAGCCTTCTCTGATCCCAGGTAGAACTGGTCCCTCACTCCTTGGTCTTCCAATGGTACTCTGTTGTTGCCATCTATATTTGTGTCCTGTGTGTCCCTAGTAGGTGCTCAATGGGTGTTAAAGGACTGGAGTACATATTTTGAGCTGCCACGCTGGCAGAGAAACAGCATCAAATCTAAACTAAGTGTAGGCTTTGGAGATGAGTGGACCTGGCGGATGGGTCCTAATCCTGCTCCTTTCTGCGGAACCTCAGCTCTCACCTACAACACAGAGATTGGCAGTTGTGCCTGCCACAAAACAGTTCTCAGATGATGCACATGAAGAATTTACTGAAGCCAGGTGTGGTAGTGTAGGCCTATAATCCCAGCCACTTTGGAGGCTGAGGCAGGAGGATTGCAAGTTGAAGACCAGACTGGACAACTTAGCAAGACCCTGCCCCAAAATAAAAAAAAAAAATAATAATGAAGGGCTGGGGGTTGAAGCTTAGTGGTAGAGCTCTTGCGCAGCATGCGCAAGGCCCTGGGTTCAACCCCCAGTATTGCACCCCTCACGAAACAGTAACAAAACAATAAATGCTGCGTAAAAGTCAACTATTCTAGTCCTACATCAGTATGCTCTCTAAGGGTGATTATGATCTTTTCACTGCTGAACAGAATAAAACAAGTCAGATGCCGGTACTGCGTGGCTTCAGGAGAGGAGGCTGAGTTTCCTGCTCTCCTCTTGGTCCCCCTCATAGGGGCCCTGTCTTCCTGCGTGAGCCATTCTCTCACCCGGGCTTCCAGTTCCTCCCTGCTGTGGCCCTGACTTTCCACACAGTTTTTCCTCCTCTTCAGCCCCACAGTGTGGGGTCCCTCAGGGTTAAACAGGTTGGTGCCTGCCCCCCCTAGGAGAGAAGGAAGGTCCTAGGGGAGCTGGAACCTCACCTTGTGGAGGAAGCTGAGCCCAGGGCTGTTGAGTGACTTGCCTGAAGTCACACAGCTGTCCGCTGCTGAGCTGACTTCAGAGTGAGGGTCTCTAGTTCCCATCCAATGCTCCTGGCATCCCTCCAAGCACCCCACATGCCCACATACACTGGCAGAAACCTCCTGCCCATTTTTTACTTCAGTTACACAACCAGGCCCCACAGCCCATGGCAAAGGCCCAGAAAGCCGTGCCACTGAGCGTTTTTAGAGTCAGCCATAGCCCAGGGACCTTTATAGCTGCCCCCCTGCTTGTTTGACCACTTTAGAGCAAACACCTGAGGAAGTACAGAGGCACCATTAATTCGTACACAAGAGATTACTAGCTAGCGCCACCAAGACGGGTCCTCTCTCGACCTTGAAGCAAGGCTGGGACAACACTAAAATGCAGATGTCACAAATACCATAAGATACAGTTTCTGTATGACCTGGGGGGTGCCGCTGGCCCAAGAACTGTTTTTATAAATAAAGTTTTATTGGAACACAGAAAAAATATAGTTTCCTTAAAGTCTTTATTCCAGACAGCTGTGTACCCTGCCTCAAATGGAGAAGACTACCCATTTCTCAGTGTGTGCCACAAAATGCATCTAGAATGTTCTTCTTCTAACATCCCGCTCTCTTCATAGTGCTCATTACTCCAGAACTGTGAAGTACTGTTTTTTGTTTGTTTGGTTGGTTTTGGTTTTTGTCAGTGACCCCTGGTCTTCCCACCAAAGCCCCTTCTTCCCGGCGGCACTTTCCCAAACACACCTTGAGTTTTCCACTCTCACACCCTGGCCTGAGCCACTCACTGCCCGCTGTGAGCCTCCCCTTTCTCAAGTGAGGCCTCCTCTGCCTGTTCAGCCAACAGTACTGTCCCCGCACCTGAACTGTTTGCACATTGTGTCGTCTTTGTCACTGGTTGCCTTGTAAGCATTTTTGTTTTGATGACCCAGCTAGACTGTGAGCTCCACGGAAGCAGGAACCCTGTCCCACTGATCTCCGTTCTCCTGTGGGCTGTCACATGGAGCTTTGTGAGCATTTCACTGGGGCTTGTTGAGTGAATAAACAAATACGTGAGTGAGCGAGTGAAGGCAAGATGCGCGGACAGCGTGACTCCTTCATCCCCATGTTATTGGCTTGGTGCCCACAACCTGTTTCTCTTTTGTCCCCCTCTCCCTCTATCAGGTGGCCCGACTCTTTCATTTTGCCTCCTCTTTGGACCTCAGAGAAGGGCAGGTAACCCCACTGAGAGGCGTGACTAACTCCAAACTGATCCAGTCTGGTGGAGACGCCAGGCAGCCACCTCCGCTCCCCTGCCCTGGGTGTGGATCAGAGGCAGGTGTCTCTCCCGCTTGACACCTGTGTGTGAGAGTGTGTGTGACTCCATGCCCAGTGTACGGAGTGGCTCTTACCGCCTCGGCCTTCCGGAGCCTCCTGGCGTGCTCATTTGGTAGCATCTAACATGTGATTAACTCAGTTGGGTTTTTTCCTTTCTTTAATGCCTGGAGAATGGGTTGAACTTGGTTGTCAGTGCTGTCGTGGTAGAAACTCTTGTCTTTCTCGCTGTTTTGTTTGTTAATCTAATTCCATGTCACAGACATGGCCCTGGTCCTGTGCAGCATGTTGGTAGGGAGCCTGCCTGGCCTTGGTGTGGAGCATGTGTGGCCGTAGAGGCTAACTGCCAGTAAGCTGGGGACGCGGAGGGGGTGAGAAGGGCCTGCTAACTCTTACAGATTGCCAGGGGAAAGGTGGCGGTGCTGGCGGCTTTGTTATCAGTTGCCTGACTCACTAAACCTTTTGCCTTTACTCTTATTGTCATCAGCAGCAGGCCTTAGACAGTGTGCAAAGTGAGATGGGCTAAAATCCATGCCCTGCCGACTCCTTCTAGGACTTGGTGGGGAAGAGGACCTCATCCATTTCTGTTTCCAGAAATTCCATGTTTTCCCTCTCCATTTGAATTTTTTGAGAACAGTCCCAATGTCCTTTTTTGGTCTAGATGGCATTGTCAGCATCATACAGCCCCGGTATTCACCCAATGGCGACCTCAAGGTGACCTTCAGAGAGTGCCATGGTCATTACTGATAACTATATTGCCCTGATTTCTTAAAGGTAATGTGTGGTCCTGGTGCACAGTTCTGAAAGGACAAGGGAGGGTGTATAGTGAAGAATAAGGCTCACTCCGGCTCCTGCCTTCCAGGACACCCCACGAAGGCAGGCACTGGGAGCAGATACTAGCACAGTATGATTGCACCCCATTGCCACAGCTCTCTAAGCTGCAGAGACCTGCTCTGGAGCGGAATGAAATGGTGTCACTCTGTGTGACAGATACTAAGAAATACATTCCCCTTTCTACCTGGTCGCCAACTGCACCCACCAGACCCTGCAAGGCCAGTTCAAGGGCAGTGAGCCTCCCCTGGGATACCTTGCCTCTCAAGTGTGTGCCCTCTGTCCTCAGCACCCTATACCCTCTGCCACTTCCCATGTATTCCTGTTGGACACATCCCAAGGCCCCACTCAGCAGCATGCTCCCTGAGGTCTGGGACTCTGGCTGAGGCATCCAGGTGGGTGGGGTGAAGACTTCCTGCCACTGTTCTCAGGAAGCTGAGATGGTGATAGGTTCATGTTTTCAACTCCTTCAGACCCGAGTAGAGTGACAGACCCCAGGCATCAATGGTAAGGAAACAATCTGCAGGGGGAGACAAACCAACAGCTACACATAACTGTATGGAGCACAACGAAGACGGACAGGCTGCACTGAGAGCATATTTCAGGGAGTTGGGATGCTTAGAGAAAGCTGCTCTGAGCTGTGTGATCTTGTTTAATTGAGTCTAAATGCTGAGGTTTGTAAGATATACTCATCTTGTTTCAAACTGATACTGGGGATTGAACCCAAGGTCTTTGCATTGAGCTGCATCTTCCCAACCCTTGTAAAAATTTATTTATTTATTTATTTATGTATTTATTTATTTTTGTCTTTTTGAGACAGTGTCTCAATACATAGTTCAGGCTGGCCTTGAACTTACTTATGTAGCCTAGGCTGGTCTTGAACTTGCAATGATCTTCCTGCCTCAGCCTCCCGAGTGCTGGGATTATAGGCGTGCATCACCACATCCAATTTAAAATTTATTTTGAGACAGGGTCTTGTTAAGTTACCCAGGCTGAGCTCAGACCTATGATACTCCTGACTCAGCCTGCCAGAGTACTGGGGTCATATCATTATCTTAAGCACCATTAAGAAAGAAGATATTGGCAATGAAATTAGATCACAGTGCATTTTCGCTTAAGAGTGTGTACTACTTCTCTTGAAAAAACTTAGTCATAGTTGTGTGTGTGTGTGTCACTTTGGCACACACAATTAAAAGAAACATTAAAGCACAATGAATGGGTTAAAGTCCTCCTAACCCCGTTCTTCACTGACTGAGTAGTCTTCTGAGTTACTTTGAAGCTCAGCTTAACCATTTATAGCCATGCTGTATCATTCTCTGTTCCTTCCCATGCTTTGCTGATGGGGAGTTCTTTCTAGAACTTTCTTTTAGGCTGCTGATACCCATCTTGCTAGTTCTGATGCTACCACTTTCCTGGTTGTATGAGAGGTATCCACAGAATGTGTGTTACACAAGCAGAACTCATATTCCTTCCTCTAGTGGTTCTTAAGGGGCTTGCCCAGTCAGGGGCTTCCTTTGCCTAGCCATGCCCTGGAGCATAACAGCCAAGTGTGTTCATGTGTGGACAGTGATGACAGTGTGTGTGGGTGGGGGTGTGGGTGGCAGCAATTGTAAGATCACCCCAGTTTCAGAGGTGAAAAAAACATGTGTCTTGGAACCAGTAAACATCATTTACGAGAAGTCTCAGGCTAGGTGGGAGATATCATTATTCCAGTGACCTAGTGATACCAAGGCTCTTGCTCACAAGATGTCAATTCCAGGCCTCTGAACCACAGAGAAAGCAGAGAGCAAGGTCAGGCTTTTCTTCTCCTATATATCAGGAAAACATCTTTTCCAGAAATCCCTTAGCAGATTTCCTCATACATCCCCTTAGCCAGAATTGCAACTAAGGCCATCTATAGCTGCAAGGAAGGTTGGGAAATGCGTTTTTTTCCTCATCGTGTCAAAAATGGAGTTGGGAATGACTCTTGGACGGTCCTCTGAGTGTATCTCGTTGTGGTCAGATACATTTGGGATACACTAAATTAAATAACCTGGAGCACTGCAGGACTTCTCAGACTTCTTTGACTATTGTAATGCAGCTCGTTAATTTGAGGGTATAGTATAAAGCTTTTCCAAACTTAGGGAATCCAATCCATATTTATTTTCCCAAAGTAGGGATAACTCTTGGTTGTTCCCAGAAGACAGTGGTCCAGAATAAGAAAACAAAGGTCCTCCAGAGCAGAGCCGAAGTGGCAGGGTAGATTGAGGTTTGTGAGAACTGAAAGAGAATGAGCTTTTGAGTAGAGGCTGAGCACGGCTGAGAGGTTTACAAACGAGAGCGACATGTTGATTTTAAACATCTCCCACTGTTTTGACAGGAAAGGACTAATTTGTTTGCAAGACTCTTATTTCCACGCCACTGTGATTGACTCTGACACAGGACTGGACGGGAACGGAGCTATTATTATCTCCTCTTTGCTAACCCCTGCCACTCCCAGTCTTCTTGATGCTCGTGAGGGGAGCTAGGCAGGCTGGCTTCTGGGAGTGAAACGGAGCCCTTTGCTAACGCAGATGCACACGATGCCCCCTGCTGCTTCCTCTCAGACACATTGCTGAGCGCTGGCAAGAACTGGCAGTCTACACTGATGGAGTTAGTCCCATGAAGCCCCTCCTGGTCCTTTTGGATAAAAGTGATCTTTTCTGTTTTCTGATTTCAGCAGCAACTTAGGTGGCCACATCATCTTTGTTGCCATATTTGGCATTGTTTAACATTAATCCGCCTTGGGCTCTGTAATGGGTATTTATTTGAAGGGCATCATCTCCCTGAACCCCCACCACCGCCCTGCCAGCGGGATGCTCTTCTGCAGATGAGTATAGAGGTGGAGAGAGGCCGCGATCACCTGGCTGCTGAGTGACAGGAGCGGATGTGGACCCAGACCTGACTTGAGAGCCTTTGTTCTTATTCTGATGTTCTGTAGCTTCCGGTACGGCACCTCTGCATTGTCACTTGTCCTTTTGTCTTCTTATGTTTTGTCAGAAATTGAGCACTGCACTAATAACACCTAGTACAGTGCGTTGCCCACAGAAAGTGCTTGATAAATCATTGTTGAACAGATTAATAAATGAACAGGAAGACAAATGAGAGAGCGTGTCAGCAAATGGTTTGCCTGATTGTTAACCTCACATTCAGTTCCTCGGTTGTAATTATCAGACTGTGTCTCACACTGTTCAGCCTCATTGTTTGTTCTTCCAAATTCTAGATGTCAGGCTGGGTGTGTAGCTCAAGGGTAGCATCAGCGCCTAGCACCACAAATATAACCAAATTCAGTGTCATTTAAAATGTTCCTGAGTAAAGTGACCGTGGATCACTGGCTGTTAGATTTGGAAGGGATACAATGAGTGGCTGATCCAGCCCTCATTTTCTTGGCAAAGACCTTCTAGGTGTTAATTCCTAGATGCAAGGCCTGGGACTATTGCTCCCCATCAATCTAGAGCAGTATCTGAGGCAATGAGGGTGATTTCTGTCTTTTTTCACATAATGTCCTGCAAACACTCCTTTGCCTGGGTTTATAATTCCAAGGATATATATGATTCTGGAGTAGTTTTCTGTTGTTATTTTGTTAGCATCCTGGAGGCCTGGTTTATGTCTTCGGAAGACTGGGAACTTCCCTATCCCAGATCGAAATGCAGCTTTGCTCCATTCTGGCCTTTCTCTTAAGCCTTCTGTGAGCCCCTTTCGTTTGTCCCTTTCCACTAACTCCTTTTGCATCGTGCCTTCTTCTAGCTGGAACTTTCACTTTTGTGAATTGCTGTGCTTTGTTGGTCTAGTGCTTCACTTTCATTATTATCATTATTATTTCTGTTAAATGAAATGAAAAGCCTCTTCCAAGCCTGCTTCCCTTCTTTGAAAGCCTCAGACAAAGTCATTTGGGTCCTCGCTTGTTTCTTCCGACTCACCAGCCTGGGTCCAGTTTTAGCTGCTCTGATCGCCTCTGTGGTGATTTGTCTGTTCGGTTATGTCATTGTGCCTTTTTGTTCCTAAGTCCTCCTGACTTCTAGGGCCACTCTTTCATTATCCAAACAAAATACCTCTCCTACTCCTGCTGTCCCATGTGTCTGGGGTCCCCACTGCCACCCTCGGTACCTGATAGCAGGCTGCTCCCCCACACCCATGAACATGCCAGAGTGCACAAATTTGGTGGTTACATGCCTGTCACTTCTTGCTCCAAATCCCAGCCAGCTCTCAGTGACTCCAGCCTCCTGCCCTCCTCAGTTCCACTCTGGGATTTCCTTTCCCCAAACTCGAGTCTCTCTCCCACCCCGAGGTGCACCCAGAGCAAGTGTCTCTGCCCCCTGGGCCTTCGCTGTGATACTGTGCTTGCCGACAGATTCTCCCCGCCAGGCAGCAGAGAGCTTCCCTTTTATGAGTACAGTACATTTATCTTGCTTTCCTCAACAAAAGAGCAGCCCTCTCCCGAGATTAATTCTGTGGCTTCCTGAGAATATGACATGGTTAAATCAGCGGCATGAATTTTTTTTTTAATATCATTTTTCCTTTCCTGATTCATTACCTTTTGGGTATTTTATGAAACCCAAATGTGCCAACATAAATGTGCCTTATAAACAGGAACGGCTGTACAGATAAAAGAAAGGACAGATAAAAGAAAGAACGGTCAGACATTACAAAACACTGTCTATATTTTATATCCTTTGAAAAGAGTGAGCACTGAACACAGCATGGTAGGTTTTGATTTTCTGACCAGATTCCTGTACACTGAGAACTGAGGAAAATGAAGCCATATATGGATTTTTACTTGTGCAAAGGCAGAGAGGCAGCCAGCGGCCTCTAGAGAATAAGCTCGGCAGTAGTCATCCCCTGGCCCTCGTCAGCCCAGGGTTTCCGCTCATCACAGGGTATCTGAGGACGAAGGCTCAAGCCAGAAGAGCAATGGCTGAGCTCTGCGGCCGGTGGCGGGTGGAGTAGAGGTGGGGCTGGAATCAGAGAGGCCTGGATCCCTCATTGTGTCCAGCAGGTACAGCCCGGTCTTGATTTCCACCTCACCGACCCTCAGAGCACAGGTTCCTCGGCCTTCGTTGAGTTGCCCCACCGCTGCCCATGAACCTGTGCGGGCCTCTGACGTGTGCCCTCCTGTGTTGTGTCCAGGGACAGGGTGCCTTATCAGAGAGACTCCGGAGCTTCAGCATGCAGGACCTCACCACCATCAGGGGAGACGCTGCCCCTGCTCCTGCGGGGCCCCCTCCGCCCGGGGCTGGGCGGGCCAGCGGCAAACACGGCCAGCCTAAGATGTCCAGGAGTGCTTCTGAGAGCGCTGGCAGCTCAGGTAGGTGTCTTCGCTTCCCCTCCACCCCACCCGCCCCTGGTGCCTGGCTTTCATTGAGAGACACTCAGTCTCGCCTTTGCTGGTGGACGTGTCACCGGCAGCGATGTCCATCAGACCATGCCAGGCCAGCTGAGGGGCGGAGCGTCACTCAGGCCACACCAGGAAGCTGGCCCAGGGACTCCGCACCTGAGGGTCCTGCCTCCTCCATCTGTCTGCCTGGAGAATTGGGGGTACGTGAGCGGTAGCGCCTAGGCCAATCCTAGAGGCAACAGGCACAGCTGGAGCTAGGCAGTGGGTGCCTTCTTTGATCTCTTCCTCTCTGACTCCAGCTCTGGGGCCTTTCCTGTTTTGACTGCCTCTAACAGGCCTTCTTCCTGTCTACCATTTCCTGTCCTCTCTCTTACTCTTCTGTCTCCTTCTCTTCCCTGACCACCCATTCACCGTGCACACCACAGCTCCCACACAGCAAGGGCCGTACTAGCTCTGAGGTTCAGTGCTGTGGGTGCCAGGGCCACTGGTCACCCCCTCTACCTCCAGTGTCAAACTCCAATTTTCAAGCGCCTAATGTGAGACTGCTCATGTGGGGACCAATCTGGGAACCTTGTCCAGCATGCAGAATCCTGGACCTATCCCCAGAGGCCCCAGTAGGTCTGGAGTGAGACCTAGATGTGTGACACTTTTGAGGGGCAGCTGTGCTGGGGACCCCGCGGCATCTGATCCCTCAGCATCTGACCCCTCAGCATCTGATCCCTCAGCATGGGCTTTATGCTCGCAGCAAGTTGGGCCGTGGACTTGAATCAGGAGCTGGGAACCAGGACTCCCATTTCCCAGGTTGTTCTTGGGAGAGGTGACAAGGACCTTGGATCTCAGAAGCTGAGCCCCGCTGCTGCTGACAGAGGGTTGATGAAGGAGGTGTAGAGATGCTGCTAGACTGCTGCCTAGGGGAAGAGGTGGGAATGGGGCCATGCTTTTGGAATCTGTGGATGTGTGCGTGCTGTCTGCCCTGCCTGCAATCAGCCGCCTGGTGGTGTGCTCTGAGGTGCAGCTTGCAGGGGGCGCCTCTGCCCTGAGCTGAAGATCCCGTAAGACCCCACCTGACTCTCGGGGTGGGGGAGCAGGAGCCGTGGTTCTCTGAGAGTGGTGACTCACACCCACAGCCACGCACGTTGGTGTCTGTGCTCCTTCCCTTCTCAGTAATGAGCCCTTTGCTCCTCCTGCAGGTTTGACAAGTGTAGATTTTTAGTGGAAGATGTTTTAACCCCAGATGCCCAGGTAGAACCGGGGAGGCAGAGGCTTGGCTGTCGGGGTGAGGCAAGGCTTGTCTCTTTTTTCTTTTGTTCTTTTGGGGTTTTTTGAGACAGGGTCTCGCTATAGTCTGTGCTGGCCTTGAGTTTACTATGTAGCCCAGCCTGGCCTCGAACTCATGATGATCCTCCTGCCTCAGCCTCCCAAGTGCTGAGATTAAAGGCATGTGCCAGCATGCCTGACAGGGCCAGCTTGTCCTTTGTGGGAATCTCCCCTCCCCTGGAACTCAGCATGGAATCCCCAAGGTCCAGGCAGGAAAGAACCTCAGGGACCACCCAGTCTAACCCTTTGATTGTACCAGTGAAGAGACTAAGGCCTAGGCAAGGGGACTGTCACCAGAGTCACCTGCTGGTGGGATGCAGCAGAGTGTGGCCTCCCAGCTCTTGGGCACTGCCTCACAAGCAGGTGACACTTCCACTCTTGTTCAGATCATTGGCTCCTGAGCCTCAAATGAGAACTGTCACTTGGAAGAGAAAAGGGCCCTATTCTGTGAGGCCCAGAGGGAAGAGCAAGAACCAAGGGACAAAGTAGCCACTCCGTAGTTGTGTGATCTGGGCAAGCTCTTCATGTTCTCCATAGCTCAGATTCCTCATTTGGACATAGGATGCCATCATCTGTAGGGGTCAGCTGGAATAAGCTAAGTACAAGTATTTAGCATGGTGCTTGGCACACATGGTAGCTACTGTTACTGGTCTTGGTATTTATCACACCCAAGAAAGCACTTTGTGATACTGAAAGTGTCCAGGAGAAAAATGGGCTGCGTTGTGAGGTAGTGACATCCCAGGCATTTGAAGGGCCTGAGCCAAAGTTGAATGGTCAGGCTGTAGACAGGGACCCCCGCTTTGGCTAGGAAGTGGCCTCGTGGCCCTGCAGTCACTTTCCCTTTGAGAGTCTCGCTTGCCATTGTAGAGGAGGTCCTAGAAGGGGAAGCAGGCTCAGGGAAGTCATGCACTGTGCCAAGGCCACAGAGGACCAGAATCCAGGCCTCCTGCTCAGGCCTCCTCTTCCAGAATTATCCAGGGAAGCCTCAGGATTGGGACTGTGAGAGGCCTGGTGGGATCTAATGGATGTCGGGAATGTCTCCTAGGCCTTGACATCTTCCAGGCCCAGCACCAGGTGGAAAACAGGTTTGGATGATTTGTTTTGGCATTAGCTATGCTACCTCCATTCGCAGAGCGAGTGACATTCCTGTCACACTGCCCCCTCCCAGGCAACAGGGAGGGCTCTGGTTCAGGGCTGAGAGACCCAGCCACATTGAAGTGTGTCCAGGCCTCCTCAGCTCTTGCCCTTGACCTCAACACCTGTGATTTCTACTGGGTGGAGGAAGGAGGTGCTGACCTAGCAGGGAGGCCAGGGATGGTACGGCACTCTCCCCAGCTGTTCTGAGGCCCCAAATAAAAGCCTTCTCGAAAAGAAAGACAGGTGAAAGGTGGCCCAGGCCTCAGTATGGGGTTGAGTGCCCACACCAGAGTGCTCTCACGCCCCTGGGTGAGGGTCAGGGTGCCCAGGAGGAAGTCTGTCAGAGGAAGCCTTGCCATGCAGGGCTGCCATGCCTCCCCCTCGCAGCTGCAGTGTGGACCTCAGATCAGGCATGGTCAGGTGGGGGAAGCATCAGAGCAGGGAGCGACTGGGCTCTGTCTTGGGGAGCTGACACTGGGCCTGTGCACATGCAGAAGATGCAACACAGCAAAGCAGATACCACACCTGTCCCTCCTGCACCTAGATTCAGCCTCAGAACTTTTCTCAGGACAGTGCCCCAGGCAGTTACACTGAGGATTGCACCACAGCACGGGAGACTGACACAGTTCCCTTCAGCTTTTGCTTTTGGTTCAAGGGCCCGGTAATCTCTGTTCATCCTGTGTCTTAGTGTTGTGCAATGGCAAACAAGCCCCCTGCCTCTTGAGGAAAGAAAAGAAGAAGCAAACAAGGAAGGGGAAAAGGAGGCGCAGAAAGTGTTCCTGTGTGGTCACTTTGGCCTGTATGCTCCTAGCAGGTGGACCCAGGTTCCTGCCCACTCTGCAGCTGCCCCCAAACACACACGCCTGGCCCCTGTGTGCGGTCTGAGGAGGATGCAGAGTCTGGGCATTGGAGTTGCGTTCAGCACCCAGAGTAGGGCTGGGCATTGCCCCTGCACAGGCCCTCTCACCTGCCTGGAGTCTTCCCCCGGGCTCAAAGGATGAGGGCAGGCAGGGAATGACGTTGCCCTGCCTGCAGAGTGAACTTGGAGGGACATACACAATAGACCAATAGCGTATGCAGGAAGTAGCCAGTTAGGCCTTTGGCCCAGCTCCTGGACACTAAGCATTTTCCTCTTTGGGGGATCATTGTGAGGAGGCCTCAACCAGAAGACCTAGAGAGGAGGCTTCTGGGAGGGGAGGTGTTGGAGCTATTTTCCAGAGGAAACTTCTGTTCCATGCCCTACCCTCCCTTGGGCTGCACAATGCAAGGCCTGGCCTTTGTGGGCCAGGGGAAGGTATTTTCTAGATAGTACCTGAAAAGAAGTGGAATCTGAGATGATCTGAACCCCACCTTGGGGTCTCTATGGAGACTCACTTTCCTGGGAGCCCTGTATCAAACACGTAGAGATTCCCACAGTACCCTGGGTCCTCCCTGTTTACCCAGGGAGGAGAGGATGTCACTGATGGTGCCCCACCCCATTCCCACAGTGTGCACCTGCTGCTCCACCTGCCGGACCTGGAAAGGTAAGCAGCCAGCCTCCTTGCAGCCTGCTGGACTCACCACAGGCGGAGGCTCTAACCCACAGCTGTCACCTGACCTTGGGCTCCCTTTCAGCTGCATGGTTGGGTGGGAGAGCACAGGAGGCTAATTCCTTAAAGCAGCACACACAGTGCAGTGTCTTCCAGTTCCTAGCTAGGAATTTTGAATCGGCTTGACCTCTCAAAGTTGCAGTCAAGCTGTGCACCAGTGCTTGAGTGATCCTGGAGGATCCACTGCAAGGCGACTCTCATTGCTCTTGGCTGAGGACCTCAGTTCCTTACCACAGTTCCTTACTCCTGGACTGGTTGAGCATCCTTGCAGCATGGCAGGTAGCTTGGTCCAGAGTGATCTAGGAGAAAGAGGGCAGGCAGGAAACCACAGTACCTTTTATAACCTTATCTTTCAAGTCCCACCCACTGCTTCTGCATTACTGTATTTGTTGGAAGCCAATTATCAAGTCCAACCCACATTCAAGGGGAGGAGCATCATGTCCACCTCTTGAAGGAAAGAATATCCAAGGTTGTGTGCAGGTGTTTTTAAGCCAGCACAGGGGCATGCTTCTGTGTGTTCTGGGTAATGAGAACACAAGAACTTACCAAGATCCTCTGAAGTCCTGAAGCCCTGTGTTTCTAGAGGGTTCCAGCATTGGTGCAGCCAAGGGAGCCCCGGTCCTGCTTTGCCACTTACTAGCCGTGCAACTTCGTGTGAACCACTAACTATTTTGAGCTCAGTTTCTTCATCATAAAGTGGAGATAAAGGCTTCTGCTTTCCTGCCTCACTGCACTGTTGTGGAAATGGCTGTGAAGGGCTTTCTAGAGAATTACTATTATCACCTGGAGTGACCAGGACAGGTCAGGGAGAGAGGTTGAGTTTGGGTCTTGCACTTTGGGACAGGGCTTCCTGCTGCTGTCCACCCAGCCTGTGTGAGAGACGGCATGATGGAGGCAGGGCTACCCCACCACTGGCCATGTTGGCGTCTCATGACCTGCTCTTCCTGTGTGCCTGATCTCAACTGGACACATTCGGGACAAAGAAGGGCATCTGAGGACTCCATCCCGTTGTGACGCTTCCTGGCTCCCTCACGGAGGAGCTGCCTTTGGCTTGGAAGGTGGAGGGGTCATCCTAGCCTGCGGCCTGCTGGTGGTGTGAGGAAGCCCAGGATGGCCTGTGCCCTGAGTCCTGGGCCACTGTGGCCTGGCACATCTCCTCCACATGGATGGCAAGCATGAGGATTTGAGACTGCATTAGAAGTGTCCTGCTTTCCCTCCATTTCTTCATTTCAGTGCTAAGCTTTTTAAGGTCTACAGAAAACCGCTGGGGTTTTGGAAGCCATGAAACCAAGGAGTACTGCACGGGGCATGGTTGGAAACCCAGTTCTAGCCCGGTGTGAATAAACAGCCTGTGTCTCTGTGGGCTCCCCAGCCCATATCAGAAACAGAGGGCCCTCATGTGGCTGTTTGCTGTGCCAGGTGCTAGGACCGGGGCCTGGAGGACAGGCTGCTTCCCAGGAAATAACCATGCAGGCCCCGTGGCCTGGGCCAAGCCTGTTACTGCTGTCTGTTTACCCTTTAACATTTCAAATATGAACTCCATGCTTCTCTCATTCTGGGATGTTGTCACCTGGAGGACTGGGAAGGGTAAAGCTGCCCTGTGACCCATCTGTCCTCCTCACACTGCTGGAAGCCCTCACCCGCTGTGATACATGGTGCTTTTGTAACCAGAGGCTGCCTTCCAGGACACTGACATATGACTGGAGGGACTTCCGTTTTGGGGGGCTGCCGCAGCAGGTTGCATGTGCAGAAGAGAGTGTGGGATTTTTTTTTTTGTCTTTCGGAGTCAGGGTCTCGCTATGCAGTTCAGGCTGGCCTTGAGCTCACTTTGTAGCCCAGGCTGGTCTCGAACTCACGATGATCCTCCTGCCTCAGCCTCCCGAGTGCTGGGACACCTGGCACAAGTCTGGGATTCAGTGGCTCCTTATTCCAGAGGGATTGGGGGCTGCTCAGGAGTGGACAGCAGTGGGGCCCAGTGGAAGCCTTGGCCCCAGCCCCTTCTCGCACTCTGCCTCTCTGAGGGCCCTCTTCATGCTCAGTGGCCTGGGGCTCCTGCTCCTTGCTCCCTAGTGTGATGCTGCCGCACAGCCTTTTCCTCTGTGGCCTTGGGACAGTCCCTCCTCTCTAGGCCCAGGTTCCCTTCCAGAAGGTGGCAGGGTTGGGCCCGCAGGGTCCTTTGGGCTCTGACAGCTTCTGTAGTGAAGAGTGCTGGGCTGGGAGGTGGCGGCAGATGGTGCTGGGGGAGGTTCGTCTTGGACCCGGGGCTGGAGGCCGACTCTCAAGCAGCGATGCCACAAGAGAGGGTTTTAGGGAATCACAGCTGCTCTCCTCCTGGGCGCCCAAAATGATGTCATGGTAGGGCTGCTCAGCCCAGATCCTGGGAAAGTGCAAGCCGTTCTTGGGGACTCGTAGAGCCCCAGGGTCCCCGAACTAAAAGGGAAATCTCCCAGGGGTTGTAAATCCAGGTCTTAATTCAGGGTGGGGCTGAGGTAAGGAAAAGTGGTCATCCTGGCGGCTAATGCGCATGTCACGAGGCAGCGGCCCCTGCGACAGTAGAGGCCGAGGCTCCAGGGAGCAGCAGTTGCGCAGAGCCTGTGTTCTAAGCTGCACCGTGCATCTCAGATACCAGGAGAACATTCCCTCCCCACCTCTGCCCAGGTCCTGCCCGTCTGTCGGCAGATTCCCTACTGTTTCCTGCATGTGTCTCTGCCTCACTTTCTCTGTGCTTCTATTATCTCTCTCTACCCCCGTCCTCCTCTTTTCTCTCCACCTGCCTTGATGGAACTTGGAACTGAACTTGCGGTCACTGCCTGTAATTAGCCAGAAGAGGTGCCCCTGCTTTTAACACCAAGGATGTAGGACATAATTTTAAAGTATAGTTATCCCAGAGAGAGAGAGAGGATGAATATGATTATGAATATAAATGAGCATGAGCAGCAGTTTTTGAGAATGACCCTGGCCGTCCAGTCTCTCTCCTCTGACCGCAGCAGGCAGAGGGAAGTGCCATCCGAGGTTTGGAGTGTGTGCAGTGAGCAAGTGTGTGTGTAAGCACGTGCATGCACTTGCACACTCACATACGTGTGAATTTCATTCCTGAAGACCCTTCCCTAACAGAGTGTTCTCTCCTCTCTCCTCGGTGGCTGCTGGGCACGCGGATGTAAGTGTTCCACACGGGCATGCTCTTCTGACGTGTGTGCTGCCTTCTGTTACTCACTGGCGTGTGCTGTGTGATATATTTGCTAACCTGGGGGTGTTCTGCGGCACTGCGGGGTGGTGCAGCCCAGGGCTCGGAGCAGGAGGCTCTGTTCAGGCCTTTAAAGGGCTTAGATGCAGCTGGTTTCTCCTCCCTGCCCCACCCGGAGAGAAGAGGAGGGGCCCTGGCCAGCCTGCGCTCTGTGGGCTCCGTGCGGACTGGTTGCTCACACACACACACACACACACACACACACACACACACACACATTCCCCTGCCCTTTCCTGAGCTTTCCAGCGTCAAGGCTCCTTGTGGCAGCTCTGTGGTCTCAGGCTTTGGCTGCCATCACTTGAGTTTTGGGAAGAACTGGGGCCCTGGCCTTGCAAAGGAGACCCTGCTCTCACCCAGGTTGTCTCAGGCCATCAGGGAACTAGGATGTGGACAGTGACACTTTCAGGCCTGTCATCAGGGTCACGCGCTCTATGCAGATGTGCAGGCACCACTGCCTGTCTTTCCCTGCTGCCCCGCATCCTGGTCTCTGCACTGCTTCAGTGGGACTGTGTTCCCTGGGGCTTATTTCCTCATTTCTTCTCCTCCCTGTCCCAAAAAACACTTAAGTCTGTGTGTAAATGGACGTGAGACAGTGAATCAAAGGAAGGAAAATGAAGCCTGGGGGGAAGGAGTGGCCAGTGCAGCGGGGTGGGGGTTAGAAGACAGTTTAAAGTGCAGGCATTGAGGTGTGGGCGGTCAGAGACGCGGGGCTTCCCCCACCTCTGCGAGGATGGAGCGGCCATCAGTTAAGAGATTTGCTGTCCACAATGCAACAGCCAGCCTGAGGCTCTGGGGCCAGGCTTGTTCAAAGCGCTTAATACTCTCATGGGCCTTGAGAGTATTACAGATAGTATTGGCGAAACACTTAGGGGACACAGTGACCTGGGGGTCCATCTCTTTAGGAAGCTCTCTCTGCAGCTTCCCTCTGAACCTTCTTCTGACCCCAGGCTGCCCATGTTAGCCTCCCTGGTGGCTCCCAGCCTCTGCTTAGCTAAGCACTAGTTTTCTAATCCTGCTTAGACATCCAGCGCCCCCTAACTCCTAGTGGGCCTGAGGGTCACTTCTTTTTGATCCTGTAGTCCTTGCTCAGGGATGCAGTGCGGGACACCCACGAGATCTTTGCTTTTCAGTTGGAGGTGGTGATGGTTCTTTTGGCAACGTGTGAGTTCATTGCTCAGCCTTAGTGTATCCAGACTGGGAGAAGACCTCCAAGGGCTGTGCAGCGAATCAGGGTGCCTCTGATGCAGTCAGTGCAGGGAAAGCCCTGGAACAGGATTTATAGTAACAGCAGGTACAGTTGCAAGGCACAGGCTCCAGCCTGTCCCCCAAATGTTGTTTCCTGCTGGGGAGGATTCGACCCAGCAGGATTCCTGCTTCTGTGGATTCGACCTTGGTCTGGGGACTGTGGGTCCTGGGCAGTTCTATCTCTTCTTCCTCCTGTCAGGCATGGGCTATTGTGTCTGTGTCCAGAGGAATTTCCTGGTTGACGGGTGTCAGGCCCTGACTTGGGGTGAGAGCTGAGGCCTCTGAAATGACCCCAGGGTCCCACTCAATGGGTAGCCACTGTGTGCCCGGCCCTGAATCAGGCACTCTGAGGGAATGAGGGAGGACCAGCCATGGCCCCACAGTGCCTGATGCTTTTTGTTAGGCTGAGGCAGGAGACTGACAGGAGAACCAGGGCACGTAGCACAGACCTCCAACTACAGACTCCAAGCATGGTGGGGGTCTGAGGGTGGGAGGCCGGGGAGGGGGACAGTAGTAAGAGACGTCTCCCTGAAGTTGCAAATGTTTGTGCTGGAAGTCCTAAGCCCTGCCAGTTTTGCAAGGGAAGGAACCAGAGAACAATCTAAACTTGGAGTAAGCAGGCCACTGGGAGCATGGAGTGAAAACAATCCAAGGATTAATGATGTCAGGCCCTTACTAAGGTACAGTCTGAGTGGATTCCGCCCCCGCCTGCGGCTGATTTCAAAGACCTGGTTAAGGCTGCTACGCTCTCATGCTGCCCCCTGCTGGCTGCTGGGGAGTTGGTAGCACAAGCCGGTAAAGCTGTTCAAAATTACGGTTCAGTTGTCAGCTTTGCTCCACACCCGGTGCTGTCAGGTCATGACAAGCGTGTTTGGTGCCCGATCATGTCTTCAGGAGCAGGCAGGGAGTCCCAGGAAGAGCTTGAGCTTTTATCTGCAGACCTCAGGGTGGAGGGGCTAGATGATCTGAGCTCTCCCTTCTGTGATTCTAGGTAAAAACAATATGAGAAGCGCTGAAAGATGTTTCTGTGGATGTCAGATAAGCTGGGCATAGCAGAGACTATTTTATCTGTCTGCTAAGATAGGGCCGCCTGGCCAGATAGCATAGAATAGACTGTATACTCAATAAGAGGAATTAATTCTGGAGCTTTTCCTGCGGTATTCAAAGCAGACTGAAATGGGAATCTTACTGTCATATTGGAAGGAGGGGCTTCATTCAATTTCTCCTTCCACAGGCTTCTTTGCTTTTCTAGGACTGGCCTTTGAAAGGAGAAAATCCGCAGAGTTCTGCTCAGTGTTATCCCTTAAGGATCCCTGGCATTTTCCATACTGTCTCTTAGAGGGTTGGAGCCTGACCCAGGGGGTGAGACACCTTTTGCAATGGGCATTGTCAGGCATTGTCAGGGACAAGCTTTGGTGTCCCTCTTGCTGAAGAGCAGCCCCAGCAAGGGCCCAGAGCCAGTGCTGTGCCGCTGCCCGGGATCTTGGTGATGGCCTTTGGGGGGTGGCTAGGGTTTGAATAAATCAGTCTGGTTCTTGTCTCCAACTCAGAGGGGAGGCAGAAGCCCAGGGCCAGTTCATGTTTGCACGCTACACACAAATTTGTGTGGGTTGCTTTAGGAAAGAATGTGAATGGAAAGAAAAAGTGATGGGGGTGAATACACAAGTGTCATGCACTGTCAACACTGCTTGTATGTGTAATACAGAAAATTGTGCACTGCCCCCTTATGATCACCCCACCATCCTTCCTGGAGGAGATCCTTCCCCTGGAGCATCCTGGAAGTCTGAGCTGCAGGGTTTGACCCATCTCAGTGAAGGCAGCTGCTTCTCCCAGGGAAGTGGTGCCCCACCGTCTTGGTAGCTGTTTGGTAGATTCTGAGCCTGAGGGTCTGTGCATGGTGCCTGGTGAGTCTTACAGTTGCATTTGCACAACGCTGACCCCCGCCCTGAAGGACGACCCAAAGCCATCGGAGCTTCTTCAGACACAGGGGCTCGGCTGTCCTAACAGGCCTGGCTTGTTGTGCTGTGTGCCTAACCTTGCCTTTCCTTGCTCCTTGCAACACTGAACCCCCCCTTGCTGTACTTTGTTTCCTCTGTGTAGATTGTAAATGGACATTAAGTGGTTGAGGGAGATGTGAATGAGGGTGGTATGAAGACCTGGGAGCCCCACCAGGTCCAAAACCCACTGGCGTTTTCTGACGAGGAGGAGGAGGAAGACCTGCTGGATTTCATGTACAAGTATAAGGCACCGAGAAGGACGGAGTTGCCCCTGGAGGTACAGCGTGTCTGGGGCTGTGGGCTGTGGAGCGTGTTTGCCTAGGGGCTTTGCCCCAGAGATGTGGGAGTCCCAGGAGAGACATCTCTCAGGGGTGCCCAACATCTCCTAAGGGCTGGGGTGAAAAGCTCTCCTTTCATCAAACAGGCAGGATAAACCACTAGATAGCATCCAGTAGAGAGGAGTGGGTGGGGGTCCAGTAGAGAGGAGACACTACAGATTTCATTTAGAAAGAGGAGAGTGGTAAGGCATCTAGGTTTCGATTTACTTTTCTAAACGCGACACCTTTTTATAAATGAGGCCTGTCCATCACAGTTTCTCCGAGACATAGCACTGGTACAAAGCAACTATTCACAAAATGTTATTAGAGGGCAAGGCCCTTTTAAATTGCCAGAACCAATGCACTTGATGTAGAGACCTCAGCCAGCTGTAGCTGAGGACGTGGTTTGGAAGCAAGTTTTGGAGGCTAAGCCTGGAATCCAAGGGCCTTGCCCTCTGATGCAAGTGGAGCATCTCAAGGGACCCCAGGGACTTCTCTCTGCCCCCTTGGTCTTCTCTCCTGTTCCCCATTTACAGTCCTGCAGCCTGAAGGTCCATCTGGGCGAGCTCAGAGAGCCCTGTCCACAGAACACAGGCCCCTGTGAGGTCAGGGGATGAGAGGAGTCGTGAGGTTCCCCTGCCAACACGGTGGGTTGGCATTTCGTTCACACCAGACTCAAAGATACAGCCACCTCCATATGCAGGCGTCTTTCATGTGGATCAGTTGTGGAGTGACTGGGAATCCAGTCTGCGCATGGCCTCATCATGGGGCGAAGAGCCCTGCCTAAAACATCCCAGGGCCCAAGGGATTGTGGTTTTGTTTTTGTTTTGAAGTTGCGACTGCTTCCCTGTTTGCTATAACTGCCAAGAGGCAGGTTGCTAAAAAGGTGGGTGGCACTGGGACTGCTTCTAGTCCATGTTCAGACACGGCAGCAAACATTTCCCAGTGGGGAGGCTGCACCTGAGGAATTGGTATCAGGGCCTGAACATGTTCTTTCATTCACTCCTTCCCTTCTCTCTAAAAACAGCTACTATTTTACTTTTATTCTTTGCAGTACTGGGGATTGAACTCAGGGTCTCCACACTGAGCCACATTCCCAGCCCATTTTTTATTTTGAGACAGGGTCTCACTAAGTTGGGAACTTCCTGCCTGAGCTTCCAGAGTGCCGGGATTACAGGCATGTGCCACTGTGCCTGGCTTCCGTCCCTCCCTTTCTGTGCCTGGCTGGCGTTTCCTACCATCACTGGGAGTTGGTGGTGGGTGGGACATGAGCCTTCCCCAGAAGTTCAGTGGGGAGTTGGCTTAGTCTGGTTGGGAGACCATGAGCAGAGGGCCACACACACACACACACACACCCACTCACCCACCCACCCACCCCTGGGTGCAAAGGCTTCTGCTGTGTGGCATGCACAAAATGCTGCCAAAGGACAAAATTGGTGAGGAAGCCTCATGTGAGTGTGGCTGGGAAGTGGCTCAGGAAGTCCTGTGCAGAAGCCACTGTGAACTAGGTGCTCCGGGGGATTGATATGGGGGGAGGAAAGCGCTCCCAGTCAGAAGGAACAGCAGAGGGAAAGGACAGTGTGGAGAAAGTTCTCCCTCTAGACAAACAGGACAGTGCAGAGGACAAGTTGAGGCTACTTGTGTGAACCCCTTGGAGTGCTATAGTAATCCTCCTGTGATTTGGGTACCCTATGGAAGGAAGGGGTGTCTTGGGGGTCATTTATGGGGGAGGGGAGGTGGAACCCTTGATACTTAAAGGTGGTGTTTGCCTTTGTGGTGTGGTTTGCTGTGCCTCAAAGGGTTCCACATCCAGAATCAGCACTGGAAGTTTGAAGCGCATACCAAGAAACACGAGGCCGGTTCCCAAAGGAAAGAACAAAGACCAGGGAAGAGATGACAGGCTCTTCCATCTGCTGAGTCACTCAAGATCACTTGCTCCCCAGGCGGAAACAAGACAGATGTGTCATTCTGCCACCCCTTCCTTGCGAGACCTGGGGACTTAGCAAACATGCAGCAGGCAGAGGGGGTATTATTCTTCTCAGTGGGCTCAGCTTCACACAGTGGGTGCAGTGCCCTTCTGGAGTCCGGTTCCTGCTGTGGAGATTCAGAGGGAGCCCCTTCTCCCCCTACCACATCACCCAAACGCATCAGGCCGAAGGAGCTGATCACCACACTGGACGACCCCTTCCCCCAGGTGCTGTCCTCAAGGGGCCACATTCATGGATGCCCTTTTTTTTCCAGGCACCGCCTAGAATCCTTCGATCTCGCTTCCGGAAGAAAAGTACCTCATCCTCAGCCGCTGAAACCACGTGAGTGAGATGAGCCAACAGCACCGGATCCACAGAATGTTTCTCCTCTGCCTTAAAGAGCTAGTCACTAATAACAGAAATCCGCAGGCTGGGTGTGCTTTGAGTGTGCAGCCTCAGACATGGCCTTTTCTTGCTCCCCTCGCCCACCTTTAAGAATTTATTTTTCCCTTTCTCTTTATTTTGCTGGGGAGAGGCTGAAGGGAAAGGTGGGGGTGGGGTGACCTTTGAGTCTTCTGAGATTAGTGATGTTCCACACTTGAATTGTCATAACAGCATTGTGTTTAGAAATGGAAATCACCCCTTTGCTGCTGACATGTACATTTGTAATCTATCTGTTGCATACTTAGTTTTTAGTCCTGTAAATGCAAACAAAATTTTTTTAAAAACATTTTTTGGTTTTGGTACTAATACTTTGGACAATGATGTACATATTTATGGCTTTTGGCTTAATGTAATGAACATGCAAGGGCTGCCAGAGGTTCTAAGTGAGAAAACTGCAAAAACAGAAATATATATATATAAATTTTGATTCTAGACAATGTCTCCAATGTGCTTATAAAGCTTCCAAATCCAGCTCCAGTAAAACATCCGTTTTCCCACAGGAAGATGGTGTCTGTGTTTTTCTAATGGTTGTGTAGTCAACAGACTGGAGAAGTCAGGAGTAGAGACTTTTAGCATCAGGGATGAGTGTTAGTGAGAGGTTAGGAAGGCACCAGAAGCTCATCTCCTCCTTGGGGTCAGGGCTAGGAGTCTCTGAGCCCTGCCAGGGGTGTTAACCCTGCCGTGGGCAGGTGGCTCACCTTTGGCAAAACTTCTTGGGGATGAGACTTACAGCTGTTAGAAGAATTGTGAGCGTTTCAAGTCTTGCCACATGACTCCTTTCTCCTTCAGAGAGGCCGGTGCCATGGCTAACTTCCTCAGGTGGTGAAGCCTGAAGTCTGAGCACCCTGTTTCAGAGAACGCTAGGCAAAAAGAAACAAAACACCCTACAAAAGGCTAGAACTATGCTTTGTTTCAAGTATGTTCTGAAATACATGAGATACATGTAGAACAACCCAAAGGGTGGGTTCTGAAAGGTTTTAGAGGTTGAGATCTTTACAGAGAACTCGCTGCTCAGCTCCATGGGGAGCTGCGGCTCACCCCTTCTGCTCCCTCCCTGGCCTGAGTGGTGTGTAAATGCAAATGGACTCATGCTCATAGGCACTGGGTCTTCGGATGTTTTCCATCAGCCAGGATTGCTTAGCAGGGGAAGAAAGCACTGAGGGGACCCCCTGCTAAGACTGAGGATTTTATTTGAGAACAAGAATCTGATTTAGATGGATTTGTGGTCTGAGGTAGCTGCCCTCCCCTCTGAGAACTGAGCCAAAATGTAGGACTAGTATACTTGTGCTTGGAGTTGGTGTTTTCTTTCCGTGTGCTGCATGCAGTGGTCACAACCCTGGTACTCATATTTGGATTGTGTTTGTTCGTAGATAAGCCCCACAGACTAGAGAAGTAGTGTTGTATACCACTTAGAACTCACTGTCCACTGACTAGAAGCAGGCAGGCCTCATTAAAACTGTCCCGTCACTGAGCTAAGCGAACATGCACTGGTGGCCTTTGCTAATGACACATTGGCTGGATCTTAGCCACCTTACAAAGGGTTTTAGTTGAAGTTGATGGTTGCCAGGTAAACATACCAAAATCCTTTCTTCCCACACTTCCTCTGAAGGTGATTTTGTAATTTACAAAAGGATTTAAGAAAACAGATGTAAAAGCAAATTGAATCGGCAAATAGAAGCGGTCTGTTCATTGTCTATGCCCCACACCAGTACCTAAACCTGTTAGAGAAGATAGAAATCCTGTTCTCTTCAAGCTCACTGAATAGTTCCAGAAAAGGAAAACTATGCTCCATAAAATATATTTACCTATTAGTTGAGCATAGCCACAACTATCAGAAATAAGTGCGAAAAAGCTTAAGCAGCTTTTCAGTAAACTTTTGTTTTGCTAAATAACAAATGCCTTTAACAGCAGATTTCAAAATCCTGTATTTTCACCATTTTACAATGGAAAGTTGTAACAAGTCCAGGCGAATCAAGTTTGCACTCAGCTATGCCAAAAGGAAAACAGTTTGAAGCACTCTTCTCAGACATGCTGTATTAAGATTTAAAAATATAAGGTATATTCAAACTGCTGTCTTAATGTAAATGCAAATTTTTCATTCAAGGGTTGACCAGAGGGTTGGTTTCTCTCTTGAAGACACTCACTGTACAACTGAAAGTAGCTGTCATAGTTCTGGCACAATGTGTTTACTTATCCAACAAGCTGTATATTTGTGTATGGACAGACATAAAATGTGAATGCCTATCAGTGTACACGTAGTGGTGTGGTGTTCTGTCTAGAAGATATAACTGAATTTTTTTTTAATTTACTCACTTACAGACACAGGCTGTTTACAAAATGCTAGCTCAAAAGTCTGTAATTTCCATGTCAAAACTTTTAGTTACTTGCCATTGAGCTCCTATTCCATTTCTGACATGGTGAGGTGTGGTCTTGTGCTTATCAACTGGAGCGTTCAGTCACAATCCCTCCTGCTCTGTGTGAATAGCTTGCTTACTACGCTGGCCTTTGAAGTGTGTCCTCTGTGGTAGCTGTCCACGTGTTTGTGCTAACAGTGCTTGTCAACCACGGCCATCGTTGAGCCTTCCTAGTTCTTCACCTCGCACAGTATTTGAAATGGCAAAGGATGGGCCTCCTCTACCGGTGTACACTCAAGGAGCTGATGTTCTTGACTGTGACTGTGCACATTTCCTCTAGTTTATTTCTGAAGTCGATAGAACGATCTGTAATTAAATAGTATACTGGACTGTGTATCAAAGGGATGTAAAATTACAGTATTCCAAAGGCTGAAGTTCTGCTGTTTTGTTATAATGCCTGATATACATCTTGAATAAAGTCTTAACATTTTTCTTTTAAAGAATATCTTTGTAATGTTGGACTCATGAGGAAAAAGAAAATACTTTTTCAGAAATGTAGGAGGAGCTGGATATGGTGGTACACTCCTGTAAACCCAGAACTCTGGGAGACTAAGGCAGGAGGACTGTTAAGTTTGAGCCAACCATGGGCAATTTAGCAAGAACCTGTCTCCAAAAAGGAAAAAAAAAAAACAAACAGTAAAAGGAAGCTGGCATTGTGACACATGGTTATAATCCCAGCATTTAGGGAGGCTGAAGCAGGAGTTCGCAGGTTCAAGTCCTGCCTGGGCAAGTTAGTGAGGCACTCTCAAAATAAAAAAATGAAAACTAAACAAAAAGGGCCAGCAATAGCAGGATTAGAAGTTGAACTCTCAATGGCTAACTCATGAAATTCAACCCCATGCTTACTGCAAAGAGTAATTGGGAGGCAAGGCCACTGTAGGTGGCAGGAATGCCCTTCCCTTAAGCCTACTGTAGACCCTGCCTTTATTTATTTATTTTTGTACCAGGAATCGAACTCAGGACCTTGCACTTGGCAGGCAGGCACTGTGCCACTGAGTTATATCCCTGGCCCTGCCTTGCCTTTAAATATAAGCAAGACACAGGTGTGATGGTGCACACCTGTGATCTCAGCACTCGGGAAGCTGAGGCAGGAAGATCACCATGGTTGGAGGCCAACCTGAGCTATATAGTGAGTTCAAGGCCAGCCTGAACTACAAAAAATAGAAAAAGGAAGGAAGGAAGGATGGAAGGAGGGAAGGAAGGAAGACTTGAGTTTCATGGGGAAGTAGGGGCCCAAAGACTTAGAAACATCAAAATTAAACACATTTTCTTTGCTTTCCTGATCCTATATTCAATATTTTGACACACAGACTATAAAATAAAGCAGCAGCAGAAAAGAAGCAGATTTAGAGGACAGACAGCAGGAAGAGATGGGAAAAAAAGTCTGGAAATCCATTTTCTTAATTTATTGAGCCAGGTACAATGTCAGCAGACCTGAGATTAACAAGGTTGAGTCAGCCAATACCAGGAAAGCTAAGTTATAAAGTGCAAAAGCTGAACTGGTACAGTGTGATGAAGCAGTCAGTATCTACAGTACTGGAGAAGGGGATGAGAAAGCAATGACGATGCGTTATGTGCATGTGCCAGTGCCCCACGAAGACTGTGATCACTGTGTGCTGCAAGCACGTACTAATAAAAATGACAAAAATATAGTGCTAGGCTCCAGGCGCTTGTTCACTTAGATGTATTATTTTCATAAGTTAGAATAGTGAAGGAAATACATAGTCTTTGAAGGAGTTAGGCTGGGATTCTGCGACGTAGTAGCTATACTTTTGGGTAATTTAAATTAGGTATAAATGATATCTTCTTTGCAAGGTTAGTATAAGGTTTAGTATTTTGTAGATATGTGTCTAGTTTTATAGGTATGCTGGGACATAGTAAGTATTCAATAAATTATACATTTGGATAAACTCTGCATCTACTTTCCAGTTATACATACACTTGAACATCATTTAGGTACTCTAACTTAACGAAAGTTATTTTACGGTCAAGCCCTCCTACCCACAAAACAGAAATGTGTATGCATGGAAGTCCCTTTCCCCTCAGAAGCAGGCCCATCAGCCCATCTCTGGGTACCAAAGCCCTGGCTGGCAGCCTGCATCTCTGCCCTTTCTGTCCCTGGCCTAGAAGAGAAACCAAGGTGCTGTGAGGGCCCTGTACCAGAGACCTTGTGGAAAGTGTCCTCCTCCTCAACTTCTGCAGACGTGAGTGCATCCCCACCACCAGCGGTGTGATGGAGCGCAGGAGCCAGGCAGGGGAGGAGAAATACAAGAGTCTTAGAAGTGGTGGCATCTGCCATCCCAGAAGTATGAAGAAAGGAAAACCCCCAAAACAGAATGCCATTCCATGTGCCAGGCTCCTACCTCACCTCAAATCAAATGCCCATTCTGTACTCACTGGTCCCAGTAACAGACACGTACTTAGCTTTCTGCTTTTAGAACATTCTATTGTCAGCCCTTTTCCATTTAATGAGCACACATTGCTTTTAAGGAATTCCCTAATATTCTTGGCTTGGTAAGCCACAGAATTTCAACTTGGTTATCTTATTCTATTAATAACAGAGGAACTTTATCTTATCATCACCAACTATTGTTTTAAACGACTTAAATAGAAATCCATAGCTCTGCTTAACAACAGTTTTCAACTAGGCAAAGCGCTCCTGCCTTCCCAGAAGATTCTGATGGGAGAGTTGAGAACCACTACCTTTGACTATAAGCATTACTGCTCCTCTTCAAATAAATACTGCTGAACTCTTGCATCACTTCTAAAATGATCGAAATTACTTTTCCCCTTGAGTTTCTACAATGCACTTTTAGAAAATTTGGAAGTCTGTCCTTGCAAATGAAACTACAAAATTGCAAATGGATACACTAACATTTAAACAATGTGATATCTTTCTAAACTTGAGTATCTTCACCTAGCCTCTTCTGTTTCAATGAAGGGTGTACTGAAGCTATTTCATTTACTCTTCTATAAAAAAAATCCTGCTTCAATGAACCAAATGAGAATTGTCATGAACACAGTGAATCTAGGCTCCTGTACGCCAAGAGTGTTGTTAGCCTGTGCTCACCTCTAAGCAAAACTGCTCACAGAACTATTTTTTGCCGCACACAAACCTGTTAAAAGTGGGCCAGGGTGGGCTCCTGACCTAAGAACAGCCAATGCCTACACTGGGTGGTAGCGCCTGAAGTAAAATGGAAGCTGGCCTAGTTAGAGACTCTTGCCACTTCGAGACAGGAGAAAAGAACCTCAAAGGTGCAAGGAAACCTGTTATGATGGAACTGAAACTCTATGTAAACACAAGCTGTGAAGTAGAGAGGTTGGTGGGTAGAGTCAAGTCAATAATATGAGAGAATGGAGTCACAAGCTCGGCAGAACCTGAGCCTGCAGATCTCCAATCTCTTGCTGAGGAGCACCACCTGGTCTGCTCTTTGTGAGGCCTGGGGTGAGTTCTGCTGGAAGGCAAAGCTGGGGCGCTGGTTCCTGAGTTCCCAGGCACACATCCTTAATACTAGTGTCACACTGTCTGAGCTAATTTGAGTTTTTCCATGTTTTTCCTCACTTGAGATTTCTTGCACTAAATAAGCCTCGTTGGAACAACTATTTGTTAAAAATAATGCACAGCTTTCAACTTGTAGTTCCTTGACCAAAACTGGGAATGTTTAATCCACTGAGTTAAAACTTTCATAAGTTGAGCATTAGTACTCTATGTTTATACACAAGCTACTCAAATTTATTAAGTTTTACACTTTGTCAGTTTTGGGAAGACATCATGTACACAAAGATACAGATTCAATAACAATTAAAAATTTCCAATCTATACTTTCAGGTTTGTTCGGTTGTGATACTTCTGATAAGGATCATCCACATACCAGTTTCGCCTCTTCCAGAAGGATGTCGTCATTTTATCTAAGAGTTTACTCTGCGTTTTATTGCAGAACACAATTTCTCTCAAGCGTCTTTTTCTTGCAGCCGTCTTTTTCCATAATTTCTTCTTATACCCCGACTGTGAAATAATATTGCAAACATTTAAAACATTACATTATGTAGGAAACAACAGATTATTATTACAACTCATAGTTTACTGGCTCAGTGGGAGCAAAAACACGACTCTGGAAACATCTCAATGAGGAGTGGGTAGAAAAAGCATGTGTAGTTTGAAAAAGAAATATTAATAGATAATTTAATATTCTGGAAAATAAAGTTAAGTAAATCTGTTGCATTAGTGAGGTAAAAGATAATGATATAATTACAATACCTAATTATACATGCATTATCTCTACAGCAATTTTCTATGGCACTATTCTCATTTTATAGATCACCCACTTACACATTTTATGTCTCTCCCAGTGTGCAGGATGGGCAAGGAAGTACCAGCGAAGGTAGTAACATTCATTTCTTATTGAGGGACTGAATGTTACAAGGGCTGAGAAGTATAGTTCTAAAATACATGGCTTCATTTATTCTTTTCACACTCTACGGACCGCTATTTGTAGGAGATACTTTTCTAAGGAGTAATGAGTATAGTACAACTATTATCTGGAGTGGTGAAGGAAGAGTTAACCCATTTAATTAACTCAGAACTTCCATATACACCACCTATGATTATTCATTTTGAGGAATTTATTTTGAAAGAAAATTAAATATAAAAACTATAATCAGCTGGGCATGGTGGTGCAGGCCCGTAATCCCAGTACTCAGGAGGCTGTGGCAGGACTGCCATGAGTTCAAGCCCAGCCTGAAGTATAGAGCAAGACCCTGTCTCAAAAAACAAAACAAAACAATAATCACAGCCTGTTAACACTAGAAGAGGCCAGGGGTGGTGGCACATACCTATAATCCCAGTACTCGGAGGACTGTTGCAAGTTCGAGACCAACCTGGGCTACAAAGTAAGCTTAAGGTGTTTTTTTTTGGTTTTTTGTACCGGGAATCGAACTTAGGACCTTGCGCTTGCCAGGCAGGCGCTTGTGCCACTGAGCTATATCTGCAGCCCAAAATCTCACCTTTCTCCTTAGCCAAAGGCCAGAATGAAGCCGAAGAAACCGATAGATAACAGCTTTCACACTCTTTCTCTTGCCTTTTCGTGCACTGCAGTACGTCAGAGTTCTGACTGGCACCGTCAGGATGTCGGGGAGCGAGGAAGCCACTCTGGAATATATCACAAAATTAACCAGCAGTCAGACTGATTAAAGAATAACACCTATTTCTACACAGTAATTAGAAATGAGTAAGGCCGCTCTACTGGAAAGTAGGGAACTTTTTATATTGCTTCAAACATGCTAAGATGCTACGCATAAATAAGAACGGCAGCTGCCACCAATGGCAGGCCTTCTATAACCCACCCCTGCTGGTGCTCTGGCCAGTGGTAGAGTTCAGACCTGTACAAAGGCCTGGGTTCGATGCCCAGGCACCCAAATGTAAATAAATAACCAAACAAAACCCACCGCGCCAACCCGACGAATGTATCCTACTCACCTTCTAAAATGTCTTGTCTTGCCAGCATGACAATTTTATTTAATTATTTATGGTTTTTTGAGACAGGCTATCCTAAGTATCCAGGCTGGCCTTCAACTTACTAGATAGCCCAGGATTTCCTTAAATTTGGGATCCTCTTGCCTCACCCTCCCAAGTACTAGGATTATAGGTGTGAACCACCACACTTGGCATGAATATTTTATCTATTCTATTCTATTTTATTCTATTCTAATCTAGTTCAGTGCTGGGGATCAAATCCAGAGCCTTATGAATTTTAGGCACATGCTCTACCACTGAGCATGCTCTACCATGCTCTACCACTGATTCTACCCTCAGCCCAGGTATGAATATTTTAAAATTTTATCTAAACATCATGTTCACTGAAATGAACACTACCTATTAAGGATCGTTGCAGTATATCCACATGTGACACTTCTGACAGATGTGACAAGTCGGGGAGCAGAAGAAACAACTGGTGTATGAAGAAGACTAAAATGTCCAGTGGAGAGTGCAGAATTAAGACAGCCATTCTTGGCACAGTTTCGATAGGCTGAAGATGCCAAAATATTCACAGGGCGTAAGATTCCTGTAAAGATACAGAGAAACACATACATTTAATGATATTCCAAAATATGCACTAGCATTTAAAATTAATGTACCAAGGCCGGGCGTGGTGGCGCACACCTATAATCCCAGCACTCAAGAGGCAGAGAGGCAGGAGGATCTTTCGAGTTCGAGGCCAACCTGGGCTACAAAGTGAGCTCAAGGCCAGCCTGAACTGCATAGTGGGACCCTGTCTCAAAAAAATAAAATTAAATTAAATTAATGTTCCAAAGCAACCAAATTTTTTTTTTTTTTTTTTGTCTTTTTTGAAGCAGGGTCTTGCTATTGCAGTTCAGGCTGGCCTTGAGCTCACTATGTAGCTCAGGCTGGTCTCAAACTCACGACAATCCTCCTGCCTCAGCCTCCCAAGTGCTGAGATTACAGGCGTGTGCCACTATGCCCAGCAAAGCAACCAAATATTAAACATAATTAAAATGTCCTGAGCATCACATTTACCTATGGAGCTTTCAACCAACTTTACTGATGTATACATACCATGAAGTTACCCATGTTATGTGGTGCAATACAATGACTATTAAGATATTTAGAGATTATACAACTATCATCAAAATGCAGTGTAATGTATCCTGGCTCTATATCCAGTACTAGGGGACATGGTATGCATGTGTAAATTAATTCCCAACCCAACCTTATACTCAGGGCAGTGAGAGGTCAGAGACCTGAAAGCACAAGCTGTTCCTGGAAAGACAACCGAGTAACAAGAGAAGAGGCATTTGAGTTCTCTTTGTGAATATGAACAGGCCCTTCAAGGAGAAGGAGGAGGAGGAACACATACTGGAGAGCATGAGCAACATTAACAAAGCTCTAGGGCAGTGGTGGTGAACCTATAGCACATATGTCACAGTGAGCTGTTTGTTACCACTGAAAGCTCTAACACGTTCACGATCACTGGTCTAGGGGCTGACACTCATGCATGTGTAGGGCAGGGGACAGAGACTGCACAATGCTTGCTTGACTGTAGCAGAGATGCCCAGGAAGAAGAAGTGGACATGAGGCAGGGCAAAACAAAAAGAAATTTCTTCCTCTCAATTAACTTCCTTCCTTCCTATCTTTTCCTAGAAATGGAGTCTATGTTGCCCTCAGTTTGAGACTGACCTCAAACTCCTATGTTCAAGCCATCTTCCTGCCTCAGCTTCCTGACTAGCTGGGATCACAGGCTTATACCACCATGCGTGGTTCTGTTTCTTTTTTTTTGTACCACCACTATAGCCAGAGGAAATTTTGTAATGTCCTAGCCATGGTATAGCCTGAGTTTACAAAGGCATCTAAAAAAAAGGGTCTCTTTATATTCTAAAGAAATAAAGGATTCCACATTAGCCAGAAACTATCCCCAGATTAGCTGATTGCTATTCACATGATTCTTGTTTTGTTCCCAATTTTTATGAAGGCTCTAAAGTTATTTGAGGCATGTTTGTTAATCTGCACACACATACAAAAACTATGCCACCACTCCCGCATGGTGATGCATGACTGTAATCCCAGCACTTGGGAGGCTGAGGGAGGAGGATCACTGTGAGTTTGAGGCCAACCTAGACTACTTGGTGAGTTCAAGGCCAGCCTGAACTGCATAGTGAGACCATGTCTCAAAAAGACTAAATAAATAAATAAATTGCTAAAAAAAGATAGAAAATAGTTTCTAATATATTTAAAACACTGATATTTAAAGATAAGCCATCAAAAAAAAGCTATTGCATTTTTAAAGTGTGTTCAATGTCATTAAATGTAGCAAGTTGATATGATTTACATCACCTATTTAAGAAATACAAGGATTATGAAAAGGTAAAAATAAAAATTTCTTTTCATCAAAAGACACCCCTGCCAGGTGTGGTGGCACATGCCTATAATCCCAGCATTCAGGAGGCTGAAGCAGGAGGACTGAGAATTTGAGGCCAGCCTGGTCTACCCAGTGGTTTAACGTCAGTTTGAACTACGTAGCCAGACCCTGTTTCAAAGAAAAAGAAAAACAGAAACAAAAACAAAAGCAAATAATGTAAAAAAGATAGGCCGGGGTCAGAGAAGATACTGGACATGCATGAACAAAAAATGCTATACATATGCAAAATTTATAAGGATCTATAAAACAATAAAACCCAACAGAAAAATGAGCAAAACATTTATGTGGATATTTCAAAAAAGAAATTCAAAGCTAAGTGTGGCAGTGCACACCTGTAATCCTAGCACTTTGGGAGGCTGAGGCAGAAAGATTGCAAGTTGGAGCTCAGCCTGGGCAATTTAGCGAGATCCTGTCTCAAAATAAGGCTGAGGATGTAGCTCAATGCAAAAGCCCTAGGTTCCTCAGGCGGCTGAGGCAGGATGATCGTTTTGAGTTCAAGGACAGCCTGGGCTACAAAGTGATCTCAAGGTCAGCCCGAACTGCATAGTGGGACCCTGTCTCAAAAAAAAAAAAAAAGACAATAAATAAATAAATAAAAGCCCTAGATTCAACCCCTACTACAGAGGAAAAATATCTCAAAAATTCCAATCTACATGTGTAAATGTACTAAAACTCATTACTAATCAGAGAAACACATATTTAAACTTCAATGAGATACCACTACATAGCCATCAGATTGACAAAATTTTGTCGGTCTGATGATACAAAGTGTTGGGTAACTAAGTAAGCATATCACTTTGGAAAACTCTGGCATTATCAGGCAGTGTTGAATATATACATACTCTGACCCAGCAATTCCGCAGTTAGTTTTATACTTTATACACTCCTTAAACACAAGGTCCATCAGCATTGTACATAATGACCTCCAAACTGGATACACCCACATGTCTATCATTAGAATGGAGAATTATAGAATGGTCACATAAAAGTTTACATTATAGGGATGAGAAAACATTACAGGTACATGAAAAATGAATAAATCTCATTAAGTAAAAAAGCCATATAATTACAAAAATGAGAATACTGTTTGTATTTGGGGGAAGGAGGGAAGTCTGATCTGAGGACATGTACAGGAGTGGAGAAAGGGCTTGTCTTGACCTGGGTTTTAATTACACAGGTTTGCTTTCCAGTCGTTAAATCATTCACACACATTGTATGACTTTTTCTTTATACATACTATGTTTTGTGCACACAAAACATATCCCACATATAAAAGCTCTTCTCTAACACCTGGAAAAAAATTATATGGTTGGGCTTTTTTTTCCTTCTTGACACTTTTTATGTTAAAATAGCTTACTGATCATCCTACCACAGTGGGTATTTTTAACTTTTGCAACAAGTCCTGCTTTCACCCCTGTATCTCCCAATTAAGAAACCTTATACTCCCCCTTTTACTGAGGGTTGTGGTTAGAAATCAGTCGCGACTCTCAAGCTTACCGTGTCCCAGGCAGTACGCAAAGACACTTTCGCGTCTGAGGTTATTTAATCCCCAGCTAGGCGGTATTATGTGACTTTTACGGCTGTAGAATCTAAAATTCAATTTAAAAAATTAAATGACTCTCAAGGTGAAACGGAAAACACAAACCAGAGTCGGTACGAGTCAGAGACCCGCTACGAGCTGCCAGCCACACGGGCCCCAAACGAAATTAGAAGCAATCCTCTGGCCCTGAAAAATGATCCTATTTTTCCTCTTATCCTCCAGACTAGACACTCCCTCCATCCCACACCAGTTTTCCGCCCGTGAAGCCATAAATGGAGCACGCAGCTCTCCACCGACCTGAGGTTGCTCTCAACGCCCTCGCTAAAACGGAAGCTGCCATCTTGCCACCCTCACCTACGGTGGCTGCCTGGGGTGTAAAAGCTCCAGAGCAAAAGAATAAAGAACAAAAAAAAAAAAAAGCGGGGCGGAGTCAGGAGTAGGGGGAAGAATAAAGGCGTGGTCAATTCAATCTTTACTAAATGTCTACTAGGTGTAGGTCAGTTCTGTCCTTTGCCACTGTCAAGCAACTGCCCGGAGTCCTAAGCATATAGGATAGGGGGCGGGGGGGGGGTGCCGCGTCTCCTACCCCAGTTCCCCAAGAAGTCAGGATTGATTACAAGAATGCATGACACGTCCGGCTTTTTTTGTGGGGGGAGGGGAAAATCTAGCTAAATTTCCTAGGCTGGCCTGGAACCCCTGGGCTCACCCAATCTCAGCCACTTGAATGGTGGGGACTGCAGGCATCTGGCTTTTCAAAACGTTTGCGAGCATGTGCTTGAAAGGTCTACTTAAAGTACACGATATAGTGAAAAATTTTTTTGTTATTAAGCTTATTTCAGAGAATAATACTGATTATCATTTATTTATTTATTCATTTATTGGGCTGGGGATTTAGCTCTGTGGCACAGCGCCTGCCTGGGAAGCGCAAGGTCCTGACTTCGATTCCCGGTATCGGAAAAAAAAAAGCCAAAAAAAAAATTTTTATTTATTTATTTTTGTCTTTTTTGAGACAGGGTCTCGCTATACAGTTCAGCTTGGTTTGAGCTCGCTTTGTAGCCCAGGCTGGCCTCGAACTCGCAACAATCCTCCTGCCTCAGCTTCCTGGGTGCTGGGATTACAGGTGTGCGCCACCACGCCTGGCTGATTACCCTTTTAAAAAGCTGGAAGATGCTAGGACAACTGAATGGAAAAAGTAGTAGTAATATTAAAAATCTTTTGTTACCAGGTGTGGTGTCCCACACCTGTAATCCCAGCACTCGGGAAGGCTGATGCCGGAGGATCTATGTGAGTTTGAGGCCAGCCTCCGCTGCAAAATGAGCTTAAGGCCAGCCTGAAGTGTATAGAAAAACCCTGTCTCAAGAAAGCAAAATAAATAAATAAATAAATAAAATTAAAAAAAATCTTTTGTTGTCATTGTTTTGTTGTTTGTTTGGGTCAGTGTCTTGCTATGTAGTTCAGACTGGATTTGAACTCAGTCTGTAGCCTAGGCTGGCCTCAAATTTACGGCAATCCTCCTGCCTCAGCCTCCAGAGTGCTGGGATTACAGGCTTTCGCCACCATGCCCAACAATGTTTGGAAAAAAACCTGCATGATAATCAAACGAATGGCAATCACCTAAGGATGCCACACACACACACACACACACACACACACACACACTCCACACATTTTTTTACATCTTTTTTTTCTGGTGTTGAGGATTGAATCAAGGTGCTTTGTATGTGCTAAGCATGCGCTGTACCATTGAGCTATACTCTCAACCCTATATATATATATATATAAAAAATATATAAAATCATTGTATATATTATATATAATGTTATATACAATATTATTATATTATATATCATATATTGTATATTATATATCATATAGTATATATAATAATAATCTTTATTTAGTAGGGCAGACTCAACTCTGCATGAATAATTCTACATTCTTTATTTTATTTCTGGGAATTAGTAATCGCACATACTTTTGATATTAAAATTCAAACAGGGAAAGACAACAAAATACTCTTACCATCTTATTCTAAAATGTCTGTAAGAACTACCTAGAAATAGACCACGAATTATAATAAACATTTATTTAGTAGCTGAAATGAGTAAGCATCAGTTTTGGGGGGCATATTTAGATAAGATCTCATTGTGTAGTCCAGACTGACTTCAAACTTCTGCCATCCTTCTGCCTCAGCCTTCCAAGTGCTGGGATTACAGGTGTATGTCACCACAGCAGGAGTTCACACTTAGGAAGATAAATAGAGAATGTAAGACTGAAAAATATTCTTTGGGGCAGATCAAAACTAAGGAGAAGATGGCTGGTGGTGTTTCCCCTGTAATCCCATGTACACAGGAGGGCAAGACAGGATGAGGCAGGTTGAGGCCGGAGAAAAGGCAGCTTCAAGGCCTTCCTGCACAACTTCCAAGACCTTGCTTGAAAGAAAGAAAGAGAGAGAGAGAGAGAGAGAGAGAGAGAGAGAGGGAGAGAGAGAGGAAGGAAGGGAGGAAGGGAAGGAGGAAGGAAGGAATGTCGGGTCCAAGATGCAGCTGTGACATCATCTGGGTTTAGAAGAATAAAAATGTTTATTGGCATTGAGAAGTCCAAGGATAAGGGCATTTAAAAAATCAACACCAGCATCATCTAGTATGTCAGCAGTGGCAGGGATGGGGCCAGACTGCTGAAGTTACTAAGGAGCACCGGAGGCTGCTTTGGAGGCTGGTAGATGCGAAAGGTGTGAAAGAATACCATGTTATTACTAAAACACCCCAAAAAGCAGAGGCTATGTACCAACACACCTATCTGATTTTAGATTTTCAAATCCATTCCTCTATTTTACAAAACAGAACGGTAGTGCGGTCAACCTCTAGAGAGAATATCATGTTGTAATAATTACCTAGTTAGGACTTGAAAGTACTTTGCAAACACAATAGACAGTATACAATTTATCTGGTCTCTATTATATTTAACTGTATTTATCCTGGGTTTACATGGCATAGAATACATGTTCATTATGTTGACGAGATGTATTACAGACTCAGTGGAATACTTTTGAAGCGTGTTTCTGCATTGCCTTCCGTATCTTTCCACTCATGCCACAAATTATGGCCTAATTTTTTTCTAAAATAAAAAAGGAGGAAGCACGTGGTACAGTCTGCAAGGAGTAGAAGCCGCGAAGCCAGAAAAATCTGGGTTCCTAACCATGCTCTGACATTATTAGACACAGGAATAACCCGTTCCGCACAACGGTGCCTCCCGTGCTCCAGTTAAGGGTAAATCCCCCTGAAAAGGGTCTATTGAAAGAAACACACAGACGTCTCCATTATTTACATAACTTGTCCTCAATCGACTCCTTCCTAGGAACTATGCAACTGCCAGAGACAGATAAGATGTCTCTTTGCTTTCATTTTCCTAACAGTCACATGTAGTGTGGCTTTTGTGTGTGTGATTGAAGCCCACACGTTCCCTTTCTTCCCGTTCACCTAGTAACCCCAATTCAGAGCTGACAGAAAGCCGGGCCCGACCCGGAAGAAGAATCCGCCCTTCCGCCTCGTTCTGCCCAATGGCCTTGGGTTGAGGTTTCTACAGTCTGGGCGGGGCCCACTCTCTGGGGTTAGCAGGGTCCGGGCAGGAGACGGAGTCCGCGCGTGCGTAGTGGCGTTGGCTTCCCTTCCGGTGCGCCCGGCGCAGAGGCAGTACGGCCAGGGCTACGTACCCACGCACGCACGACCTCCTTCATTCGCGCCGGCCGCGGCCGTTCCCGCGTACGCCAGCAACGCTCTTCATTCTGTCGAAATGCTACGGGCCTGTCAGTTGCCCGGTGTGACCGCTGCGGCCCAGGTGAGCGCGGGGACTCCCGGAGAAAGCGCGTGAGGAAGCTGGCGCGGGACAGCCGAGGGAAAATGGGAAAGGCTTTGGCGCTGTCTAGGCCCGGGGACAAAGGCATATAGCTGAGGAGCCGGGGCGCGCCGGGGTAGCTCCCTAGTCGGGGGTTCACCGGGCTGGGTTACCCGAGGGTTACTGCCGGAGCGGGCTGGGGTGTGGAGAGGTAGAGGGGCGGGAGGCGCGGCCTCGGGGACTTGTCATCCAGTCAGCACCGCGGTGCTCGCGGTGCGGACCAATCCCCGCTGCTGTCCTCCGAGCCGCCGGTTGGGCGCGTGTTGAGTTTCCAATGGTGAAGGTCGTGGCGGGAGAACTACAATTCCCAGTGGGACGCGCGTAGCCGCGGCTTGTTGCATCTTTAATAAGGAGGTGCCTGGACTGCTTGAGAGAGTCCGCGTTTTAGGGGTCAAGGTTGTAATTAACTGGGAGGGACTTGACTTTTCATAGCTGAGTACACCTTTGCGCTCTCCTAACTCTAAAAAGCAAAATATTTTTTCTTTATGGAGTTTAAACTCCTGATACTTGAAGCAGGAATAGGAGTCATGACCTTGTGCTCATATGTGAGATTAGCCTGAGGATCTATGTCTCCTGGCGCTGGGACAGCTGTGGCTGACATTCAAGGAGGCATCTAGATACCCAGGTGGTTTTTGTTTGTGTTTTGTTTTGTTTTAATCTTGCAGAACTGTCAAAAATAACTTTCTAAAATTCACAGTAAACCTATTTCACATAGCTCATGATTTTTAGAAAATTTATATTTTGAGACTGTTGTATTCCAAAACAGTGACTCCAGAAGTATTCCCCCCCCCCAAGTTTGCTTCTCTGCCCATTGCTGGGGTAGGAGAATCAGCCTCTTTCGTAGAGAAGTTGGACCCGTATTGGTTTTCTATTGTGATGTACCAAATACCACACATTTAGCAGCTTAATACAGTGTGCGCTGATTATTTTACAGTTTCTATAGCATAGAAGTTTAGGCATGAATGTGTAGGTTCTCTACTCAGAGTTACACAAGGCTGCAAACAGAAGTATTTGCCGTGGTTCTCACTTGGAGATCAAGGACTTTGTCCAAGCTCATGAGGTTCGCATAGAATTGAAGTACTGTTTTATTGCCAGTTTTGTTGTTGGCTCTTGCCAGCCACTGCTTTCAGCTTCTGGAGGCTGCCAGCAGTTTCTAGCCATAGGGCTCCCAGAGGTCATGCATAACATAAATGGTTGCTTTTTTGCAGGCTACCAGGAGCTTGTCTCTCACTTCAGAATCTCTTACTTCCCTGCTTTTGATCAGTAGACTGAAGATTTAAAAGACTTTATGTGATTATGCTACATTCAATTAATTCAGAGTCAACTTTTTGGGTTCCTAGTTAGAAAATTTTAAAAACTAATTAAAACTAAATAATACAGTATGAACAAAACCAAGCTTCCTGAAATTGCTGTCTTAAGGAATTCATTGATCTGTTCTCACCATCTCAATCATTCTATAGCATTTGATATTACTACTTTATAAAACTTTTTACATTTTTGGCTTTTCTCATGTAATATCTTCGACTCCATCTTACCCTTTCTCGCTCTCATTTTCTATTACTGAGTCTGCTTTTTTATCTTTAAATACACCTCTTCTTATCTGTATATATACTTTTAGCTAGGAGTGTATCAACTCAGAATTTAGTCCCTGGCCATGTGAGTCTCGGGCCTCCTCTTTTTAGCCTTGTACTCATATTTTTGGTCTGGTCTTGTCTTTTCTCTTTTTTTTTTTTTTGAGACTGGATCTTGTTATATACTGTAGGCTGGCAGGGCCTTTTAGTTGCAGTCCTCCTGCCTCAGTGCTGAGATTAGAAGTGTGCCTGCCACCCTGCCCAGTTTGTTTTTGAATTTTCTAAATTCCCCTTGTTCAATTTAATTGTTATGCAGATTACTCAGTTTCATCAAATCTCATCTTAAATGTCTTTCCTGCTTTTACTATTTTTCAAAGTCAGTTGTTCACGTACTGATAAGTAAATTCTATTTATTTACTTACTTTTTTGAAACAAGGTTTTGCTTATGTAGTACATGCTGACCTTGAGCTCACTATGTAGCCCAGGCTGCCCTGGCTGTTGTGGTGATCCTCCTGCCTCAGCCTCCAGAGTGCTGCGATTACAGGTGTGTGCCACCATGCCCTGCTTAATTCTTTTATTTTTTGAGACAGGGTCTTGCTGTGTAGATTAGTATGTCCTTTAAGTCACTATGTGGCTCAGGGTGCCTTGAACTTGGGGTGATCTTCCTACCTCAGCCTCCTGAATTCTGGGATTATAGATGTGTACCACCACATCCAGTTTTAATTAAAATCTTAAAAACATACACATCATGTCATGCTCTTCAGTGACATAATCATCACATAAACACCTTACCATACATACCCACTAGGCCCTTCATAGTCTGACTCTAATGTCTTACTTTCTGTTCTCCCTTACTCTGTTCTTCTGTATCTCCAGCATATGCCTCACTACATTTTCACTGCATTTTCATTTGGTGTTTCTTTCATCTTTGGTGAGTTCATACCCTTCCTGCTGGTGTTTTCTCGAATCTTACTTTCCTTTCAGAGAGGGCTTATCCAACATAAACTCAAGGCTACTTTCCCCTTCATTGCATCACTCCGTCTGTAATATAACCACAGTGTTTGTGGATGTTAGTACTGTCTGACATTATAATGTCGATTCATTTTGTGTTTCCCACATGCATTTATTTATTTATTTATTGTCTTTTTGAGACAGGGTCTTGCTGTGCAGTTCAAGACCCAAGCTGGTCTTGAACTTGGAACAGTCCTCCTGTCTCAGCCTCCCAAGTGCTGGGATTACAGGCGTGCACCACCATGCCCAGCTCCCACATTTAAAATGTGTGCATCAGAAGAAACGGTGTCCATATTGTTCAGTTCTGTATTTGCAGTACTAACAGTCCTTGCTCGTAGTAGATGCTCAACTAGGAGCATATTTGTGATGTGTTTGAATGAGAGAATGATTATGTTCCATGAATTTTTCTTAATCTCTTTAGATGCATATGGCCTCTTTTTAAGTCCTGCATAGATTTTGGTACCTCTAATGGTGCATTACTCAAGGTTCTCCAGAGAAACAGAACCAATGGGAATTGTTGTAAGTTATCAAGGTTGCCAAGTCCAAGATCTTCAGTGAGGGCCAGCACACTCAAGACCCAGGAGAGTCAATGGTGCAATTTTAGTCCAGAGGCTGGTAGCCTGCAGCCTTGAGAGAGCAGCTGGCCCACTTCTCCTCTGAAGGCAGTGTGCTGGAGACTTCCTTGCTTTTTTTGTATTTAGTCCTTCAGCCGATTGGATGGACAGTAGTTTAAATGTTAATCATATCCAAAACACCTGCCAGCTTGACACAAAATTAACCACTGATACTTTCTACTTATTTTTTAAGTCTGGATTCATCACCTTGAATTCCCTACATGTTAGTATTGAGTAAAATGAATTATTCTTTTTGCAGAAACATGCTGAAGAACTTTGATCCCTGGGTTTATTTCTCCTAGACCCAGTACTGCATCACTGGGCCCGATCTTTTGAGTCAGGCATTGGGTTCGGAGGACTTGGGCTTTCAACCTAGCCTTGCCTTCTTCTGGACCATAGACTTGGGAGTGTTCATTTGCATGTGTAGTAGACTTTCTGCTTGTACCTTAAAAGGAGAGGAAAAAACATTGTTCTTGAAAGTTAACCAAACAAACTAAAGACCAAGTTTGATAATCCTGGCTAATTTAGGATTGATTCCACTGTAATAGCTTCCGGGTGGGGGTAGGAGGGCTTCTAACCACACATGCTAGCAGTTGGTTTAGTTTAGTAAATTATGCAGCCTTCTGTTTGCACCTACCACCCAGGTAGAAACCCTTCTTTATTCTTCATTTTCATATCTCTAGATCAGTGGTTTAGACACCATTTGGAGATACATTTTATATAATTCAGTATACTTAAGTGAGATATATAAAGTATATTCACACATATTTACAGGAATAGCTAAAGAAGTATCAACTTTGTTTTTTTGCCATACTGATTTCTGCCATTTTAATAACTGAAGAGCATTTTTTCTTTGATATAGAATATGCTTACATGGAGAGATAATGCTGTATTAGTATCAAATTTACTAGATTTTTGTGGGATGTGCTTTTTAACCTAAGTGCATACTTCTTGTAAAAGATGTTAATAAAAAATTATGTCATTGCATGTATTTGAAATATAGAAATGGCCATCAACTTTGGGTGTCTTTTGTTTATGTAGAAGGAATCCTTATGATAAAGTCCACCAAACTGTCAGTTACAGCGGTCAGTAAAAACGAGAACCTCCAGATAGGGTTCATATGAAGAGACTTCTGTTACAGTCATTTCCAGATTGTAATGCTGGATTATGATTTCTTTGTACATGCTCATTTCTCTTTGGTAGAGCTAGAAGATTGATGGTCTGTACAACAACATTACATGGGAATTTTATATTTTTTCATGCTTAAAATTTTTGCTTGTTAAAATTATGTTTCTGCAGGTTAGAAGCAGCAATGCACCTTATAACATTTCTTGGGCAAGATTATATGTCAAGGCAAATTGCTTTCAAACAGTATTGTCCTTTCTATACATAGGTCATTATTAATAAAAAATGATTCCAGAACTAAGAAGTAGATAATATTTTGTGCATTAAAGTTGGATATTTAGGGCCAGGGATATAGCTCATTGGCACAAATGCCTGCCTAGCAAGCTTAAAGTTCTGAGTTTGATTCCTAGTACCAAAAAAAAAAAAAAGTTGAATAGTTATATACCTTAGTGCTTGAGAAAACTCTGGAGGCATACTTGGTATTCAGCAGTGACTTATATGGCACTAAAGTACAAGCAACAAGAGATAAAACTTCATCAAAGTTTAACTTTTGTGCATCCAAGAATACTCAAAAGAGTGAAAGGAATGAGAGAAAATATTTTCAAATAATGTATCTAACAAAGATCTAGCATCCAGAATATGTAAAGAGCTGACAACTTAACAAAAAGACAACTCAAAAAATCGTGAGGGACTTAAAAGTGGCCAAGAAGCATATGGAAAGACTCTCAACATCCTTTGACACTAGGGAAATGCAAATCAAAAGTATGAGATACCCATACTTTTATAAGCATCATTAGGATTCTTATAATAAAAACAAAATAACAAATGTTAATGAAGACATAGAGAAACTGGAATCCTCTGACATCGATGGGAACGACTCATGCAGGTGTTATGGAGAACAGTTTGACCCTTCCTCAGAAATTTAAATATAGAATTACTGTATGATCCTGAAAGCTCTCCCCTTGCACAGAAAGCATTGGAAACAAAAACTTTTAGATGAATGTTCATAGCAGCACTGTTCACAATAGCCAAATGGTGAACAATCCAAATGACCATCATCACATTAAAATATAGTTTATCTATATAATAGAATATTACATTTAGCCATAAAATGACTTACAAACTTACATGCATTTACAGACTTGACTTGGAAACTACATATGTTTACATGTTACAGTGTGGATGAACATGAAAAAAAACCTTAAGAAACTTAAGTTTTCCTTTTGGGCTGATGCAGAGGCTTCCCTTAGCCAAAGAAAGGACAATCATGACTTCAAAAAGAGAGCAGTTAAAACTGATGTAAGTCTGTTGAAAGTGTTTAACTCTGTGAATTAAGGATACTGTTTTGATTAGCTATAGCTAACAAGCTACTATGAGCTTAGGGTAGAGCAGTGTCATTAATTGCCTCACTAAGTTCTAGGGCTTGGCTGGGTTCAGTTGGGCAGCTCTCACTTATTGGCCCTCAGGAGTTTGTAGTCACGCACTGGCTGGGGCTAGTCTCAGCTCCAAGTCTTCCTTACTGTCAAGTTGATACTGACTGTAACTGACACCTCAGCAATAACTGTTGGCTAAAAACCTACATATGGGATCTTTATACTGCCCTGTATTAGTAAGTTATTAACAAAGCCCTTTTTGTTTCTTTGTTTGTTTTTTGAGACAGGGTCTTTCCATATAGTTCAGGCTGATCTTGAACTTACTATGCAGCTCAGGCTGGCCTCAAACTTGAGGTAGGGCTGGGGATTTAGCTCAGCAGCACAGTGCTTGCCTGGCAAGTGCAAGGTCGTGAGTTCGATTCCTAGTACCGGGGGTGGTGGGGAACACGAGGTGATCCTCCTGCCTCAGCCTCTTGAGTGCTGGGATTACAGGCATGCTCCACCATGCCCGGCTCAACGCCTTGTTTAATAGAAGGGTACATAGAACTCATTTTTGACAGAAGTGGCAAATTTTTGAAAGAGCATTTGGTACAGAAATGTTGTTGCTGCCAGTTTTCATTCAGCCATCCAGCTATAACAACTGACATCCCTCCCAACTATGAATACCTCCACAGACTTCCCCAGAACTCTCTGAAATTTCATCTCATCACAGCGTCAGCATTGGGACCAGGATCTTGCCATCTAAATCAGTTCCTAGTGTAAATAAGACATCTTGAAAATGGTCCATTGGGGATGTATCCTTAAGTCTTTCCTTTTTGATAGCGTTTAATTTTTTCCTTCCTTAGTGGTATATAAAAAAAGTCTTCATCACTACCTGATGAGAAACCTAAAATTTACACCTAGCTTCAAAACAAACAAAAATATCCAGAAATATTGAGGGGGATATACTGGAAGAGAGGACTAGCCCTACCAGATTAAAACCTAATTCTAAAGTGCTGTAGTTAAAACATTGAGCTCTTAGTGTGTAAATAAATAGATCAGTGGATCAAAATAGGAAATTTAAGTTTTTTTAAATTCTTAGCCAGGCGTAGTGGCGCACTCCTGTAATCCTAGCACTCGGAAGGCTGACAGGAGGATCATTGCGATTTCGAAAGTGAGTTTGAGGCTAGCTTGACCTACATAGTGAAAAAAAAAGAAATTCTTAAGAATTTACAGTTGAGCCTAGCCTGAACTCACAGCAACATAGCAGCCCTGGGTGCTTTAGGCAGGCAGGAGGAGACCACATGACTGGCAGGGGATGTTGAGGAGGTTGAAGGTGCTGCTGACCATGGTCATGGTCATGGTCATGGGACTGGCAGGTATCTGATGCTGCTTTAGGACCATCAGAGGCTTTGCAACAGTGATCAGAAACACTGAGAGGCAAAATTGGAAAAAAGAAAACATTCATCTTTTGAGAAAACAGATTATACTGATTGAACAATGTGAAGCAGAGAGAAAAACATTATGATTTGAATGTGAAATATTCATGGGATAAGTAGTGTAGGGATAGAATGCATGAGTTTGTGTGTTGTTGGAGAATAACTCAGTGAGACCTGCAGCCTTTGTCACTCTCTTTTTAAGCTTTACCAGATAGAGGGTAATAGGGTCTATATTTTACGTTACTGCTTTAAAAATTCTTTATGTCTGGACAAATTCCAATTGCTGCCTAGCCCTACTGCTGGTAGTTGTCAGAAATGTGACCTCATACTTGGTCCTTTTTCTGTGAGCATCTGTGATGGCTTAACAAAACCTTTTATTTCAAAGAAAGAGGGGAGGGGAAGCAGGAGAGGAACAGGGGAGAGAAAAACTCCTACTCTGAATAAAAAAGTGGGCAGATACTGTCCTGAAGAGTTTTTGTCATTGTGATCCTGATAGAGGCCCCTTTAAACTCAGTGTCAAGTTTAGGATTGCTAACTGAAAAGCACTTCTAAACTTGTGAGAAATTCAGAAATGATGGATAGGAACGTCCACTCAAGCAGTTTGATAGACATAATGGTAAATCCACAAAAATGTCCACCTTAGAAGGGCGGTAGGAGGATGGAGGGATAATTCTGATTGTTGGACCAGAGAATCAAGCATCAGTAAATTTAAGACCAGAGTGGGGATTCCATCAGCGTTAAGGAAGTAGATACATTGTGGATAGAGGAGCAGCTGTCTTCTGTGACAAGCACCAAAAATGGATACTGGCCAAAGAGCTCAATTTCTTTTTGATCAATTGTTGTATGTAAGTTTTTTTCCAATCTGTGAAAGAAATGATGAATATAAAGTTGACCTAAATAAAATAATTGTTACAGTTATTACTTCACTATAAATTTACATGCATTTATACAAATTTATTGTAAATTTATATAAATTAAATACAAATTTATATAAAAAACATTTGTATTAATAAAAATTGTGGATCTTTATCATGTTGTTAAATTCTTTTTTGGGGGGGTTGGGGGGTTTCCAGTACCAGGAATCAAACTCACAACCTTGCACTTGCCAGGCAGGCGCTGTGCCGCTGAGCTAAATCCCCAGCCCCTGTGTTGTTAAATTCTTGATAGTAACCCAATAAAAATTTTAAAAGTGGAAAAAATTTTAGTGTATTAAAGGTAGCGTTTCAAATTTTGGAAAAAATGGATTGGTTTATAACTTAGGGACAGAGCCGGGTATGGTGGCGCACACCTGTAATCCCAGCACTCGGGCGGCTGAGGCAGGAGGATCGTTGTGAGTTCGAGACCTTCGAGACCTTCAAGACCTTCGAGACCAGCCTCGGCTACAAAGTGAGCTCAAGGCCAGTCTGAACTCCATAGTGAGACCTTGCCTCAAAAAAAAAGTACGCGGCAAACACACCTTTTCGCCTGTAATCCCAGCACTTGGGAGGCTGAGGCAGGAGGATTGATGCGAGTTCGAGACCAGCCTGGGCTACAAAGTAAGCTCAAGGCCAGCCTGAACTGCAGAGCAAGACCCTGTCTCAAAAAAAAAATAGGGACAACTGAATAGACATCTGAAGGAAAAGTTGAATATATACCTCACACTTTCTACTAGTTTCAAAGATTTAAATAGTTCTCCCTCTGTATTAAGTCCCTTATTTTTATGAAATGATGTACTATTTACATATAATCTATACATATCCTCCTCTGTACTTGAACTCATCTCTGGAGTACTTATAATATGTATTTCAGCATAAGTGCTATGTAATTCTTTGTTACTTGTATTATGAGGGAATAATGACAAGGAAAATAGTATGTTCTATAGGGATGCAGTTTTGTTTTTTCTTTTTAAGTATTTTCAGTCTGCAGTTGGTTGAATGTATGGGTGTGGAAGCTGTAGAGATGGAGGGTCTACTATGTAAAAAAAAGTAAGCATAAGCCATGAAATAGAAGAAAAGCTAGGCATGGTGGTGCATGTCTGTAATCAAAGTACACTTGGGAGGCTGAGGCAGGAGGATTGTGCAAGCTCGAGGCCAGCATGGGCTACATAGTGACAAATCCAGCCTGAACTACATAGCAAAACCCGTCTCAAAAAAAAAAAGAAACTATGAAAGATTATTTTAATAATCTGAGAGTGACCCTCTAAGAATATAAAAAACTATAGAAGCCATAAAAAAAAGATTGACAAATTTGATTGTGTAAAAAATACTATAAGCAAAGACGAAAAGGTCACAAACACATTTGTAGTGAGCAGAAACATAGCTAGTTTCATCTGTAAAGAGCATTTTGACAAATAGGATCACTCTGATTTTGAAATCTGGGCAATGGTTATACTTTGACAGGTCATAGAAAAGGAAAAAAATTGACCAGTAATTAATTAAAAGATATAATAAAGGAAATTATGATTAGAATGACCGACTATATTTTCACCTTTTAGAGTGTCAATGATAAAAGCATGATAACTTGGAGAAAATGAAAACATACACTCTTATTACTAGAGGACTGTTTTTGGCAATATTTATCAATGTGGCAAGTTTTACTTTCAAGGATCAACCCCAGTTATATATGTACAGTATTAGTTATCTAACCAAAGTTTAGACAGACCATCAGTGTTCATCAGTAGGGGCTGATTAACACTACATTAACATCCACACGACGGGACACCCAATTGCAGTAAAATCTGTGAGGAAATTTTGTATGTACTAATATACAGTGATCTAAAAATATGTATTCTTAGAGCTGGGTATGGTGGCACATGCCTGAAGTCCCTTCACTCAGGAGGCTGAGACTGGAGGCTGAGACAGGAGGCTTGCCATGAGTTTGAGGCAAGTCTGGGCTACCATAGTAAGTTCAAAACCAGCCTAAACTACATAGTGAAACCTCATCTCAAAAAACCAAAATAAAAAAATATATACTCCTAAATGAACTTTCGTGTTGCATATTGTGGCATTTGTGTAAAGGTGGGAAAGGTGTAGTTACGTGTTCCTTTGGGTGAATGTGCACAAAATCCCTATGGATAAACAAAACAAACATCATTTGCCTTTGGATAGGGGAACTGAGTTTCTGGGGAACAGACCGTATATTCAGTGCAAGGGAGGAAAGTCAAGAAAGTATAAGATGGATAAACAGGCTAAAATTGTTCATGTAAATTAGTGTTCTGAAACTTTAGCATTGAATTGCACTCCAAATGTGGAGTCAGTTATCCGTTAAACTTGCTCTTCCAATTAGCTACTTGTCCATTGTTAACAGTGCCTTCACTTGTGACCTGAATACCTATTTGTACTCAGAGATGTTTAAAAATATAACCTTAAGTGGTTGGGTGTGGTGGTGCATGCCTGGGCATCTGAGGCAGGAGGATTGCTATGAGTTCAAGGATATTGCACAGCCTCAGTGGTGTCCTGCTTTTCCCTCCCTGAGTTGCAAAGTAGAATTAAAACTAGATGCAATTCTGTGTACAGTTTTATACTACCTGCTTTATAGAATAGAAGGGAAACACCCTTTTCTGATAAACATAGTTAAAAAATTTTGAGAATTCTACATGTTGGGTGATAATTGAAATACTTAAAAAACAAATGTATCTGCTTTGTATGTTTTAACATGTCTTTTTTTGTTGTTTTTCCTTTTAAAAATATACTAATATATTCATTAGATACTTGTAGGTTTTGGGAAATGAACCATAAATTGCAGTTAATTCTACAGTAATTTCATTTGTTCTGTGATCATATGATATTTTGTTGAAGCTAAAAATACTTTTAAAAGGCAGTTTGTGCTTTTCTAATATTCCTTAGGTAGGATCTTTTAATTTTTTTAACAAGTCGGGTGTGGTGGCACACGCCTGTAATCCCAGCACTTGGGAGGCTGAGGCAGGAGGATCATTGCGACTTTGAGGCCAGCCTGGGCTACAGAGTGAGCTCAAGGCCAGTCGGAAGTGCATAGCGAGACTCTGTACCAGGCATGTTCTCCTGCTGCAAAGGCTAGTCTGAAGTTCCTGGGCTCAAACAATCTTCCTGCTTCAGCCTATTGAGTATCTGGGACTGCCACACCACTGAGCCTGTCTTTTAGATACAGTTTCATTAAGGAACATAGAGAAAGCATTTTTCTCCTTGATTTGTTGCAATTTAGTTTTCTAAATGGTATTAAAAATATTTTAGCCCAAGGAGTATAGCTCAATGGGAGAATGTCTAGCATGCGCAAGGCTCTGTGTTTAATTTCTAACACACACAAAAAGAAATTATTTATGGATTCAACGTATGACTTTTCAAATCAATACAAATAATTTTAAGTTCATCAAAACCTTAGTATTTAGGTGCTTATTTGTTTGCTTAATTTAAGAGACCACATATTGATAAGAAACATTTGGGTTTATATTCACTTTGATTAAAATAAATTGTGAAGCATAGCCCCCATCATTTTGCTTTAAGGGTAGATTTGTGTGAAGATAGTTTGTACTTGAGCATTTACAACATTAGTTACATTTTTTTCTAAAAGCCTTGGCTTTTAGTCTAGTGATACACTAGGATAAACTAAGACTAAGCTTTTAGATTTAGATGAATGCCTGTAGGGTTCACTACCTACATAGTTAACTTACAGATGGAATACTTACTTTTCTGGTATTAAGCTAAGTTTAGATTCTCCCATGAGTGGATGCATATCTATTTTTGTTTTAGCTATACTGTAGGGGTGATTTTTCAGATGTTAAGTTTACTAAGTAAACTTAGTATAAAATACATATTTTATGTTATTTCTTTTTTTCTGGCCAATTAAGAAACCATATGAAAAATCTCAATGATTTGAAAGAAATAACTGTATACATAACACTTAAAAATGTTATTTGGTCAGTCTGATATCCTTTTTTAAAATATTAAAAATAATTTTATGTGAGCCTTGGGGTACAAGAAGCATCACTTTGTATATTTGTTTGTTTGCTTTATTTATTTATTTTTTGTCTTTTTGAGACAGGGTCTTGCTATGCAGTTCAGGCTGGCCTTCAACTCACTATATAGCCCAGGCTGGCCTTGAACTTGCAATGATCTTCTTGCCTCAGCCTCCTGACTGCTGGGATTATAGATGTGCACCTCCACCGGGCTCATATTTTTAAGAATCTATAAATATGTTTCATGGTAAATTGATCCTGAAAGTAAAGTTGTATTTTGTTTAATGAAAACATTTATAATAAAAATATTACTGTATTACCAACCCTAAAAGCTTTCCACATTCCTTTAAGTGTTTTGTTTTATTTTGTTTGTTTGGCTTTTGGTATTGATGATTGAACCTAAAGCATTTACCCTGAGCCCTTCTTTTGTTTTTTCCTTTTTATTTTGAAACAGGATCTCACTAAGTTACCTGGGCTGGACTCAAACTTGCAATCATTCTGCATTAGTCTCCCAGAGTACTGGTATTACAGATAAATTACCATGCCCATCTAACTATTGCTTGTTCTGTTTTCTCCTTTAGAGTTGTCTCTGTGGGAAGTTTGTTCTCCGTCCATTGCGACCATGCCGTAGATACTCTACTTCAAGGAGTTCTGGGTATGTAATATGATTTGATGGAACCAAGCGTTTTACTGTGTGCTGCTAAGGGTGTGTGTATATATGTGTGTTCTTTGAATATGGAATTAGCTGCCTAAAACATTTTATTAAGGAATATAGCACTACTTTATTCATGGCCTGTGTTACCAGTGGTCAGCTTGTGAGATCATCTCACATCACAAGAAATATGTATAGTATGGTAAGATACTTTGAGAGAGAAGGGAGCAAGTTCACATTTACATAAGCTTTAGTATAATATGTTGTTGTAATTGTGTTTTATTACCTGTAGTTATTGTTAATCTCTTACTGTGCTTAATTTATAAATTGAACTTTATTATAGGCATGTATGTATAGAAAAAACATAGCATATATACAGTTTGGTACCATTTAAAGTTTTAGGCATCTAATTGGAGGTCTTGGAATATATCCCCCTCAGATAAAGGGGACTACTGCACATGTACTACAGTTTTGCTGTAATATCTTTGGGGCACCTTCTGGAGCATTATTTATCTATAGGCACAAATCTGTCAGTGGTGCTTCTTTTGTCTTTTTGATCATTGGATGGCATCCAAGGCAGAGCCCCGGGCCCCACCAAATGCTAATTTCTATTCTATGACAATAGATTTATATCCAGAACTCAGCATGATGTGACTTTAAAAAAGCTTTTGTGAGTTCTATTTGATATTCTACCATCTTTTGTAGAGGTTTACTTCATTTTACTTACAGAAATCCTTACTTAAGGAGGAGGAGCCTTGAAAGTTAGTGATAGTTATTTCTTGGGGATTCAGAGTAAATATGATTATGAATATTTTTGCTTTATTATTTCTATTCTAGATATTGTCTTTTAAAAAATATATCCAAAATAAATGTTTCTATTGTGTACATGTTAAAAATATATCAGGGGAAGGCGAAAGGTAATGTGCAGCTGTGGTAGTAAACTTGGCAGTCGCGATATGAGTCAGTAGTAGAGAAGTGGAAGCTCCAGGTCTTTGAGAACCTTTCATTGGTCTAGGAAAATAGGTAACAGGAGAGCCAAAAACTATAAATGTGTTTCTCCTTTCACTCAGGGTGACTGCTGGAAAAATTGCTGGAGCTGGCCTTTTATTTGTTGGTGGAGGTATTGGTGGCACAATTCTGTATGCCAAATGGGATTCCCATTTCCGGGAAAGTGTAGAGAAAACTATACCTTACTCGGATAAACTCTTTGAGATGGTCCTTGGTTCTGCACCTTATGATGTTCCATCACCAAAGAAGTCGGTAAGAGTTTTAAGCAATATTTTGGTTTATCCTATGGAATACTTTTAAATGCAACTTGTTTTTATCTTGAAAATACTATGCATATATAATTCAGCGCAGCTTGATAGATGTATGTGTATTAGTTCTCTTCAAATCAAACTAACAGTAATGTGTACATGTAAATTTTGAATCTTTGGGAGTTCTGTGAGTGCTCTCACTGAAGGCTACCACGTGGTAAATAATTGTGCGTTACATAGAGTAAGTGAAGGAGACATGTTTGACAGAGGTAGCCATGTGGACGTGTAATCTGTGCCCTGTGGACTGTGGAGCACAGATATGGCTGTGTGTCAGCCCACACCATTGTGGCTATCAAGTTCTGACTTAGAATACTAAAAACACAATGTAGTATAGCCATGACACACAGCCCACTAGTTAGTAATGGCTCCTTTAGACCATAAAACAAAGTCACAGAATCTTCAGGCATATGCTAATTGATTGACAGGAATATCTAGTATTCCTGGAACTTTGTGGATTTTCTTTAGAGTTTCACCCTTTTCCCCCACTAAACTAGGCTCGAATTTTTTTTTAACTCATGTTAAATATTTTTTCATTCTAACATACCTTCTTGTGAAAAACACACACACACACAACACATGCATGCACAAAACAATGTAGATTTTGTGCTGTTTGGCATTTCTTTATTCTGTGAATCTGGACATGGCCAGTCAGTTCTTTCATAGAAGCTGTGTCAGCTTTTGCTCTGTAGTATGTAGCATGAGCTAGAGACCAAGCCTATCACTTATCACAAGGTAATATTTGGAAAAAAGTGTTCTCTGACTTCTTCCTCACCCTGGTCCACTGCAATCAAACTTTCTCAAAATGTTTCTGGCTACTCTTCTATCTACATCATTTATTTTTTTTTATATGAACTTTAAAATGTCTGTAGTGACTGAGGAAGATAATTTTGCAGCATCAGTCATCAAAGAGCAAAATTCTATGGATTCAATCTAAAATCTTAGGTCTATTTTAAGCTGTATGGCCCATGAGAAATAACTGGAAATTGTTTTAGGAGCGTGAGATCTGGCTGAAGTGTAGAGCAGTGTTCTTTTCTTCCTCAACATGATTTCAAGTGAGATTCTTTGTGATAAATTCTTGCTTTGGCCTCTCCCCACTTCGTTGCCAGCTTGCAAAATATTTCCACTTGCATAACTCGATATACCTATACCATCCCACCTCAAAATTTAACAGTCTTCACAATTTGCCTTTTTGGAGGGGGAGGTGTAGAACCAAAACCTAGCATATTGCACTTGCTAAACATGAGCTATACCACTAAGCTACACTTCTAGTTCCCTGGATTTGCTTGCTTTTTGTAAAATATGGATCACTTCGTGAATTTCCATGTCATCTTTGTGCAGAGGCAAGGCTAGTCTCTGTATCACTCCAATTTAGTGTGTGTGTTGCCAAGGTGAACATGGATTTGCTATCTTCTAAACTAGACCTGTTGCTTGCTTCTACCCGCAACCAGTCTTTCCCCTCTTCCTCCCAGTTTCCATCTCCCAGATCTCTTCTAAGTGAGTCTAAACCATCTTCATAACAATGCTAGAGAAGATTCTAAAATCAGCACTGCATGTTTTCGTGATGCCACTTACTGGAAAGTTCCGACTTTTCCTATTGTTTAACCATAGAATAAAAAAGCTAGAGAGACTTAAAAATTGTCTTACATGCTCATTAAAGAAAGTAAACCTGGTAGTGGCTGAATGTCAATCTAGGAACTAGCCCTGGATTCCTTTATTGCTACAGTTTGTGACTTTGCTAGTTCTTCAGTTGACACATGGTACCTGTGGCAATCAAGCTGTTATTTATTACCTTTCCAGCCTTATCTCTTAGCAGTGGTCTTTCTTACAAATATGTACCATTCATTCATTCAACAAGTCAGTCAAGTGATTATTATGTTTTTGGTACTGTTCTAAGAGTCTTGGTTAAAGCATAGAAATAACAAAGATTCCTTCCATTTGTACCACTTCCCCCGTGGTGTTCTTTCCAATAGAATGACTTCCTTTTCTGTGCCCACTGATGTTTTCTTCAAGGCCCGTGTCCTTTGATGTACAGATCTTTGAATATTCTTACCTCCTGAGTTATAATAGCACTTTTATTTAACACTTATTTAACTTTCTTTACTTTAGCACATTATAACCAATTTTTTGCTTTCAAAAACTATACATTTTATTTCATGGTAACTCTTTTAGTGCCAATGTGAATACTTACTGTGAAGTCTTTTTGATGGACATGAAGTAAGACTTATCTGAATGAATATAAATGTTTCTATGGGGAACTTAAGGTATAAAAATGTATTTCTCTCAAATATATGTACTTCTGTTTAATTTCAACTAAATGTGTGTGTATTTGAGAGAAATGATTTTTTTATGTATATGCACATTTTCAACTCTTAATAATAATGCTAATAGATTTTTCTAGTGGGTGAGGAACCAGATAAGATGCTTTTAAAGTTGATATTGAAGAATTAATGATATGTGAAACGACCCAAGATAATTTTGAAAAAGTGTTGAGGTTGGAGGCATCAGCAGACACAACAGATACTGATTTTGTAGTAATGCTACTTTTAATAAAATAAAATTTTGACAGCAATAGAAATTAAAGGAAGAAAAACACTGAATTTGGAAATAGATCATACATATATTTATTGTAAGAATATAAATTGCTAGAACATTATGTAGAAGTGATCTGTTAATGTCTGATAAAATTATACAACCCTAGTCTGTGAGTGTAGCTCAGTGGAAGAATGGTTACCCACCATAGGTAAAGCCTTGGGTTTAGTCCTCACCACTGCAAAAAAAAAGAAAAAGAAAAGAAAGAAGGAAGGGAAAAAACTAGTGCTAAAATATGGGCTCTTTCAATAAAAATTTTGGGCTTCATTTTTCTAGTAACAGTGGCTTCTCTTACTATGATTAGTAAAATACGTGCTGATAAGCCTGAGAGACTTTTAAAAAATATTATTATATGCTACCTTTTTTGGAAAATGTTATTATTTAAAAAAAAAATATTATCATATCTTAAGTGTTAAATGTTTTTATTTCCAAGATTCCGTCCGGTCCACTAAAAATCTCTAGTGTATCAGAAGTAATGAAAGAATCTAAACAGCCTGCCTCACAACTCCAAAAACGGAAGGGAGACACTTCAGCTTCAACAACAGGTAATCAGATTAGAACCATCCCTTTTGAAACTATAGACAAAAAAAAAAAGTAACTATAGGCAAATGAATTGTTCTGATGCATTTGAATCCACAGTCAAGAGGAGGAGCTTTCTCCATGAAGGACTCTTGTGGTCATCAGCTCATACTATGGGGAAGTAGTATTTTCACCTGTCCTTTTGGGTCTTGTTTTAGGGATTGAGTGAAACACAGAGTTGGTCTTTTTATGAATAGTGATTGAGGGTAGCAGTGAAATTGTCTTGCCTACAAAAGACTTTCCTTTTTCCAAGTTTGGACCTTAAAATGTATTCTCTTTTCCTCTTTTATCCTACCTCTTTACTAGTTCTTTTTTATCTTTTCTTTCTTAGTAGTGAAAATGGTTTTTGTATGGTCCCTTCAGATACTTTTACTTTTAGGATTTACCAGTAATCCCACCCTAGGTTATAGCACCTGCCTAACTGTTCAGTTACACTTGAACTTCGTGTGTTTCCCTTTCATTACTTCTGTCCTTGATTAAATCTCCTGACTTACATTCAGCAAATATTAACCCAATATCTGTTACCTGTGTCAGACATTCACTGGAGATATAACAATGTACAAAACAGGTTTTAAAAAACACTGCTAATACTCCTTTGTGGGATGAAGAGGGGAGAGCCTGTCAAAGTAAGTAAAATGAATATAGGATATCAGATGGTGGGGGAGGGAATATTGCAGTTTTACAGGGAGTGGGTTAAGAAACCTCATCCAGTAGGTATCATTTGAACAAAGCCTGGAAAGAGAGAAGGAAGTGAGTCACGCAAAAGGCTGGTGGGGAAGAGCATCCCAGCCAGTGGATTACTTAGTGAAAAGGCAATAGGCAGGGCACAACTGAGGCTGGAGTGGAGTGGGGGAGAACGGTGGCAAACGTGGCCAGAGGGAGCAGAGAGCATGTTGTGGCAGTCCTTGGAAGAATTTTATTTTATGTTCTGAGTGGCATGGTAGGCATTGGAGGACAGAACCAGGGGAGATAGCTGACTTTTGTTTTAGTAAGATCACTGACTGTTGTGAATAGATAAAAGACTAAAGGCAGAAGCCAGTAAGGGGTATTGTGATAATCCACTCTTATTTCTTAAATGGCACCTTCAGTTTTCTACAAAAAAAAAAAAAATACCATTCTATTGCCTCCCCCCATTTCATCTCCATTGTTTTTCTCTTTCATCAACACTTTTGCTTATAAATTAGCAAACTTTTGATTTTTAACCTTCTTTTAAAAAATGTTATTAAATGATGTTTCTAAAAGTAAGTTCTGTTCTGCATGTATTTACCATCTTGCCTTTGTTTTTGTTTTGAACTTTGTTTTTAAAGCTGTTGTTTCCACTCACATGTCTTCTTTCATCAGCGCAATTAAAAATATTTTTAGTTGCTTTCTTTGCCTGTTTTCTTATTGGTGCTCTTTCTCCTCTGCTAGTCTTCTTTCATGTTACATAAATCTAATGTCTACTTCTTGAATGTTAAGATCAGACACTTGCTAAAAGTCTTGCGTGAGCATAAGAAGGGTTAAAATACAGATGGATGCTGACAACACTTTTGCTTGTGTTTTCCCAGGCCCTACTTTATATGTATTTGCAAATGCAGTGGACAATGTCCTGTTTGTGTGGTTCTCAAACATGGCAGTAGATGTATTTGTGTTTTGAAATAGTCAGGTGTGAAGTGGACAGTAGTAGTAGATTCTTGTGTGTTTCTGTTAACTCAGGAAAGTATACATACCATGAGTAACATATATTTATAGCACCTACAGAGGCAGCTCAAATTATTTCTGCAGCAGGTGATACACTTTCGGTCCCAGCCCCTGTGGTTCAGCATGAGGAGTCTATAAAAGCTGATCGCCCTGAAATTGGTGGAGGAAAACCCACACCTGTAACTTCAGGTAGTTGAATTACTGTCTTTACATTCGTTGCCTTATAGATGGTATGCTCTCATCAGCACTAGTTAATGCCTAGGGCAGTGATGGCAAACGTATGGAATGTGTGCCATAGCAGGCTGTGTATATCACTGAAACTTCTAAAAGGTTTGCCATCACTGGCATAGGTAATAGCTAGACACTAAGTAAGTACATATACATTTATCCTGGTTTTAAGTCTTCAGATTTAGTTAGGAAATTTATAAAATTTTTAAGTCTGAGTAAATCTTTTCAGAGTTTAACAGCTGATCCATTATTCCTTCATTTTGGAATCATTGTGAGTGATGATGTGGTTTTAGAGTCTTGAAAACCAGAATGCCCTGTGTTGATGTAACTGGTTTATATCCCTGTTTGCTGTTAAAATTTTGTGCTGAAATTTGATTTCCTCTTATTTACTTTTGCTGCAAGAGGAAGCATCCTCATCTTCTGTAAGGGAACGACCGCCTGAAGAAGTTGCAGCTCGCCTTGCACAACAGGAAAAACAAGAACAAGTTAAGATTGAGTGTATGTAAATCAAATAGCTTCTTAAGTACTTCTGGTCATCTCAGCTGCTCTCTTAAACTATTAGGACAAGTTTCTACCATCTGTCAGCTAGCAATGGCTCTTGTTTCTTTAGTGCTGTTGCTCCACTCATTATCATTACATCATTTACATTCTTTCCATTTAAACTACTTTTACCCAGGTGACCAGGACTGCTCTTACTGCATAGCTGAGGAACATTCCAAATAATACATATACTTTCTCCATTATTCTAGTATGGTAGCACTGAAAGGTCTTTATGGGGAACAGAGTCTCTGGGGAACAGATTGAGTTGTTTATGTTTTAGCATGTTAAACCTTGTAAATTTGTCTGTGAAAGTCATATGGCTCACAGTCTGACTTATCACCAGCCTTTGGTTTCTCTTCTACTAGCAGTCTTACCTGACACTGGAGAGAGATTGAGTATTCTACACCTTGCTGATTTTCAGCTAACAAGCATATGCCTTAAGTTTTGATATTAAATTTTTTTAAAAAATAAAAAAAGATAATAGATACTTGAAAATGTATTTTCCAATTAAGGCACTTGGATCACAATTTCTCATATATTGATGTCTCTAGAGATAGTGGAATATATATATTCTTGTTGGGCAGAAAGTTGTTTGTTTTAAATTATGTAATAATTTGTTTTTTTTTTCAAAGGAGCATCACTTACATTTGTTTGTCTTTTTGCCTTGAGTGGCTCCTGTGTCCCCACAGTGTATTGGTTCTACGTACTCTAATGGGCCATTGCTAGAAATGTATGCAAGGGTGCAAGGGGCACACTGACACAGTTGGAGGGCACTAGTGTCACTCAATTGGGTGTATCTTTTGTTTTTTGGCAGTTCTGAATTCTTGATCATGTTACAGATCATTGAGAATGTTAAATATCAATCATTTCTAAATAAGTGAAGTATTTCTGTATGTTACCCCCAAGCTCTTAATTTTTCCAGAATTCTTTACTACTTCAAATTAAGATTATCTTTTAATCTGTTTTTTGGTTTTTTTTTTTACTTTTCCCTTTATCATGTGGACAGCTTGAATTAAGTTACAATTTTGCATTGGGTGTATCTGTTGGTTTATTTGTCTCCCCCTTTTCCGTCCAGTTCATTCATTTTGAGCAAAGTGAAAATTTTTATGATTTTGACTGTTGTTTTCTTCTAAACTTTACTTATATTTTATTTTATTCTATTTTTTTGGTACCTGGAATTGAATTCAGGACCTTGCACTTACCAGGCAGGCACTTAAGCCGCTGAGCTATATCCCTGGCCCTAAACTTTACTTTTAAAAGGTGCATGTATGTGTATGGTTTTTAATCAAGTGTCAGAACACAATGACTGGACTTCTGGAGAGGTGTGAGGCAGCAGTGGCTGCCCGAGGTGCACTTTCGGTGGGGCTCCGTAAAGTGGCTCACTACTGGTTGCACTTGGATGTTCATCCAACATTATCATAGCATGTCATGGGCGGTTTTTGTTTTTGTTTTGTTTTGTTTTGTTTTGTTTTTGAGACAGGGTCTCACTCTAATTCATGCTGGCCTTAAACTCACTGTGTAGCCCAGGCTGGCCTTGAATTTACGGTAATCTTCCTGGTTCAGCCTCCCAAGTGCTGGGATTATAGGTGTGCTCCACCACACCTGGCTCTAGGGCATTTGTTATTTAGGAATTTTCTTAAAACTAAGGCCCCAAACATACAAGTATTGCTAACGTTAAGTTTCACCTCATATATGTGTTCAAGCCTGTTAAGTCACAATTGGAGAGTCAGTTTTAAGCTTGTTTTGATAATTTCCCTCTAGTCTGAGCAGAAATAGTCTATTCACAGCTAGGGGTGAGATCAAACGCTAGAATTTTGTAGCTCTAGCCAAGGAAGGTAAGTGCAAGAAGTCATTATAGCTTAAGCCCAGCATCTTCCTGAGGCAATCTACAGTGCAAAGCATGGAGCCTGCAAACAACCAGGAGAAGCCTTGGAAGGAGGAGGAGGCATCCCTCCAAGCGGGCCTTGGAAACATAGGTCTCCCATTGTGTTGGTATCAGAACCATCTGATGAGCTTGTTAGAAAGGCAGATCTCCAGGCCCGCCCACCTCCAAAGTCCTGAGCAGTGGAGCTGCATAGTCATGTTGAGGGGCGGGGAGAACTGATGAATTCTACTGGAAACAAAAAGAGGGAAAGGGAAGGAGAAAAAAAGATCTAGGAAAACATGGGTGGAAGTGAACAGAAACATGAAAAAGAACACACACAGTAACAAACATGGCTCACACAATGGCCAGGCATATGGCCTCAGCGAGACAAAACGCAGCATGTTGGCACAAAGCTTCATAAACCCTGGCGCCCCTACGTCTGCTTCCACAGCAAGTTAGCCACGCAAAATTCTCAAACGATTCCACACGTTAGACCGGGGAAACGTGTCCACATGTAAGAAAGAATGACTGCAAGGGAGGTGGACCAGGTAGTCAAGTGTTGTTACTTTCCCTTCCTTGCCTCTTACTTTCTTTATACCCCTTTCTCTTCAGTTAAACTGCAGTCTCACCTTAATGATTTGGTATTTTCCCATTTTTAGCTTTCTCCTCCCTGTGATACCGAGGCACCAAGTGTGTTTCAGCAAGATTCCATTTTCTCATCTATAGTTTAGGCTTCTTGTGCTCAAACTCAACTTTTGTTTTTGTCTGACCTATCAAACATTCTCTGTTTTGGTCCTCTCTGATAGCACTAATTTTTTAATTGATATTTTCATTTGCAGTCTTTCTTCAAATGACTGTATTTTCTATTTTGATATGTTATCTAAAAATGATGCCTTTCTTAATTTTTAAAAACATTTTGATGTTACTTTTTGGTATTTTTGAAGTAGCATATAGTAATGTGATCATAATAGGAGGCAGCCTTTTAAACATTGGTGTCTGTATTTTTGGGGTTCTTTTGTGGAAAAACATCCCATTCAGTTGCCTTTGCATCTCGGTTTGCATGTTTTCTTTTTTTTTTTTTTTTTTTTTTTTTTTTTTTTTTTTGAGACAAGGTCTCACTATGCAGTTCAGGCTGGCCTTGAGCTCACTTTGTAGCCCAGGCTGGTCTCAAACTCGCAACGATCCTTCTGCCTCAGCCTCCCAAGTGCTGGGATTACAGGCTTATGCCACCACACCCAACCCTGTTTGCATGTTTTCTTGTCCTTTTCTTTCTTGGTCCTTTATCTCCTGTATCTTGGTAGTATGGCATTTTGCTGTAAGTTTTCCTTCTTTTTTTTTTTTCTTTTTTTTTTTTGGTTTTTCTCCGGTACCAGGAACCGAACTCACGACCTTGCGCTTGCCAGGCAGGTGCTTTGCCGCTGAGCTAAATCCCCAGCCCCTTTCCTTCTTGATGAAGAGTTGAAATTGGGCACCTCTTTTTCCTAGTGAGTCTGTGATTATTAATTGAAATGAAAAAAGCTGGTAGTTACATTGAATTTATATCTTTAAGCCTTACCCCTTCTACTTGAAATGTCTTTTTTAAGCATTTTTCTCCTTTGAGAAATTGAAAACACTTTTCACTGAAAAAATTCAGATATTTATAAAAGAAATATAATGAACCCTGATAGATTTAACATCCAGATTCAATTACTATTAATATTTTAACCAGTCGGACCTTGGTACCTGACTGATCTGAAACTCAAATTTGGCATTGAACACATTTTCGGCACATTTCATCCTGATATTCACGTTAGAACCAGATACTCAAGCTGGAAATTGTCTGTGTCTATTGCCTCCTGGCTCAAGCTGCCATTTTTATCCAGAACAATTTATGTGGTGCTCATCATGCCTCCCAGAACCACTTGACGAGTACTGAGGCCCCAGTGTACTTTTAAGTGAACTTTGATTCCCTAATTTTGGGTTTGTGTATATTTTATTTTATTTGAAGGTTGTAGGAAAATGCAGTGGCAGATTTGGTAGGAAAAGAAGTTGGAAATAAAGTCATTTGTACGGGGATGGATATGCTTTTTAAATGTTCTTTTTTTGTTCTCTAGCTCTAGCTAAGAGCTTAGAAGATGCTCTGAGCCAAACTGCCTCCATCACTCTGCAGGCTATTGCAGCCCAGAATGCTGCAGTCCAGGCTGTCACTGCCCACTCCAACATACTGAAAGCAGCTATGGACAATTCTGAGGTGAGCCAAGGAGGAATGAGATCATGTTTTATACGTTTAGTTTTTGTGGTTCTGAGAATTGAACTCAGGGCCTCACACATGGTAAGTAGATGCTCTGCTACTTGGTCCTTTGGAGACGTGGTCATTTAAAGAAAGAAGGCAAGCGAGAATGCCATTTTAATCATTGTTATCAGAGATGACCAAAGAGTAGAAAATATATTTGGTAGGTAAGAAGACAAAAGGCAAGTTTCAGTACAAGGCACACTCCCAGCCCCTTTTTTAAATTTTGAGACAGGGTCTCACTAAGTTGCCCTGGCTGAATGCTCCTACCTCAGCCTCCCAGGGAGGTAGGATTAAAAGTATGCATCAGCCATTGTAGCTGCCTGGAAGCTACGAGCTTTGAAAACCTAAAAGAAAATTCTCTTGTATTTGAAATTCAAGCAAAAAATGTACTTGACAGAGTTCAGTCAGTCAGCAAAGTGGAAACTGTACAGGATATTGAGTTGAGGACATGGATTAGAAGCTCTAAATGTCCATGGCACTGTTTTGGTGTAGGCAAGATAAAAGGATATTTCCTTTTCCAATGAGCACATAATGTGTCATGCATGTGGGTTAGATGATGTAAAATCTATTATAATCCAGATTTTACTACTAAAGGACAGTTTATGGTAGTTAAATTACGATTAAGGAGTGTTAGTTAATGTTACAAAATAGAAAAATGTATGAACACATTTATTTTCTTCTAGTAAAAAGCCAAGTGCACACAGAATCTATAATACAGTATATACCAAATTACTTTCCCAAAGCAGTGTTTGGGTTTGTTTTTACAATTTTGTGGAAGGACAGTTGATGAGCAAGATGGCTATGGAATTCCTTGTACCTAAACGTGAGGCTTAGTTACAAATTCCAACTCTGGAGAAATATCGCATATAACTTTTTACCTTCGAATCTAATGTCACATACTTCCACATTAATCTTGTTGGCCAATGACAATAATAGTGATTCGTCATGTTTACAGAATTAAATTCTTTTGTTCAGATTGCAGGGGAGAAGAAGTCTGCTCAGTGGCGCACAGTGGAGGGTGCCTTGAAGGAACGCAGAAAGGCTGTAGACGAAGCTGCCGATGCCCTTCTCAAAGCCAAGTAATTACTCATGGACTTTAACAAGTAATTAGGGCTCCTGGTGCTTTCTTTGGGCTGGGTTTTCTTTGTACAGTACTATCTGTATAGAATAAAAAGAAGGCGAGAAACCCTTCCCTCTCTTTTCTACCTGTGTGCTCTGAACTGGTATTAGGAACACAAAAGCCTTAAAAAGAGAGAGGAAATGAAATATAATTAAGCTAAAATAGATTTGCCCAAAATTGATATAAAGGATCTTATATAAAAATCAGATTTGCTTTGGATTATTGCTTCAATGACATGTCTGTACATGTTTACTGCGATTCTGCTATAATTTCCAGGTTTTATTGGGGTGCTTTTGGGCAGTCTTACCAGAGTTTAGAAAATGTCAGTCTGTTTTCTTTAACAAAGTAGTGAGTACTACATTAAGCTCAAGGCTCTGAATTTGTTTCTGAAAGTACAGCAGTCATTCTAAGTCATAGAGACCTCCCAAGACCCAGGTATTTATTCACTCAGTGAGGCCCTTGACCCTCAGCCTTGCCTTTGCCTTAAGTTTTCTTTCACTGGCAGGGGTATAAGGCTAATCCTTGCAAGAACTGCCATTCATGGAGTGCTCAGCAGGTGGCAGTCGTGGTGCCAGGTACTTTTCATGAAACACCTCTGTCCCCATGCACAGGCATGCAGCAAATGAGAGGCTGACCTAGGAGTTGAGTCCAGGTCTGTCTGGTTCTGAAGTATAGCCATTTTCATGCACCACCCTGCCTTTCTGGTTCACTCTGGTAAATCTAGTTTCTGACTGAAGTGTTTTTGCTGTTGGTAAGAAAAGCTTCTCTGCCTGTTGACCAAAAAGCATTGATTAATTTTTTTCAAGTTATATTTCTTTCATACAGTCACTTTTAACAATTGTATGTTGTACTGATCTCCAACTTAATGTTAGAAAGGAATACTACTAAGTATTTGTAGGGTTTGTAAAAAAATATTTGTTTTGTCACTGGTTTTCAGAGAAGAGTTAGAGAAAATGAAGAGTGTAATTGAAAATGCAAAGAAAAAAGAGGTTGCTGGGGCCAAACCTCATATAACTTCTGCAGAAGGGAAACTTCACAACATGATCGTTGATCTGGATAATGTGGTCAAAAAGGTGTGTTCCTTAAGTTGTTACAGTTTTACCTATGTATCTGTATATCCCTCTATATAGATATACACGTATACATACATAGATATTGTGCGTATATGTGTGTGCGTGCACATAGGTGATGTACATAAAATACAGTGTACTGAAGCCAGGATCACAGAGTTGTCCAGACTTGCCTCAAACCTGCAGTCTTCCTGCCTCAGCCTCAGGAGTAGCTGGGATTACTGCCCTGTACCACTATACCTAGCTTAATGTTGTATATTTTTAAATATCTTTCCATCAAAAGATTTTTTTGAGGGCGCCGGGAATTGAGCTCAGGACCTTGCACTTGCCAGGCAGGCGCTGTGCCACTGAGCTATATCTCCGACCTTCAGGAAAATAAAAAGATTTCTGCTGTCTCTCCCCTTTTCCCCTGCAAAGAATATTAGTTGTGTTACTCTAAAAAAAAAAAAAAAAACTTACCTTGAATACCAAATAGATTGTTCAGTATTGTTGACACTTCCTACAATTGATAATATTTTTGTTCATGCATTATAGTCATTTATGAAAATCTCTGCCAGCAGTTAGGAACTAAGGCAGGAGGATCATTGTGAGTTTGAGACCAGTATGGGCTACATAGTGAGTTTAGGGTAGTCAGCCTGGACTACATAGCGAGACCTTGGACCAAAAAAAAAACCTCAGAAAAGAAAAAGAAAATTTCTGTCTTGTGGCAGATGTCTGTCTCTACTTGGATGACTTGTGTGGGTGATGTTGTAGGGCCCAGAGCAAAGAGGTAGAGGGGACACAGTGAGATTGGAGAGGACCTGTTCCTGGCATTTGAATAGTAATTTGAAGGACATGAAGACAAGGTTTGTGTTGCTTTTTCTGAGGTTCAGATTTTTCAAAAATTTAATTTATTTTAATCTTAAATTTTTGTGGTACTGAGGATTAAACTCAAGGTACTCACACTGAAGGTCTTGTTAGGTTGCCCAGGCTGGACTCAAACTTGGGTCCCTTTTGCCTGAGGCTCCCAGAGTGCTGGGATTACAGATGTGTGCTACCACACCTGACTTTTATTTTTAAATGGAATTGGGGCTTGGCTGTAGACTTCATTAGCCTTTTTTTTATTTGTGGTGCTAGGGTTAAACCCAGAGCCTTTGTGTATCTTAGGTGAGAATGCTACCCCTGAGCTATACCCTTGGCCTCTGGGTTTCAGATTTGTATGTATTATTGACATAAGTGAAGGAACGTTACTTCTGTTCTTGAAGTTTATGGTTCTTTTTGTTCAGTTTAACCATCCACTCCCTGTATTTGATCAGGTCCAAGCAGCTCAGTCTGAGGCTAAAGTTGTATCTCAGTATCACGAGCTGGTGGTGCAAGCCCGAGATGACTTTAAACGAGAACTGGACAGTATCACTCCAGAGGTTCTGCCTGGGTGGAAAGGGATGAGTAAGTATAGTTGAAATATTAGCATTTTCCTTTTTATAATTTTTAGCAACTGATCAACTAATCTAAAACCTGTTTCAGATCCATTCATTATATCCAGATCCCCCTGGCATTTCTCATTTGTTTCAACACTTGATTTCCACCAGAGTCATATAGATGGTATACGTGTTATAATACTCCTATGGTGTGAACCATGGTGAACATAGTTCCAGCCAATGTTTAATTCTGTACTTCATGATTAATTCTGTAATCCTTGATTCCCATTCTAGTTTCTCCAAATGAATGGCAGTGAGATTATAACTTTGATTCTTACAACTATTTCATTCAAATATAAAATTACTCAAAATTTTTGGCATTCAAAAACTTGTGGTGAATTACTTAGGGCACACTTTTTGATTGTTCTGTGATAGTAACAGGTTGAGAATTCACATAGGGACCCTGATTCTTCCCAAGGAAGGAAACCAGCTGTCTGATTCTCTACCTGCAAAAACTTACACAGCAGTAAACATTGCTGGTGAAGCAGTGTACTTGCAGGGAGAAAAGTGTGTGCTATGAAACAAGAGGACATTGTGTTCTTAATGACACAGCTTCGAGACACAGCTTAGGGATATTACTAACCATGAGGCTGGCAGAGAGGCCAGAGATGCTGCCAGGCATCCTGCAGTACACAGCAAAGAACTATCTGGCCCAGAATGTTAGTCCTGCCAAGGTTGAGAAGCCCTATAGTAAAGAACTGTGTCATGTAGAAAGTGAAAGTCCCCTGCAGTGCAGTCTGAATTGTTTTTTAAGCAGCTGCTACTTTTTAAATTTATTTTTGAAGTAGAGGATACCAACTGGAAAGGCACAATGGTGTTTGGTGAAGTTTGCATTTCACTTCTGCCCACAGCTCTGCGGTTTTCCTCCCCAGGTTTGGTCACTTTTGCTGACTTGCTGTGTACCTCTGGAGATAGTGAATTATTTCATGTTACACTAGCCCTCAGTCGGCCTCCTTAGCTCTGAAGTAAAGACATATTTAGGCCCCATATCAAACTATTAGTTAGTGTTATGAATTATTTGGTTTTATGATTGTTTTGTTTTTGAGAGTTTCTTGCTGTGTAGTTCAGGCTGTTCTTGAACTCACTATGCAGTGACCTAGACTGGTCTTGAACTCACTGTGCTCCTCCTACCTCAGCCTTCCAAGTGCTCAGATTACAGGTGTGCACCACTATACCTCCCTTGGTCTTATTCTCTTTTCCTAAGTTATAAGTGTACCACTCTTCATTATGTATGTTACTTTTTCTGTGGTTCCCTAACTGGGCGCAATGCTAAACATGTAATAACAGCTAATGTTATTGAGCATTATTCTGTACCTGGCACTGCAGGCTAAGCACTTCCCACCTGCTAAAGTTCACAATGGTCCTATAGGACCATTGTGTTTAGTTTTATTACTATCACCATTTTATAGATGAGAAACTGAGACTCAGTTTAAATAACTTGCCCAAGATTGAGGGCAGAGGGGATTTCTTTCTTATGTACTAGCCATGCTATTTATTCTCTGCTTGACTGATTTGTATCAGCAGCATGGGGCTCCCTGTGGCCTTTTGAGAAGAAGAGCGATGTGATTGTTATAATGAGGAAGATTCATCCTTATGAAGTTGAGGGTTTAAGGAGGAATGCCTGATGACCAGGGAGCCTAGTTAAAAGCTGCCACAGCAATCAGTGAAATGAGGTGGGCTGCCCCCATTCAGAGAAGGGAGGGGCAGCCACTGGAAAAGTGCATCCCAGTGTTGCCAGGGTTGGAGACTGAAGCGCAAGTTATGAATGGTTAATATTCCCAAGACACATCTCCATTATTGTATAATGACCGTGCTACTCATATTTCTGTGCCTTATCAAGACTGACATATTATCTCTCTGCTTTTCCCACACTGCCAGTCTCTCGTGCCATAGTGGGACAAATCTCTACTTCTTCAGTTGTTTCTCCAGATTTGGTATTTGACTTACAGATCTATGCTGTATGAAAAATATTAGCCTTTGAATTTGTTGCACCCACAAGTTACTAAGAAGCTCATATTGAGAGGCAGTCACTGAGGCTGGCTGCCTTTCCCGCCTTCTGTCAAAGGCTCACACTCTGTTGCTGGTGATAAGCGTCAGACTTTAGAATGTCAGTTTTTTCTTCATTATCCTTCAGAAAAGTAGTCATAACTTTTAGTATAATTACAGGTTTAATGCAATTTTTTTTTAAATTTTTTTTTTGGTCTTTTTGAGACAAGGTTTCACTATGCAGTTCAGGCTGTCCTTGAATTCAAAGCAATCCTCCTGCCTCAACCTCCTGAGTGCTGGGGTTACAGGCGTGCGCCACCACGCCCGGCCTAATGCAATTGATGTGAGTTCCTTGTTAAACATTTGCAAAGGAGGTAGGAGGTAGATCTTAGATGGGAAGGTGATCAAGAGATGGAGGAAGGGGAGGGGAAAGGGATGAAGATGCGCTGTGCACATGTGCTGACTCCACACCGGGAATGTAAACATGTATTGCAAACACTTACTAATAAAGATAATTAAAGAATACAAATTTGCAGGAAAAAAGATTACTTTCTTACTATTTGAAATGTTAAAGAGTTGTCTGATAACAACATTGTGACAGTGAAATACTCCATGAATTCATGCACATGAGAGGGAAAAAAGAAAATTGTAATTTGTAGAAGAAAAACTAAGTTGATTACTTCTGTGAAACAGAAGAGTGAGTCCCTTATAACTCAAACTATTTTTAATATCAGTGACTCTCTTGGCTTCTAAAATGTTACAGTTTATCTTGATACATTTTGTCTTATAATCCCTTTAATTGTTAGGAAATAAACTATTACTTTCCTTTTCAATATTAAAATATCTGTTCTTGGTTTGTTTGTGGTTCCTTATTGTTTCCTTTTGGATGTTTCTATTTAATGAGAAATGACCAAATATGTACATTCCTTTTTTTCAAACTGTTCTATTTTTTTTGTAGGTGTGTCTGACCTAGGTGAGTAATTATGTTTAAAGCATTTGTTTTTGTTTCAAAATATTGAACTTTGGGTGTGGTGTTGCCTGCCTGTTACCTCAGCTGCTTCAGAGGCTGAGGCAGGAGGATCCCAAGTTCAAGGCCATCTGAGGCATGTTAGTGAGACTCCATCTCAGAATGAAGTAAGAGGGGCTGAGGATGTAGCTCAGTGGTAGGTTACCTGTCTAGCATATTTCTGATTCTTACTAAGTCATCTAAAATATTAAGTTGAATTGTGTGTGATGTGTTAAATCTGAATTGGATATTTGTGGTATCCATATGTTGTCCGGAAATAAAATTTAAAGTGACTGGAAGCTTATGTGTATATGTCTCTCTATGATGTGATTTGTTTTGTTTTGGAGACAGGGTCTTGCTGTGCAATTTAGGCTGGCCTGGACTCATTATATACCTCAGGCTGACCTTGAACTCCTGCCTCAACCTCCGGAGTGCTGGAATTATAGGCATGTGCCACCTGCCCTGCTTTGTAACCTCTAACTTGTTATTTTGGAAAATTTCAAACATAAAAAGTAGAAAACTAATAAACTCGCATGGACCCATCACCCAACTTCAGCTTCAGTAGCTATCAACTCAGTTGTCAGTTTTGTCTATGTCTCCTGTCCTACCTTATGTTTAAGATCTCAGATATGCCCTTTCACTTGTAAATACTTTAAGGTTGTTCATTTTTATTGTTATTTTGGTGATCACACCCAGTGGTGCTCTATTATTTTGTGATAGAGTCTTATAAGGCTGCCCAGGCTGGCCTCCAAGTTTCAATCCTCTTGCTTCAGCCTACCAAGAGTAGGTAGGATTATAGATGTCTGCGACCACACTCAGATTTGTTTTAATAGTACTTATTTCATTAAAATCTATTTGGTGTTCCAATAGCTCATTTGTTTCATAGAATGAGGTTTTATGTAAATCAATATCTGGAGATGTTCCATATATTGAATTTATTCAAGAAATCTCTCATTCTTTCTTTTTGCTTTGTACCTTATTTATTGAGGAATAGAGCTATTTATTATTAGAATTACATACATTATGTATTTTGCTATTGAAACCATAATTTTTTTGAACCCATAATTCTTAGTTTGTGTTATACGTAGAAATACTTATGGAGTATGAAATTTTATTTTATTTTATTTATTTATTTTTTTTCTGGTATCAGGAATCGAACTCATGACCTTGCACTTGCCAGGCAGGTGCTGTGCCACTGAGCTAAATCCCCAGCCCTTGGAGTATGAAATTTTAAAGAAACAACAAATTTCCACCTGGGTGTGGTAGCACTTGTGTGTAATCCTAAGGCTCAGGAAGCTGAGGCAAGAAGATTATAAGGCCAGTCTAAGCAACATAGGAAGGCCCTGTCTCAAACAACAACAAATCAATATAGCATGGGTTTAAGCCTAAAAGAGAATCTTTGAGCATGAATATCTTCAAAAGCTGTACAAGTTGAGTAGTTCTAGTTGCTGGTTACTATCCTAGATAGTATGTGTTTAAGAAAAGAAACTCTTGCTGGGAAAATTTTGAAGTTTGAATTTCTTTCAAGTTTTAGTGGGAAATAATCTAAGTGGATGCCCATTGTGACTAATCAGTTAGGCATGATGTAAAACATAGAAGTGTTTGTAAGCTTGTCTTTAGAGGCAAAAGTACAGTAAGTTAGAAAGGCTATTTAGAATATGTTAAGATTAGAAGTACTCATTTCTGTTCCTGGAAAACAATTAATTATATGGCGCCTCAAGCCTACCTACATTACTTTGTTGGGGCTGAAAAAACCTTAGTTCTTTAATATTAGCTATTAATTTCTGATTGAACTAGAGAATTAAAGTCTCTCTTCATGTTAGGTACTTTCTGCTTTTCTTTAACTATAAAATCACAATCCAGTGAGGCAGACTCCCTTGTAGTAACTTAAAATTTCGGGAAAGTCATTAACTTTTTGATGTGGTTCTGTTTAGCTGACAAGCTGTCTACCGACGACCTGAACTCCCTGATTGCTCATGCACATCGCCGCATTGACCAGCTAAACAGAGAGCTAGCAGAACAGAAAGCCACAGAGAAGCAGCACATTGCATTGGCCTTGGAAAAACAAAAGCTGGAAGAAAAGCGGGCATTTGACTCTGCAGTGGCGAAAGCATTAGAACATCATAGAAGTGAAGTACAGGCTGAGCAAGACAGAAAGGTAGAAATGAGAATCATTGCCTAATATTTAAAATGACTTGTAACTTGATTGTCGTCTTCTAGAGGTAATAGTGGTGGCCACTGACTTCAGAGTACCAGCTGTAAATTGTGCCAACCCTGTTCTACTCAGAACTTATAGGGAAAGATGCAGATGCAGAGGTGTGAAAAGTCATAAGCTGGTAGCATCCTGAATTATCTATCTCATCTTTCCCAGTATAACCTCTGTCCTCTAAAGCATGCTAAAATAATCTCTGCTGAATTCTGAACATATTTTATTTCTGCCAGTGTTTTTAAGTAGCACTAGGTAGACATGGATGAGGTAGCTCTATTACCAGTCTTTCTGGGCACAACATGTATTGAACATGTTATCCACAGGCTGATTCACGAAGACGACTCATCTTACCTTCGAAACTCCCTCTTTTCAGACTCCCAGACACCACACACTCCTGGCCTTTCTCTACCTTTATGGCCTCTCCTTTACCTCCCCTGCCCAGCCTGTTAAATACTGGCTTGCCTGGCATTGGTTCAGAAACATTTTCTCCGTCTAAATGTCTCCAAGGGCTCTTTTTCCTGGTCCTGTGCCTTTGAAGTTTAAATACTATCTGTACCTGTTAAATTCTTTTTTTTTTTTTTTTTTTTTTGTCTTTTGGAGACACAGTCTCGCTATGCAGTTCAGGCTGGCCTTGAGTTCACTTTATAGTCCAGGCTGATCTTGAACTCTCAAGAATCTTCCTGCCTCAGCCTCCCCAATGCTGGGATTACAGGCGTGTGCCACCACACCCGGCTAAATCCTCTATCTCTGACTTCTGCTTTGACTTCAGTTTGCTAATGAGCAGCCTCCTTCATATTCCCAGTTGGGTATTTAGTATTCATTGCAAGTTAAACATTTCTTGATTCTCCCATAATACATCCTGGTTCATAATAGAAAAAGCATGCACGGGCATGACACACTGTAGGACACAGATGCTGTAATCATGGTCTTAGTAGACTTTCCCTTTTCCTAAAAGTGTATGTGGAGGATTGAGGGCTAATCAGAACAGTGTTTTGTTTCACAGGTGGAGGAAGTCAGAGATGCCATGGAGAATGAGATGAGAACCCAGCTTCGCCGACAGGCAGCTGCCCACACTGATCACCTGCGAGATGTCCTTAGGGTGCAAGAACAAGAACTGAAGTATGAATTTGAGCAGGTAAGGACTGGTTGAAAAGCCTGAACTTCTTGCTTTTAACAGGCTTTCCTTTTCTGTATTTTGTTTGTGGCCTGCTGAGAATCAAGCCCCGGGTTTTTCCCACATCCTAGATGGGTACTCAGCCACTAAGCTACATCCCGGTTTTTTTTTCTTTTAGTACGTGTTTGTAGTACATAATGTTTACATTCATCTTAGGGAGTAGGTACATTTCTTGACATATCTTGATTCTTTTTAGTCCCCTTTTTTTCCCTTTCTTCCCCTTCCCTTCATTTCTAGATCCCCTTCTCATTTGCAAATGACTTTCTTCCCATTTCTTGTTTTTTTTTAATTATTTATATTTTGGTCTCTCATATAAGAGAAGTTGTGCAATATTTAAACTTGTGTGTCTGATTTATTTCACTTTAACATTATGGTCTCAAGGTGCATCCTCTTTCGTAAAAATGACTCACTTACCCATCTCCATAGATATAAATACTCCACTGAGTATAAATACCACATTTCCTTTATCCATTCATTTGTTGATATTATATAGGCAGCTTCCATGATTTAGCTGTTATGAATTTTGGTGCTATAAACATGGGTGTGTATGTATTACTGTGGTATTATGTCTTTAACCCTTTTGGGGAGATAACCTAGAAAGGGAATAATTGGGTTAAGTGGAATTTGTAGTTTTAAGTCTTTTGAGGAAGCTCTACTGATTTCCATAGTGGTCGTACCAGTTTACATTCCCACTAACAATGTAGAAGAGCACCTTTTTCCTTGCAGCTTCACCAGCATGTTATTGATTTTTTTTTTTTTGGTTTGTTTGTTTGAATGGGTCTTATTATGTGGTTGAGGCCAGCCTTGCACTCACTAAGTAGCCCAGGTTGACCTCAGACTTGTGCTTTAGCCTCCTGAGTGCTGGGATAACAGGTCTGTACCAGCAAACCCAGCTTCTATTATTTGATGTTTGATGATAACCATTCTTTCTAGCTAAAGATGACATCTCAGTGTTGTTTTAATTTGCACTTCTCTGATGGCCAGAGATGTTGAGCATTTTTTAATGGATTTATCAGCCATTTGTACTACATCCCAGCCCTTTTAATGTACCATTAAGGATATTAAAGAACAGGAAAGATTTCCAATGTTAATTAACCTTGGTGGAGTAGTGCTTTTGTGTATCTGCAGAACTGCTGCTCCTTTTTACATAATGGTGTGCCGGTGTTGATGATCAGGTATGTATCTCCCAGTAGGGAGTCTCAAGAATGCAGACAGTAATACTTAATACATGTATTGCCTACTTCCTTTCCACAGACTCCTATACATCATATGATAAGTGCTGAGGTTATATAACGGTTATATAACTGGAAACTTCCTGGAGAAGCTATGAAATCACACATTGTGATGTCTTTCATCATAATTAGTTTCTACCCAACAAGTCACTTTATTATATTAGCCACACTTTATTATATTTTGTTTTGAAAGAAGGGAATGAGGGCTGGGCCTGTGCTGCAGGCCCAGCACTTTGGAGGCTGAGGCAGAATAATCTTGGGTTAGAGACCAGTCTGAGCAACTTAGCAATACCCTGTCTCAAAAAAAGAAAAAAAAGACAGATTTTCTAAGGAAGTCTTCTAGAAAATTGAAATTTTGCCAGTATGAAAAGATATTTTATTTGATGTGTATTTTTTTCTGTAGGAAATGAATACATAAGCTCGCAGATGGTATGTAGTATAATTTATTATGTTGCAGTACGTTTATTTTCTAAAGTTTCCAATTTGTTTTAACAGCCTTCTACCTTCTCCTAGTTAAATTCCTCTAATATAGTAATAGGTCCATCAGGAAATTTGCAGAGCATTACATGTTAAATAGAGTCATAAATACTCAAGATCTTAGTTTCTTCAGATACAGTCTTATAAATTTCATGACAATTCTTTTGAGATTTATTTTTTTAATTATTCATTAGCTCTTTGAGTAGAGGTCTCACTATGTAGTTCAGGCTGGCCTTAAACTCACTATGTAGCCCAGGCTGGCCTCAAACTCAAGCTAATCCTGCCTCAGTCTCCTCTAAGTGTTGGGATTACACGTGTGCACCACAATGCCCTGCTCTTTTTTGAGATTTTTAAATGCTCTCTTTGTTCAGCAAATGGCAGTTGCTAAAAAACTAGTATCCAGTTAAGTGATATGCACGCAGCTAGCATTCTTTTTTCATATACTATTTCTGTTTTATTTCAGAACCTGTCTGAGAAACTGTCTGAACAAGAATTAGAGTTTCGCCGTCTCAGTCAAGAGCAAGTGGACAATTTTACTCTGGATATAAACACTGCCTATGCCCGACTGAGAGGAATTGAGCAGACTGTTCAAAGTGAGCACAGTCTCTGTTACCTCACAATCTTACTCAGTGCAGCATCTTAGGGTAACGGGGTACATGTACCAACATCAGGTCGTGAAGATACTTAAGTCACTACTCCACTTTCACCTGTTTCTTGAAAGTTTGTCCCAGACTTGATAGGTTTGGAACATAGAGCATTGTGAGAGGAAATCATTGCGGGGGGTGAGGCGGGGAGCAATCTAAAAATAAGTAACTTGTGTGACAACGTGAGATCATCTTTTTCAAGGCAGTTCACTCCACATGCTTTTCTTGGATCTGGTGTGTCCTGGATGTGTGGAAAGCCAGTGTGTGCCCTTTATTTCCCTCCCTGGAGGGTTATTCAGAGGTGGCAGTTTGCTGAGTCCACCCTCCAAGTGGGTGATACTCATGCTGAGGTCTCTGTGCCATGTGGGAAGGGACACATCCTGACAATGGCAATGTTGATAAAATAGGTTTCTTTGCAGTGTTAAAGAATCTTTTGTCAGAACAATAAAAATAAAAACAATACAGGTACTCAGCAAAGTTCAAAACTCAATCTAGTACAGTACTTCTTTGAAGTGTTTGTTTTTGTTGTTTTTTTTTTTCCTGCAAATTTATAGTGGCATAAACCTTAGCCTAATTTGTGTAACTTGCTTCCTTCTCAACATGACTTAGAGGGCCTGCAAATGAGAATGACCTCTGTGTGCTGCATTTGGCCATGCATTGTCCTGGGTGTCACAGGAAGAAAGGAAACTTAGTGCAAGCATCCTCCCAGCCTTCTCCATTATTTTAGTGAGAGCAAAGCCTCATCAAAGTGTGGCTTGTCTTACTTACCGCCTCAGTGTGAAAGGCCAGTAGAAAGAACACAAGAAATAAGTAGGTGGTGGGGCGGGTTGTAGGAAGGGTCTCTCTTGCCACATCTCCCTCGAGGATTTGGCTTGTTGAATGTGCTTCACTTCTGTGGATACATGTGGTCAGGTGGACAGAAAAAAAATTTTTTAATCCATTTTTTCTTCATAGGTCATGCAGTTGCTGAGGAAGAAGCCAGAAAAGCCCACCAACTCTGGCTTTCAGTGGAGGCACTAAAATACAGTATGAAGACCTCGTCAGCAGATTCACCCACTGTCCCTTTAGGGGGTGCAGTTGAGGCCATCAGAGCCAGCTGTTCTGATAGTGAGTTTGCCCAGGCATTAACCGCAGCTATCCCTCCAGAGTCCCTGACTCGGGGGGTGTACAGTGAAGAGACCCTGAGGGCCCGTTTCTATGCTGTCCAAAAACTAGCCCGAAGGGTAGCGATGATTGATGAAACTAGAAATAGCTTGTACCAGTACTTCCTGTCCTACTTGCAGTCACTGCTGCTGTTCCCACCTCAGCAACTGAAGCCACCAGCAGAACTCTACCCTGAGGATATCAACACATTTAAGTTACTCTCCTATGCTTCCTATTGCATTGAGCATGGTGATCTGGAGCTGGCAGCAAAGTTTGTCAATCAACTGAAAGGGGAGTCCAGACGTGTGGCACAGGACTGGCTGAAGGAAGCCCGAATGACCCTAGAAACTAAACAGATAGTGGACATCCTAACAGCATATGCCAGTGCCGTAGGAATAGGAACTACACAGGTACAGCAAGAGTAAGGTCTAGGATGAGAAGTGTAATCTCATTTCCTGTCAGAGGAATCAGCAGTGACATACGAAGGGTTTGTAACAAGGGTCCCAGAATTGTCTAGAAGTGAGCAGGTTCCAGTCCTGTGCTAAATGTTAGCACCTGTTGCATTCATCTTCCCACTTGCTATCATGTCAGTGAACTCCAGGAGTGCTTTCTTTGCAACTTGTGTAACATTTCCTGTTTTTCAGGTTTTACTGATCAGGCTTGTGAGCCACTCAAAATAATGTTTGTGATCTTTACTATTGAGTCTGCCCTTGGAACAAACGGAATAAAACAACACGATGAAATCTGTGTTATCTTATCCCTTTTTAAAAAGTGCCATTTCTAGTTTGTTGCATATGCAGAAAGCTTCCTTAAGCAGCAGCAAAAGTCCCTCGGAACCCTGGTGTTCTCAGGTTGTGAATTGGGTTAGCAGCAGTCCAAGGCCTCCTTCTTAGCTTTGGTGAACTGATTCCTGCTAGTCAAATTCAGAGTGATGTTCCAGCTAAATTGAGTGTCTTCAATTTATAATTGAAGACAGATCATTCCAGTGGTCAGCATGAGAAAATGTATGCCTCCCAAACTGGATTGTGATCCACAGGAGCAGGTATTTTTGTTGGGACCCAGTATGCACACACCTGTGTGCATCTGCACGAAGCTGTGCTCGAACCACTGCTTGTCATTTCTACTTGTGTTGCACTGTTTTCTGGTATTTGGGTTATAAATCTTCACTCGAGTGGAGGTAGTGAGCATGGAATCCTAGCAAATGGATTAAATGATTTTGTGTACTTCACATGGACTGCCCTAAGAAGCTAGAGAACTTTCTCAGAAGATTGAGATGATTATCATATTGGATAAATGATAATTCCTATCTTTTGACTTAATTTTTATGCCCTGAAGACTACCACCTCTTTGTAAAACTACTGCCAATTTTATTTTTCAGAATTAATAATTTCTTGTTGGAGTTTATGTTCCTAAGATTGAGGAGGAGCTTTTATCTGACCTACAGGTGAATCATGAGGTCACTGTTTGTACAGGTATCCCCTCCCTCTCCTCAACTTCAGTAGATGTAGGTCCCTGCACACTATACACGTTGTCCTTTCATTTTGGGATACGTTAGTCTCATCTTTGGCCTGATGTGTTCCCTCCCAAATACATGCAGTTTCCCTGATTGGGGCAGCTGTTTGCAGAATGCCTTAGTTTCTGAAGGTAGAGGTTTTGGGGCCCTACTTGGGAATGATGCTTTTCATGAGATACCGGGCAGTTCTAAATTCAGCCCTCCTTTGAAATGGCATGAAGTTGTAGAATAAATTAACTTGAAAAGAAGTGCTTGAAATTCTTGTTTTACTTCTAGGGGAAAAAAAAAAAGAAGACTGTAAGGTCCTTCAGATGAAGTAAGCAACTTGATTGCAGCTCTGTAAGATATAAATGACCAACCACTGGCTTTCACATCTAGTACAAAGCTTCCCACTTCCGTTGCTTACTAGGAAATGATACAGTATTGTAAAGGGGTCCCTGCTTGGCCAGTCTGGTTTGCTCTCCTTCAGGCCCCACACAGCTCAGCCTTCCTGAGATGGCCTTACCACTAAAGTGAGGCTTGCCTGGGTTCTCAGCTGTGCATCAAGGGAATGGAATCCAAACATCAAGGTTTGCGGGAGGTGGGTACAGCCTTGGGCAGTTGGGGCAGGCCAGCTTCACTTCAGCATGTCACAGCGCTCCCACTTCTTTTTTATTAAAGGTCACATAAAGCTAACGTTTCACTTCTGTCACGCTTTCCTTGTCTCAATGTTTCAGCCTTACATTGATTATCTTCCCTCCCATCCTGATTGCTGTTGCTGGGCATTGTGACACAGGCCTGCAATCCCAACACTCAGGAGGCTGAGGCAGGAGCATATCCAGCCTGGATTACATAGTGAGACTGTCTCAAAAAATAAGTATCAGGGGGCTGGGGATTTAGCTCAGCAGCACAGCGCCTGCCTGGCAAGTGCAAGGTCTTGAGTTCTGTTCCTGGTACCGGAAAAAAAAAAAGTATCAGATAGAAACTCCTTAATGTTTAAAGCTCCAGAACAAATAGTAAACAAATTAAGCCTTTTTGGTTTTTTGAGATAGGGTCTTGCTGTATAGCCCAAGCTGGCCGTGAACTCATGGTAATCCTCCTGCTTCACCTTCCCAAATGCTGGGATTATGGATGTGTGCCACCACACCTGACTCATTAAGCATACTTTTTGATATAATAAGTCTGATACTTAGGAGCAAATTCCCTTTCTGGGAGAATTCATTTGTAAGCTGTAACTTCATAAGTATAGCTGTGAAAGTTTACAATCTGAATGTGTGTTAAATTTGGGAATTAATGTCATTTAAGGCACACCCCACTATGTCCTTTGTATTAACTTCTCTGCTCAACATGTTATGGATAAAAGCAGTCTCCCAAATCCCTAATGAGTTGTCCCACAAGTTTGGGTTTTTTTGTGTGTTTTTGAGACAGGGTCTCGCTATGCAGTTCAGGCTGGCCTTGAGCTCACTTTGTAGCCCAGGCTGGTCTCGAACTCACAATGATTCTCGTGCCTCAGCCTCCTAAATTCAGGGATTACAGGCGTGGGCCACCACGCCCAGCGTCCCACAAGTTTTAAAGTAACTTATTTCAGGGGCTGGGGATTTAGCTCAGCAGCAAAGCGCCTGCCTGGCAAGCACAAGGTCATGAGTTCGGTTCCCGGTACCGGAGAAAAACCAAAAAAATAAATAAATAAAATAAAATAACTTGTTTCAGCTTGGTGAGAACAAATCATTAATACAGAAGATAAAAAGGCTTAAGTGTCAGGCAACTTACCTCATAGCATCCCCCCAAAGCCCAGGTCTCTTTGGGTTTGATGTTATCCAGGGGCAAGGAGGAAGCTATAATAGCTTTTACCTGTGCAAGGTGGTATTCTTTAGCTTGTTGGTTTTTATCACTTCCTGAAACAGATTCTGTGTACTTCTTGCTGCCTTTAAACTTGCTGTGTCCCAGGCCCTTAACTCTTTTTTTTCTTTTTTTTCCAGGCCCTTAACTCTTGACCCTCCTGCCTCAGGCTCCCAATACTTCTTAGTTCTGTTGAAGGATGCTGGAAGGGTTGGGACAGGAGCAAGTGGCAGAGTTTAGGTTGTCCTGGGAATAAATTCTATCATGACCTTACATCCCCTTGGATGTTCTCAGTTTTTAAGAATCTTCAGTCTTTCTGAACTTCTCTTGGGCTTGATCCCCAGCAGTCCTGAATTCTCTAATATTCACAGCTGGGCAGGTTCAGCTTGACAGGATTTTTAAATGGGCTCTGCCCTGTGTTAGGGTGAAGACCAGTTTACTGCGCAGACCGTGTACACCTTTCTTTTATACTATTTCATGTCCTAGCACATGTCCTATAATGGCTAAGTCAACACATTCCTTTCTCTGGGAAAATCCCACTTAAGCTTTCAAGTCTAACCTGTGAATGATTCTGTGAAACTGGTCTTGTCCATCTATGCTCCAAGAGACTCTTGTCTCACAGTACTTTTCAAAACTTTTTCACCATGACCAGCAGTAAAAAAATTCACGTACTTGTGGGCATGCTTATCTGTAGGCACATCCATGTTGCAATTTAAAACTGCATATGGTGTATTTTTTGTTTTTCAGTACTGAGGACTGAACCCTGCACCCTGCACTAGGTGTCAATTCCAGCCCTTTTTATTTTCAGACAGGATCTTGGCCAGGTTACTAAAGCTGGTCTTACACTTGCAATCCTCCTGCCTCAGTCTCCTGAGTAGCTGGGATTACACGCATACACCACTGTGTCTGGCTTTTACTTGTATTTTCTGATCCATCTCCTAAAAAATTCTAGGCACTGCCCATTGAAAATGACTTGAGTCTCTGCAGTCAAAAGTCACCATGTAGAACCTGAGTGCAGAATTAGTGACAACACATGCATAACATTTTCCCCAAGCCTATTTGGACTTGTGTTTAAATTGCATCTCAAGACAAAGTAAGGTTTTAAGATTAAGGTTTTAACCTCTGCAAAGGTTGAAACATTAAGGTCATCCAGCATTTACTAACACCTAAGTGCTAGATTTCAGTTTAATTCTAAATCCATGAGGTTATTTGATTCTCTTGAGTGTTTTGCTTGAATACTCCAGTACCACTGTAATAAGGCAGTTCTTGATGTTTTGTTGGAATGTTCTGTTGTGTAGTTTGGAACTCTTACACATTGGTTAAGTGCTTCACACTGGTAAGTGAAGTCTGAGGCCACTCTGAAGTTTATCCCATGTAAAGAATCTTTCCTCTCCCTTTCCCAGTCTAAGGAAGTCCTTACTTCCATTTGTTGTCATAAAAGTTACTCAGAGGTTTCACTATCCACAGTCCACACTTTATAGCTTTTTTGTTCTTGTTTTTGCAGTACTGGAGATTGCATCTTTGCACTGAACTACATCCCCAGCCTCCACCTCCCAACTAGGCTTAAACTTAAAACCGTCCTGCTTTAGCCTCCCAGAATGCTGGGACTGTAGGTGTGTATTACCATGTTCATCTTACACAGAGCTGTAGGTTGTATCAGAATTAAAACATTAAAGTAATGCAAGCTGGGAATGGTGACACAACTGTAATCCTAGCACTTGGGAGGCTGAGGCAGAATTGCCATGAGTTTGAGGCCAGCCTGAATTACACAGTGAAAACCTGTCTCAAAAAACTAAAAGGCAATATATATGTAGATTAATTACATTTATTTAGTCTTCACTTACCAGCAGTGCAGCCTAAAATTGCCATTATCCTGTTTTAATCAATTCTAAAATTGATACTACTGATCAAATAGCAACTGTGATGTAATTTCAAAACCTTTAAGTTCAAAGCAGCAGCAGCAGTACACAGGCCAGCAAAGTCTGATAAGCAACAGCATGCCAATATAGGCAATGGGAACACACTGTGGGTGTTCAGGGCTTATCCATTTATAAGAGCCACGGACCTCATGTGTGCTTGTATCAGAAGAGATGAGATGGCAGTGCTACTGCTTAAATGGTACGTCTTGAGCAATGCACTCATGGATGGTTTAGTAAATAGGACATAAGGAGCTTGATCTAAAGTCAGTGTTGTGTCCAGTTACTTCACAGTCCCAAATTCACCAAACTGGCATCCTCTTGTTTTCTTCGTGTCATGGTTAAATATTTCATTTGTTGTCACTGTCGCTGTCACTGCTGCTGTCACCATCACTGTCACTGGCCAGTGCAGTGGGGTTGCCCAGGGCTTCCCTGTACAGAAAAGTAATGGAGGTTACACTACAGCTTGTCCGGCACTAGGCCCCACCAGGCTGCATTCAACAATGTTAAGAACAAAGGAAGGGGTTCCTGCACCCTCATCTACAAGTTCCCCTAACTCATGATGGTGAAGTAATCATTAAATCACTAAACCACTACATCCTTTTTGTAAGGGAAGAATGGAACACAGAAGAGAGAGATTTGTATCTGATTGGGAGGAATACACACCCTGCTCCTTCAGGGTGAAGAGTCAAGCTCAGCTTTTTGGTTCTGGGGCTTACTTTTGTTCTGGGTCCATTGCAAAGTCCGTCATTGCTCTCTGGGTGAGATTCTCACAAACAGGCAAACTGAACACACTCGCCAGCTTCACAACCTCAATGGCCTGGGCAGGACTGTTACATGCTTTTGCGTTGTCCATAAATTCATTCAGAAGTTCACTTCTGTTTTTTAAAAAGGGCAAAATAATGAACAGTCTCCAACTGAAACCCTTCGAAGGCTTACACATAAAATTCAGACTAAGTTTATTAATAAAACCCTCAAACAGTAACTTTGGAGTCAAATTACACGATGTCTAAAGGCCCAAAGAGATAATATTCACTCCACATATCTTAAGGATTTACTCAGCATATCCCCAAAGTGTCATGATCACTGTGCATAGGTAAAAACTGGTTGCGCCAGGAGGCCCATGATGGGAGGTTGGCTTTGCTTCCTCAACAGAGCACCCAAACAGTGGCTGATGTGGACAAAATGGGCATGCATGTTATTTGCTTAGGCAAGAAGCCAGGCACAAGAGTGAAGTTCATCTAATTCCAGCCTATACCAAGTGAGACCTGTTAATGTCAACTTACCTGGGAATTTTATTATGCTTCCTAAAAAGTTCCAACATCTTCCTGTACAAGAAGAGAAAGGAGGGTGACTATCAATACTCAGCAAAACAAGGTCATCAGATAAAACTGTTTTCCCTGGGCTCAGAGACTAAACACCCTTTTCACATGGTAAACTCCTAAGATGTCTACTTGTGGGCTCTACTTGTGGACATTTCATGGGCAAATCTGAACATGGTCAGTGCTGAGAACTAGAGAATACACCCTACCTCCCTTGAGACACGAAGCACAGCCTGGCCTCCTCCCCTTCTATAACACACCATGGGTCTGTCCTAAAACTCTGTTACAAAGAGCAGGCTCAGATCGAGGCAAGTCTCATGTAAGTGCACGCCATCAACCTGCCACATGCAGGACAAAGGCGGAACACATACATTCAGCTCCCATGATTCAGCTGAGGTCCGTACCCCTGCGCCAATCATCACAGCCTGAGTCCTAGCAAGTGTGCTAACCTATCTGAGCTAACCAACACATGCAAATGCTAGGTTTGTCACAAGCAGTGAAGGAGCTAAGCAGGTCATGTGTTGAGTGAGCCACACTTCTAAGAGAAATTACAGCATCTTTGCCTGGAGATAGTTTATTTTTCTTTTTTTTATTTTAAAAAATAAAACAAGGAAAACATTAACAGACAGACATCCATGTATAAAATAGCGTAAGAATAATACAAACAAAACAGTTACAGACAAAGTTGTAGGAAATTAACCATGGTTGTTGTATTACTTATTGATATCTTCAAAGTGGTTTCTCAGGAAAACAAAAACAGAGATGTACAAGATTGATCAAACAAGTAATCATTAACTCTTCCTTTCTGTAGAGCAATATAAGACAGTACAACTATGTTAGCTATCCTGTATATACATACTTACATAACCTGGAGACAGTTTAACAGCCATGTTTTAGGCTGGTAGTCAGATGTTCAAGTTATTTTTTTAAGTAGGAAGCCATGCACAGTGCACCTTGGCCCCTCAACCAATGCATGTACATCCAACATGAACTAAAGTAGAACCAACTGTGACTACCCCAATACATCCTTTGGTTGACTCCTCACTTCTCGAAAATGAGTATGCATAAGGTTCCCATTCATAAAACTAATTGCTAGAAGTTAGTATATGAGTAAAGTGTTGATGAAAACATAACCCACATAATGACATAAACCCCAAACAGGTTCTAGTCAGGCCATATTCAGTAAATGCTAATTACTAAGAAGTCCAATTTAAATTAGGGAGTGGAGATGAGAGGAACACTCAACAATAACCCAGTGACCAAACACTGAAGGGAAAGACAATACTCAGCCACCTAACCCATGCATATACCCTGTTCTCAAAACTATCTCATGCACAGTGATCTTCTCCCAAAAATTTGCTTTTTAGCTGGTATTTCCAAGTTCCCACTGAAAATTCCCTATGCATTCTTGACAAACACATCATACAGCCAAATTAGAGAACCTCTATGCACTTTGGTAAATGTCCTAGACTCAACAGAAATGCTACTAACTTACACTCATGGTCTATACTCACCAGGCTTCCTGGGCTCTCTCAGCCCTTAAAAAGAGGAGAGCTATACAGTTGAGAACATTGGCTGGCCAACTGGGAGCAGCCTGTCTGGCTTCTTGGCTTTCGTAAGTAGATTTGATGTCAGCAGCACAATCAGCAAACGCCATCTGAAGCTGAGAAGCTCTAAGAGTCAGCAGAACTGAGCCCTGTTAATTTCAACTTATCTGGGGATTTTATTATGCTTCCTAAAAAGTGTGATGGTAATTTAAACTCAGGAGATAACGCTTTACCATGTGAACACGTCATGTATGTGGTACATAAAAAAAGTGAAAAGAACGAAGGGCCCTGTTCTGGGATAAATAATTTGATTATATGTAGTTTCAAATTCAACTATGAGTTTTCTTTTTATGTGAAAACTTTTTAAAAACCAAGCTATGTTCAGCATAGGGAAGAGCTATTTTCTTGCAGCTTGCTTTCAACTACAAGAAACAGAGTGACTTTAGGACTGGCATTCTGCTAGCAGCAAGATGCTTAGATGTATCATAACCTAAATCTGGGTTTGGAAGGCAGAACTCTTCACAAGGACAGCTGAAACCAGAGAAATCACCCTCTAAAAGGACCTCAGTGTTAGAGGATTACTGATGAGTATACATCTAATAATGATAATGAAACTTGAGTTTCAAGACAGTCCTACCTGTGGTGGGTGTTTATCCCTTGCCATGAGCATCAGGATTTCTTCTCTTATGTTACCACGAAATGGGAGACCATATTCTTTACTATCTTAAAACATAAAAAAAAAAAGAGTGATCACCAAAATGCTAAACTTTTGGCATTGTTGGGTTGTTAACATTATTGTTTTGGTGCATAAAAAAAAGTTGCTGCTGGGCATGGTGCACACCTATAATCCCAGCACCTGGGAGGCTGAGACTACATAGTGAGTTCAAGGCCAGCCTAAGCTACATAGCAAGAACCTGTCTCAGAAAATCAGAAGGACTGGGGAGATAGGTCAGCAGCACAAGCACTGCCTGGCAAGCATCAATTCCTGGTACTAAAAAAAAAAAAAAAAAAAGTTAAAAAAAAAATTAAAAACAAACACAAGTTGCTGACATTTGCTGATACTTCCTATTTTAGGTTTATCCCAAAATTCCAGAAAAGCAGTAAGATGGTTAATGGTACAAACAAATGAGTAGTGAAAGCACCTGTTTTCAGGCAGGTGTCAAATATAACACAGGTACTACGTTTGGGCAGCCCCCAGCTCTATCTACATATTTGGAAACTTTCCAGTGTTCTCTTCCATAGTCATTAGTACAGTCTTGTGCAGGGCAGGACTGTTCAGTTTCATTCATGGAAACTAAGGCAGCTAGAAATGGATTTTATGGTAACATAGTAGTCACCTAATAAAGATTCAGAGTATCTGTGTCTCATCTTGCACCCTATTCACACACATAGATCAGAACAACACACATCCATGCCATGGCAGCTACCAAGAAACATGGTTGTAACGGGACCAAAATGATCCAACAGTGTACAGAGGAGCAGCCGAGGCTTTAAGGTCACAGACTTGCGCTCAGATTTAGAATCTGCCACATAATTAGCCCTAATCTTTCCTGGGTCACATCACACAAGTGCTGCACAAAACTGAACTTATTCAAATGTCACAAAGGGAGAAACGGCATTTTCAACAAAGTTTTACTTATGCAGTCCTATATGCAGCATGAGCAAGTGATGAAAGGAACCTCAACTAATGTAGTCAACCCAGCCCAAAATGGAAGTTGTATCTCTAACAATAACGTTAACATGTTAATTAAGCTACAGGACAGTGAAGAAACAGAGGCCTGCTACGAACCTTTCCAAATCTGAGGAATCATTTCTAGCCGGTTGGCCACATCCAAAGCCTGGAGAAGATCTATCATCATTTGGCAATGGGGAAAGAGCACCTGATTAGGAGATACACAAATATAATTTTAAATCATTAGGAAAGATACCCACAAATTCATGTACAATGATAAATGAGGAGTCATGAGCCAGCTTACCGAAGGTATCAGGTCTTTATACCACTTTAAGGTGATATCAATTTGTTCCATTAGACAAAGCAAGCTGAAAAACCTGGAACTGTGATGGAGAGAAAAGGCATGTTTAACATCTCTACATCTAACAAGCTTAGGCTTAGTGAGACTGTACGTATTGAAATTTATAAACAATTTTAAGTTACATGAGCCAACGTTTGACCCAAGAGATGCTCACTGTGCCTAACATTCCAATCAACATTTTCCTGCCCCTGAACGGGCCATTTACCACTGCCCAAGTGTCTCCTCAGTGTTCTGAGGTCCTGGCAAGCAGGTACTGAGTATTACGAGCCATGTTAAAAGCATTCAATGTGAAGCAAGGATTCAGAAACACACAAAAGACAATCCTCCCACAATGATTTACAGGCTGCCTCTTTTTTTTTTGGTACCGGGAATCAAACTCAGGACCTTGCACTTGCCAGGCAGGCACTGTGCCACCGAGCTATACCCCCAGCCTCAGGCTGCCTCCTAAAACTCATGCTGTTATCTGCCTAAACACAAACTCACTGATGGAATATCCTCGTCTCCAGTATACTGATCTTCAAATACTTTTTAAAAAGCAAGGGATTGGGAAAAAGTCTTTAGGGATTCTCCCTGGTACAATAATTTGAAAATACATATAGAGGACATAGGAAAATAAAGGTACATGGATTTTGAAGTGTAACAAAGAAAAAACTCTCAAAGCATACACACTACCACATTCAGTAATTTTACTACTGCTTTAGTTTCTAAGTGCTCAATTATTATTAAATAACAGGCATGCTTCTTAAAATCAGGAATGAGATACGGAAAACCACCAAAAGCTTTCCACCTTCAAAACCTACCAATTAAAACAAGAGGATACATTTCCAAGCACACTTACTAATAGAAATTACGTTGAGAATCAGATCCAATGAATTTCCGGTTGTCTCCCGTGTTTAAAAGGCCATGTACTTGGTAAGCAAGGTCTAGATCTCTGAGGGATGAGCACTGAAAATTTGCAAGTAGTATTACTCTGACATTCCTAGAAGCTAAACAGTGGCTCATTACATAAAGAAAAAAGTACATTTTCTTGGGGAACACCTACGCTGATTCAATTTATTGTTTGCCAGCAAGTAAGTTTGAATTGGGAAAAAAATAAAGTTTAGAAAAATTAACAAAATTATTATGATCTAATATTATACCTTTATAAACGCTCCCAAAAGAAATCACCCACAGAACACAGTTCTTTCCTCCTGTGAAACACTGATTCTTATCAACAATTAAAAGATGTCTGACTCTGCATACTTTTTAGCACAGAAAAGAAAAAAGCCTGGAGAATATGGAACTGCAAACAAATTGTCCTCTGATCCAAGATATACTTTATTCATCCTGAAACAGCATGATACTTTTCTTATAAAATTAAAAGCCAAAATCAAAATCAATTTTTATCAATTTAAAATTAACCAGCCAGGCATGGTGTTGCACACCTCTAATCCCAGCAGTTGGGAAGCAGAGACAGCAGAATAATGAGTTTAAGGCCAACCTGGACCACATACTAACATTCTGTTTTAAAAAAAAAATTTAAAAAGTTAACAGGCAAATATAAAATATTCCAGAAGCTTATTGAACAGAGGCATAAAAAGGGCAATCTTTATAATAAACAGAGTAGGAATGCTATATAATTTACAGGCAAATTTTAGAGAAAGAAAAACAGAAGTGAAGACATGAACAAAAGTTAAGAGGTAGGAAGTAAAAGAACCTAGTTACAGTTAAATTCAGGAAATGGAAAGTAATCATCTAAAAAATCAGGACTATGAAGAAATGGTACTTACAACATACATAGCCGACTGAAAAAATTTATCTGGAAATCAAAATTGATAAAGAGTTTGTGTTATTAAGAAGGAAATATGTTTTATAATAAAAACCTAGTAAACAAAATAGGCCACCTGTTTTTAAAAACAAAGAATAAAGCTAAAGAAACACATGACAGAAATTTTGTCCTCCCAATAATCACCCAAAAGATTACAAAGATAATTAAACCCTTCCTTCATCACCAGACCTCTAATAGCCAGCACTCAGGCAAATGGTCTTGTCCTTCAATGGGAAAAACACAAGCAATTTCTATACATACCATCATCCAGGTCCACTGGAGAAAATGTCTTTCCCACTAATTCGTTCATTATACTGTAGATGATGAGAGAGTGTCCTTTTAAAGAGCTTCCTGCAGAGTAAGAAAGCAAAGGGATTTACCAGGGGTCCACTTCTTGTACCACTACCAAATACACAACACCTGGTGAAACTCACACCTCCTGAGTCTAAGGGCTATAGTATATACTAGTATTTATTAACTTCCTTCTCGTGCCTATTTTCTATACCTTAGTGATAATACAACTGTAATAACTGCAAATATTGTGTTATAATTTCCTAAAGCATGTATACATTTGCTGTCAATTTTATTATTCACTAAATTCTTCTTAGATTCACTCGATTATACTATATGTGCATTTCTTTATTATTGTAGCCTCTCTCCTTCGGATACATTTTAGAAATCACTACTGCAAACAGCCAAGTGATATAGAGAAACAGGCACTCCTCTTTGCTCCCTGGCCACCACAGTCATGGCTGCTACTTAGGATGGCTGAACTGCTCTGACTTTGGTTAACAATTGAACCAAAGTAGGAACATTATGGCACAGAAAAAAGCAACAAGCTCTGTGCTCTGAAACACTAGCATGGCTACAATCTCACCACGTTTAAAAGAGTAAAAATTCACAGGATATAATTATCGTGGAAACCATTTACCAAGATAGTCAATGACCTGTTGGACTATTTTTCTCCATAAAACAGAAAACTACAGGTGAAGGTGTGGACCTTGCAAAGTTAGCCCTCTAAACCAGAGAACCAGGTTTCCTTACTATTGTTTTTATAAAATCTATCACAGGAAGCAATAACAAGAAGTACTACTGTATCACTCAGGGTTTTTTTTTTTCTCAGGCTTGGGGCAAATGAGTAAGATTCTTAAGTGCCTACTATTATACATGCCTTCCAAGCATGGCACAAGATACTCTGCACAATTCACTTCATCCCCACACCCATAGTCCCTTTGAACGTAACTGGTAAGGGGCAGAGTTGAAACGTCAACTCACATGTGCCTGGCTCCGAAGTCCACAGCTCCCACGGGAACTAACTGACCTCTAAGTAGGTGACAAACAGGGTCTAAAGATCCTCCCAGATGCTTCACACTTTTCTCTGCAGCAACACTGTCCATTAACTTTCTACAAAGATGGAAATGTCCTCTACCTGCACCCCTGAATATGCAGCCACAGAGGGCTGCTGGCCCCCAATGGCACGAAGTGGTTTTTTATTTTACTCAATCAGCCACATGTAGTTAAGGACTATTGTACTGGACACAGAGCTCAAGAGACCAAAATGAACTACATACTAAAACACCTCTGTCCATTCTTATTTGTCCAGAAATACCAGTACATTTAAGAACCCTGTCCTCTCCAGCTCAACTTTGGCATCACAAACAGGGTCATTATCCTCAAGAGTAACTTTCTTCTCAGGTCATAAATGTTGTGAATTTTCCATTCTTAATTCAGGGGCAGATAAGATAACCTGCAACAATCATACAAACTCAAGGGAGATGGTCAATCTTCTACAAAAATTAAAGTGTAAATTAAAGTAATACTTACCATGCTGATAAAACACCTGAATAAGATGATGATATGTTGCAAGCGAGGGCTCTCAAATTACCAGATGGATAGAAAAAAATAAGAAAGTAAAAATACAGCTCAAAATTCAGCTTAATGAGGCACACTGAACTGTAAATACTGATGTTCACATTTAAGCAAAAGATGCCTATCTATTCTTTGAAAGAGACATTTTGCAGCCCATATTGTTAATGTAAATAATATGAATATATGACTCTTCATTGAGAATAATGCACAATGAACTTATCTCCAAGCAACCTTCTAAATAAGTAATTATTGAAACAGACACACATTTGGGTTGAAATAGTTATGCCAGAGAAATGTTATGGAATTAAAAACCATCTAACCAAAAGGGATCAGTTCTCTTCAGAATCAAGACCTGGAGCTCCAGTGGCACAATCAGTTAGCACACAGTACTTTTACAAAATCAAGACTTACAAAAAAGGATTAAAATACTAAAGTAACATTATAACCTTCTGTAAAGAACATGAAGATGATAAAAGCACTCCTCATGATAGTACATACAATTGGCCCTTGGCAGATTCTCAAGTCCCTTAAATAAAGTAACATACAACTCATGTCTCACGTATTTAAAATCAGCTCTACATTACCTGTAATACCTAACACAAATGGTATGTAAACACTTGGCACACAATACTGTTCAGAAATTAACAAAAGTCTTGTTTTCCAGATACTTCTGATCTGTGGCTGAATCCGTGGACACAAAAGCCAACTGCACATGTAACTAAGTGTGCCAAATAGTGGAAAGGTAGTTCCCAACATACCACAGTACATACACAGCAAAAGAAACCACACATCTTCAGTGCTTATGTGGCCCTGAAACCTTTGGTCAGCAGTCTCTCATCTTCCGAGGACTCTGAGGTGTACTCTCACCTATTCCAATGGCTTTCATTTCACGTAAGGTCTGTAAGGCTGGCACTTTTCCAAAAGTATGAAATCTTCGCAGGTATTTCAGAATGGTATTAAAAGTCTGTAGATTTGGTTTCACCTTCTGTGCAACCATATGTTTCAGCAGACTCTTCAAAGCAAGAAATAATTTTTAGTCCTTGGTAGTTAATTTGCCAAAACTTTATTTCATGTAAAAGGAGAGAATTTAGCTTTCTGGCTACATTTGTAGCAAGGTAGTAACTACACTATATCCCTAAATTAAGAATTGCCTGGCCGGGTGTGGTCATGCACTCCTGTAATCCCAGCACTTGGGAGGCTGAGGCAGGAGGATTGTTGTGAGTTTGAGACCAGCCTGGGCTACAAAGTGAGCTCAAGGCCAGCCTGAACTGCATAGTGAGACCCTGTCTCAAAAAGACCAAAAAAAAAAAAAAAACCAAAATACAATTAAAAAAGGGGGAAAAAAAGGGGCGAGCCCCAAAAAAAAAAAAAAAAAAAAACAAAAAAAATTGTCTACTAATTAGCAGGACCAGTGATTTTGCCTTTCAGAGAAGCCTCCTAAGTCATCCAACCCACATGATTAAGGTGTCTAATTGTCTCCAGGCTTCTACCTATTTTCTAAAAAGGAAAAAACAAAACACAAAAGACTAAACTAGTGTGATGTAAAAACACTATTTATATCCCTAAATTACTAGACAACAATCCAATGATTTCAATTTAACTTACCTGACAGAAACTGCTTGGGTTTATTTTTTAAAAAAAAACCTATTACGCAGAATGAAAAAAGTAACCCAGGTCTTCCTGAATTCTAGCTGTAGACTCTACGTCAGGCAACCTTTTCTTCTCAGGTATCAGCCACAGCTACTGAACTTACAGCGTTACTGGAAGTCAGTAAACAAGTTAACTGCTGTCTGAGAGCAGTAACTGCCATACAGATGCTCAGTGAGCGCTGTCTCCATCCCACATGAAGGAGTTAAGGTCTACTGGAAGACAAATGAGGATTTCTCCTTACCAGTATATTATCCCATTTCTTCTCATATTTCTCATTCATCAATGCTGTTGCTTCAATCAATGCATTAAAAGTGTGTACATCAGCTGTAAAAGATGAAAAACAGAATGTGGGCCAACAACTGAGGCATTTCATACACTCCTGAGACAAGAGGAATAAAGGGAATGCTTCAAACTCACCATGGAGTCTGTTGTTTAGTAACTCAGTGTACAAGTTCAGTGCCTGTTCAAGAGCTCGATGCTGAAAAGGGGAAGGAAAAACCAATCATCAGATTCATTCATTACAGAAATGTCTGCACATCTACTAAGCCAGGGATGGGAATACAGCAGTAAACAAAACAGACCAGACCCCCATTCTCAGGAGTTTGTACTCTGGTGCAGCAGTTTTCTACCCAGGAAGCACTGGGAGATCATGAAGATATCTGTAGTGGTCACAACGCAGGGTGAGGGAGGAAAGTATTACATTTAATGGAGAGAAGCAAGCAAGCCTCTCCATTCTAAAATGCACAGGTCAATTCCCCAACAAATCATCAGACACAGTACATTTATAAAGGCTGAACATTCCTAATCCAAAAACTGTAAAATTTGAAATGGTATGAAGTGTGAAACTTACTGAGCAATGATACAATACTGCCAAGTGGAAAACTCCACACTTGCCCTCATGTGACAGGTCACAGACCAAACGAAGGCCCACAAACATTGTACAAAATTATTTTTTTGCTGTGTGTGTGTAATGTATATGAAATTTAAACATGCCTTGTGTTCAAACTTGGTCTCATCACCTAGACATGTCATTAGGTACATGCAAATACCCAAAATCCTTAATCTGAAATCCTACTTCTGGTTCCAAGCATTTTGCACCCAACCTGTAGCTGTGAGACTGAAAAACCCTGACTTAGTTGACCATAAACATAGTAAGTAAAACAAGCGTACCTTCACCATTCCCCGGATCATTGTGCAGTAAGAATGTTCATTCTTCTCTGGCATTACAGCAAAGATTCGTTCAGCGTTGTTATGTGTTCTAGATTATTAACAGAATAAACATGAACCAGGGAAACACAGAAAACCGATAAACAGTCACCACCACTAACAGTTTTCAGCACTCCTGGCAATATGTCACGCACTTTAGGCACAAACTGTCAAGTAACTCTTCCTGTCCCGAGAAGGAGAGACGGTTATCATTATCTTGAAAATGGGAAAGATCAGGCTAAAAGACTTTAAATTACCTGCAATACTGCAAATAGGGAACATAATGATAAAAATGAAATACTTATGAAGCAAAAAGTTCTCACATACAGAAAGCAAACCGTATGACCCCTCAGCCAGAACTCCCCAGAGGCAACCACTAAGAACAGTTCTTTCTGAACCTGTTGTCATATCTAGCATAAGTGCACATATCTCTTCTAGTACTTAAAAAAAAACCAAGGTCTTTCTTCAAAGCCCACACATGCCCTTCACAACTATTCAAAATGACTAAAATCGACCAAGATATTTAATCTACCATTCCATGACATTCACGACTTCAAAATGAGTTTTAGATAATAGGAGCTTTCCTTCTCTAAATGCACACTTGAAATATTTTTCTAATATTTAGATACTCCCACTCAACTCAGTTACAAATTCTCAATGTAGTTAAACGTTATTTATCTTTTATCAGAACTACTGAATATCTCTGCTTGCTTGTCAATAGTCGTCTTTTTGTTTTCTCAGTGCTGGTGACTGGACCCAGGGCATCCTGCATGCAAGGCAAACACTTTCCCAATTGAGTTGCATCCCCAGACTAGTCAAGTTTTAATTTGGAACCACATTCCATTGTCTGTGTATTTTTAGTAAATAAAACTATCAAAAACTGCAGAATGAAGGGTATATATTTCAAGGTAGCACTATTGATCAAACTATCAAAGGCCATACTATGTAAAGAATATGCCAAATTAAACAATGGAAAAACAAAACAAGTATGAACCCTAAAAGATTTTTGTACTGCTGGCTGAAGGTGAAGACTTTATGACAAAAGGTCCTAATCATACAAATATAATGAAATTTATATTGCACAATAAAAGCAAACTATTTTTGTTTGTTTGTTTATTTTCTGAGATAGGGTTTCACAAGGCATTCCAGGCTGGCCTCTAACTTGCTGCAACCCTCCTGCCTCAGCCTGCTGAGTGCTGGGATAGAGAGATGCCCCACTGCAAATTCTATTTTAGAACATCACCTTTAGGAGGTGGTGCAGCATACTCTACACTGTATGCCACTGTAATACAAAACTCTAATTATGTGTAACTTACTTCCAAGTAGTGAACAACTGATGACCAGTCTTCTCCTTAGATTTCTTGTTATTTTCCTCTGTGGCCTCTTCCTGGATTATCATGAAAAACCAAGAGAAGACAATGGAATACAATCTCCCAGTCAGACTACTTAAAATTACAAAGGCAAAGAAAACTGAGAAAAACAAGCCAAGACCTTTTTTTAAAGACTAAGCCTTGCCATCTGATTCAGAAGCCAGGCTCTGGGATGAAGCTGCCCTGCAGGCTTGGCTAGCACTGCAGAGACCAGTGCTGGCTTCAGGCTGTAGCCTCAGGTGCTGCAAGGAGCAAAGGGGGCACTGGGGATTTAGCTCAGTGGCACAGCACCTGCCTGGCAAGCGCAAGCGTGAGTTTGATTCCCGGTACCGGAAAAAAGAACCAAAAAAAAAAAAAAAAAAAAGGGCAAAGGGTCCCTCTGGGAAACAAGGTGACCTACAACCCACTGCATGTGCACTTCAGAAGACTTACATTACTCTGCGTATAAACGGAAGAAAAGTATCAGTAATCCTATTATCTAAAAGTTTTTTTCTTCTTGGAAGTACATTAAGATACAACACCAGGTTGTTTTTATTTTGCAACAGAGTCTAGCTAAGCTGCTAAATTGCCCAAGCTGAGCTTAAACTTGCAATCCCCCTGCCTCAGCCTTCCAGAATGTGGCAATTTTGTAGTGTCACCATACCTGAGAAATACTTTTAGTGACTTTATTCTTATGCACACATAAAACACTTTTTTAAAAAACAAAAATGGAATATATACATGTTGTGTTCCTTATCTAAAATGAATGTTTCAGACTTCTGATTTTGGAATATGTGCATATATACATCTCAGAAACTGAACTCAAGTTAAAACATGAAATTCATGTTTCATACACAAAGGACACACAATGTAACTTTATACAGTATTTTTAGCGTCTGAATTTTGATGGCAAGCAGTCACATGAGGTCAAGTGTGGAATTTTCCACTAGTGGTGCTCAAAAAGAGTATGTGAGGAATTTGGTTTCAAAAATTTTTATCAGGGATTTCAGATTAACGATGTGCAGCCTATACGTTGTTGTATAGACTGTTTCCCACTTATACAGTGAATCTTTCCATATTGGAACCAACATGTACCCAGTGTTCTCAGTGGCTACTCAATCCTCCTACCATAATTTGATCATTCATGACTGGACATCTGGATTGTTTTCAGTATCTTTGCAATTACAAGTATAAAATCCATATTACAAAAAATGTCATATGTATCTTCATTTACTTGACTCAAAGGATTCCTCAAAATCTATTCTGTAAATGAAATTCTTGAGTTTGGAGACACAGGATGATTCCACCCCACAGGTAGCATACGGCACAGCACCTCTAGCCTAGAGTGCTCTCTCCTCCCTACACACTCATGAGTTTTTGAAAAGGCTCAGCCATGCAGTCTTTTTGTGTATGACCATTTATAATAATCATGCTGTCACCATGACAGAAGGGCTGGTCCAAACACTTCTGGTCAAAATTTTACATGAATACATAGTAAGTGAGGACAAAATATTCTAAGCATGAGTCTAGGGTTAAAATAATTGTTTAAAACTCTCTCTTCCTCCAGCACCACTTTTTATCATCTCTACTGTATCACATTTCAATACAGTTGTCTTACTGCTACAATGACGTATGGCACAAGCACACGTTCTATTTTGAGGAGTAAAAAAAAAAAAAAAAAGCCAAAAGTCATTACCAATTCTTCTGACTGTTCAGTCTGTTGAAAATGATATTCAGTTGAGGGCTCTTGGTCACCATAGTAACACAACAAATCCAAGAGACTATTAGTTGTTTCAAGAGAGACAGTGGTTCCTATGGGAAAGAAAAAAAAAAAACTTCAAGCTGTCAAGAACTAAAGCCTGACTGCTGCTGTCCAATGGTTTATTGCAAGAACAGTTAATGCTTTACTTTTTTTTTGACCAATTTTGCATGCTTATATCTGATAATCTGAACAACTAATTTGAAGACAACAATATGCAACATAACCACTGTTGAATTCCTATCATTTTGTTTGGTGAAACTGCATTGTTTATAGTTTTTGTTTTCCTTTTTTATTCTCTTTAATGGTTTGATTAATCTTCCATTCTTACACCTGGTAATCTGACCAACTTCAATGAAGATAAAAATATGTAATATAACAACCACTGTTAATCATTTTGTTCTAAAACCCTGTAACATTCTTATTGTTTTTACTTTGTTCTGTTTTTGTCTATGTTGTTAGCATTTTGCGATTGTTCTTTTTTTTTCAATTCTCTTTAAAATTAAAAAAAAAAGAAGAACTAAAGCCTGTTAAAGTCCTTCACTTTTTCTATTAGCAGTGGCATTTTTGGCTACATACTTAACATCATTTACCACTTTATTAATTAATGACCATGCACTCAACATCAGCCCAAATACAAAAGACACGAGGACAGGGACAAATCCTCAAGTGTCATATAGTTTGAATGAAAAGATTAAAATATGAGATGAGTTTGACCCCGTGCTCTGTTACTTTACATACTCTTACAAACAACTTCATGGTTTTAACTATCAATTCCAAAACAACCATTCTGCAAACTATTTCCACTTAGTTCTCCTGGCCTAGACAGCATGAACAAACACAAACAATCTTCCACTTGGATTAAGACCCTCACTAAAATCTTGCCTAAAAATACTAGTATAAATACCTAATTAGAGTAGCCTTTAAAAGCTATTATTCACTTCAAGCTGTAGCACTGAAAAAAAACCTGTTATTCAAAACATGCTACAGCTGAGGATGGTGGGTCTGTAATTCCAGCACTCAGGGGGCTGACACAGGAATATCACTGTGAGTTCCAGGCCACCTGGGCTATACAGTGAGACCCTGTCTCAAAAAGAAAAAAAAACAAACCCTTCCATCTTGGTACTCATTAAAAGAAAAGGGCAGAGTGAAGAGAGAAGATATGAGACACAATTTACTACATTAAGATAATTGATGGTATCTTTCTAAAGAAAATACACTGATAGTAAGTGTTCACCAGGAAACCAAAAGCTGAGAAAAGGGAAAGCAGAGTAAAGAGGACACAACTTAGTCTTGTATCGTAGAGCTGTGCAAGCCTAAAAAATGGCCTAAAGTCAGTTTCCTTTACAAAATGACTATTAAACACATCAACTTACAAGGCACTATGGAATCGAATGAAGCATGTGAAATGGCTAGCAGAATGTGTGGCCCTTACAGACGCTTGAAAATGAACGTACTTCTCCATCAGCCTCCCCAGTGAGCTGGCTCACTGTTACCAAGCTATGGTTCTGACACACTGTGTTTAAAAAATGTTCACTGGATGACAGCACACAACAAAATCACTGTGGGTAAAAACTGTAAAACAACTATAAAAGGATATACGGGACTAAGAACTTTAATGTAGACTGATACCAGGTGTTGATCACATTTGACAAGAACAGCCTCACCAATTTATAATCTGCTGTAGTGACTCACTTGTACACCTTATACTGTAACAGCTTAAGTATGGAAGTTCTCCAACACAGTTTTATGCGAATGTTTGTGTTCAAGTACACACTGAGTAGTCCAGTTCAGCCTCATCACTTCTGCGTTTACCAGATTTTCATCCCATATCACCAAACAGCGCTCCAAACTTCAAAATTTAAAGAAGTCATGCCAGCTGACTCCGATGTTCTGTATGAATATTCTCATAGCAGTGAATCAGCTGTGCTATTTAGAAGTATATCCCTGGAGGTTCAGCCAGATCTAACCCAGAGTGCAACAGGATTTCAGAGCTAGAGGGTAAGGAATTAAGTGACTTTCAAGGCCACAGAACAATCACCATCAGAGCCAGCAGCAGTATCAAACCCCTGATCCTAGATTAGTGCTCTTTAAGTATATCTGTCTGCTTTACATGGCCCTCCCTTCCAAAACTCAAGATATATACCTACCTAACATTAAAAGTAGAAGCTAAACAAAGAATGGTTATATAATTTCTCTACCATCACTACTGCTATAGAGCTCAAAACATAATCAACTAACGAAGATCCAACTTTTCTTGATGACATATTGAGCAAACTCAAGGCCTCTCACACACTGAAAAACACTATGCCACTGAGGTATATGCTCAGACCGCACAAAATTGCAATTCAATCTTGCTTGTAATTTTAAAACAAAGGTAAAGCAGTATATGAGAGATTGCTTACTCAACTTAAAAACAGAAACACCGTTAACAAGCGAAGTTCAGTACCATTTGCTGGATCACATAACTGTGGCCTATGAGGAGAGAGGCTTTAATCAAAATGAGTCACCTGCTTGCAAGAGCTGATCAAACATGTTCACAGAAGCTTTGACTTTTCTGAGCCTGATTCGTTCCTTCAGGGCAGCTTCACTTACATCTTCTATCAAGGGTTCAAAGTACTCAGGCATTAAACACTAGGAAGAAGAGATGGCTGAAGTTATACAAACAGGGAAATGTGAAGAGGTAAGCAAGCCAGGCGTGGTGGCACACACCTGTAATCCCAGCACTCACAAGGCTGAGGCAGGAAGAGAGGCTGAGGCAGGAAAATCGTTTCAAGTTCGAGATTAGCCTGGGCTACAAAGTGAGCTCAAGGCCAGCCTGAACTGCATGGCGAGACCTTGTTTCAAAAAGACCAAAAAAAAAAAAAAAAAAGAGGCAAAAAAAGGAACTTCTATCACCAACACCCCAAGGTAAAATTTCACTGCTCCAATTCAGTTTTCTTGCACCAGATATTATTCATCACCTCAACGTGAATGGTAAGAAACAAAACATTAAAAAAGAGAATTCTCAAGTATGAAACAAGAAAACTGTTTAGCTATTTTCAAACTTCAGAATATTTAATCTGTATCTGAAGGTCCCCACACTTTCAACTAAACTTCCCAAATTCAAGTTGACTTTACTTTTGCACCTGCTAAAAACCATTCTTCTTCCTTTATTCCCAATCTGAATTAAACATGTCAGAGTGCACCCAGCTCTCAAAGGCTGGAAATTTTCACCTTGGATGGTGCTTTTCCTCTAAACATTCAGTACCACCCAAGTACGATTGTACCTCACTCACTAAATTTTACAATTTTTTTCTCAGTATATGTTTGCAGAAAGTAATGATTACATTGATCATGGGCAGCAGGCCTTCGTACATAGCACGTTTTGACTCTTTTTACTTCTCATTCTTCTCTCCTCCCTCCATCTCTTGATCCTCTTCATTCACTAATTTATTCAAATTACTTTGAGGGCGTATAAGAACCTTAGGCATTAAGATAGGCAATGGGGATAGAGACATAAAAGAAAGGTACTCTCTACCCTCAGAGTACTTCCAGTCTAAGGGAGAAAGCAGATAAAGAAATCATTACAAGGCTGGGGGAGCAGCACAGGAATAAGTTTCTACAAGGTTCTGATATGATTTCCTAGCAACCCCGCCAAGAAAATTTTACAATACAGTATCAAAGATGCTGGCCACTGTAAAAGCAGGAGACCTTTGGATGACTCCAAACAAGAGTGGCCTTGAAGCTAAGCACAGGAAAGTAAACGTCAACAACATAAAGGGGACAGAGCAGACCAAAAAATGATCATTCTATAGCTGCCACTGTCCTAGTTCAGGAATTTAAAAAGAGAAAATTAGCAAGGAAATCTAAGAAAGACACACTGGGAAGGAGTGGATAGAGAGCTCTAAGGGAGACTGAGGAGCAAAAGTCATAGAGACAAAGATCCACAAGCATAGTGCTGCAGAAGCCAAACAGGGAAACAGGGTGAAAGCAATTAGATATAAAAAGATTTTAAAAGTACGTAAGTGCTTTTAAAAATTTTTTAATTTTGAGACAGGGTCTTGCTGTGTAATTCAGGCTGGCCTTGTATTTGCAGTGATCCTTCTGCCTCTAGCTCCCAAGTGCTGGGATTACACGCATGTGCCTTAAGAGAATTCAAATGGCTACTTAAATTTACCCATAAGAATTTGATTTCATTTACATTTATGTAGTATTATGTCAAAAATGAAACTATTTACCGGTATATGAGGTTCAGCTATGTCCTTCTGAAAATATTTGGGATGTGAATTAATAATAAACTTTGCTGCATTTTCACCAGACTTCTTTGCCAATAAAAATGTACGCTATTAAAAAAGAAAAAAGATTTAGATACAAATTGGGATTTAAATATAATTGAGGTTCAAGCAAATTCAAAATCATGACCTAATAATTATTCTCCTCTTCTAAAGAAAAAGAAATGCACTGCAAAATGGAATTCCAATTATAAATTAAGTTACTGTTCACACATCCAACTCTTCTAATGAGTGTAACATAACTCCAGGTCATGTACAAATCAAAGTATATAAAAACAACACATTTAACTGAATGGTTTTCTACAGTATGAAAAAGCCCTAATATTAAAAGCCAAAACCAAAAACTCCAGAGACAATCTCTAAATCTTTCTGTTAATAGTGAAGGATTCACAAAGTCTACCAGTATGTCACCATCTATAAACTTTTCAAAAGCTTGTACAATTAAGTTACACATACTCTCATATTCAAACCAGTAAGATAAACAAATCCAAAACAAATTACGTGAAAATACACACAGATTCCAAACTAGATGCTGGCAAGAGGTAAGGATCATCCTGAAATGCATAAGGGGCAGCTGTGGGATCCTGTGGAGAGAAGGGATACCTTTTAAATTATATTTTTATTTGGTAATGATCACAAATTCTGTAAAATACGTTTTAAGTATGCATGTTACATTCAGGAGCATGTAGATTTGTGCATATATGTAAATGTAAGACAGACATATATTAATAAAGATACCGTACTGTCATCCTGTGAGACTTGCCAACAATTATGCACAACTAAACCAAATAAACAGCTGAAACTCCCATGGCTGATTCTTAAGACTTGAGTCTGCTATTAGTGAGGACTACTGCTATTTTCAACTCTAAGTAAGGAGCCTCTAGATGAATTCTGCTATCAGTTTCCTAGTAGAATATTTCCTTCAAAGCCTGGCCACTGGCCATCCATGTTCAACTTTGTCCAAGAGTCCTTCCTAAAAATAGAGGAAATACTGGGCCCTCTCAGGTGTGAACAGCAACTGTTCCTCCAGTGTTCTGTTGCTCAAAGTGCTATACTTCTTAAAGCTGTTCCTGCTGGGAGTGGTAGCACATGCTTATAATCCCAGCACTCTAGGAGGCTAAGGCAGGAGGAGGAAAAGCTCAAGCCCAGTATGGGCTACTTAGTGAGACCCCTACTCAAAATAAACAAACAACAACAAATATTCCCCCTTATCCTTGGCAAAATCAACTCAATAGGACAACTGATCCACAATTACTTTCTCTGTCTCCTCAGCCTCTGACACAGCCACCTGGGCCTCCTGGGACCTTTGTTTCATACTAAGAACTCACCTATCTCCTGAATCTGACTGTGCCTTTGATGTCTTTCTTGCCTTACTGACTTACTTGGGAGTCTCCAGAGGCCGGCGCTTCCCTGAAACTCTCAAGAGAAAACTGGTCATACCTAGTGGTCTGTATGCAATTTATTTTTTTCTTGTCCTAGTTTTCTTCAGCCACTTTCAAAATCTTTATCACTTAGGCAAGGTTTATTTCACCTGGCTCCATCACTGGCTACAAAGATGTAGCAGATACCAGTTCTACAGTTAACTGCCCTCTATTATTCCTGTACTATTCTCAACCTATTGCCTAAGTCTGGTTCTGATCTTCGTTACTGTTATTTAATAAGACACCTGCAAGAGCCTCTACTTTTGCTGACATGCTCACCTCCTTCTAACTTACTACACTCACTCTTCCTATCAGTCTCCTGATTTTTCTCTCAATGACTCCAAAATCTTCTGTGGGCTCTGAGAAACAACTTCTCCAATTTGGCCCCATAGCTCGGACACTTCAACCCAAATTTCCTTGACTTAAGGAGAATCTACCATCAGTTACTGTCTCAGGAAACTGCAGAGACCTGTTCTCAGGTTCAGCCAATTCTTGCTCCTTAAAACTCTCCACCTACTCCATGCTCTCCTACTGCAATAATCACTGCTCATATATTCATGCACCATTAAATGCCTCGTATGTGCCAGCCCTTACTCTAGTTACCAGAAACAACAGACAAAAATCTTCACTCCCTCAGAGCTTATTACATTAGGGGAAAATCTCCACAAAATGAATACTACAGAAACTAGGTAACAATATACTTGTACATCTAAGGAATCTGCCTGCTGAGAAATAGCAGGGAAGCCACTCCTGAATTCTAGGAAAAGTAACAGGATCGAGGGCCACAGCTGTTGAATTGAGAATGGTCTGTAGGAGGCTGAAGCAGGAGAGGACAGACACTGTTACAACTGTGAATACCAAATATGTGTTATTAGCCAAGTTAAAAACTAAGAACAAAATCCTACTTACCCTGTTTACTGTGGATGCCAGTGCCTGAAGAACAGCCACTTTATCCCTAGGAGTAGCAATCAGAAGTTAATCTTGTCAGGCATCTTCATACTCGAAGTGAAGAGATAATTCTACTCTCACTGCCTCAGCCAGTCACAGCTCAGGACTCACCTCCAGCTGGTACCTACTCTCTCTCTGGTCCACTGACTAATAACAAGTTAGAAAGCAGGAAGTGTCTGGTTCTTTTCTCTGAAGATGGTGGTGAGTAATTCACTTGTACATCTGTGTGCTTTGCCTGTGCTCTGGCCTGGTCCCTAATAGCATCACCCACGGCTAGAGATTCCTGCCCTCACTTCATAGAACTATCTTGCTAGCCTCCTCCTATCCGCTTTCCCACACATTCCTACTGCAGGCTTCTAGACTACTCTTGCCAAATTAGACACTTAACTCAGGCACAGATGAAAATAGAGGCTCCACTCTGGACCTACTGAATCAGAGCCTCCAGGATCCATGGAAGACTGTCACTTGCACCTTTCTTGAATTCTCAGACTCTAGAAAATCCGCCTGGTGTACAGCCTTTCAACCAGCCCTTCAATACCCCAATGACAAGAACTACAGGTCCACTATCCACTGTCACTTAACCAACAGGTTTCAGAGCATAAACGACAAATGAGATACCTGGTTTAAAATCTATTTTTACTCCTTTGTTAGATTTAATATGCTGCATTTCCAAGACACTTGTAATTCTTACCAAGTTAGCACATCTTTCTAATATAATGAACAAATGCCAGAGAAAAAACTGACATATTACTCACTAGTTCTCTTCTTTAAGAAAGGTTATTTTTTAAGAGTAATCACAATAGATTATCTTTAAAAAAAACCTAGGCTTAAAGTGTTAAGCTAAAGTATCATGTGTTATCTGTCATCCTGTGACCTGACCCTACCATGAGTTTGGTATTCTTTTAAAAGTACTTTTACCACACGTACTGCCATAAAAAATCGTGTCATTCTCAATGTTTCTTAAATCTGACTATACTATCAACGTCACTACACACAGACCTAATTCATTTGTTATATCGTAATATAACCATTTACTTTTTTTTTTTTTTTTTTTTACTATTTACTCATCGATGAGTATTTAGTATGAAGAACATTCTCATCCATGTCTCTTTGGATTTATATGCTAGTGTTCCTCCTAAATTGCTAAGCAGTAAGCATGTGCATTTTAAATTTTGACTAGGTCAAATTTCCTTCCAGAGTTTTAACAATTTACTGCCCCAGCAGCAAATGGATTTAAGACACCCAACATCTTCTTCTTGCTAATTTGGTAGTCTTTAAGTTGCATTTTTGAGTCCAATGCCTAATGTATTCACCAAAACTGGGTTCTCCATTTCCCTAAAATAACTATACAATTTAAATTTACTGAATCAAAACATTGCCCTTTTCACGTCATATTTGTATAGAAAAACTCACAATGACTATTGAACAAGTTATAAAGTCTTTTACAGCACCTGTGTGATCTAGGAAACCCGAACCTATGCTTGTTTTAAACTAGGTGTGATGGTGCACACCTATATTCCCGGCACTCTGGGATGCCAAGGGAGGAAGTCTGAGTCCAGCCTAGCCAACTTGGTCAGACCTATTTGCAAAAAAGTGAAAAATTAAAAAGGGCTAGGAGGGGGCTGGGGATTTAGCTCAGCGGCAAAGCGCCTGCCTGGCAAGCGCAAGGTCGTGAGTTCGGTTCCTGGTACCGGAGAAAAAACAAAAAAAAAGGGCTAGGAATTCATAGCTCAGTGCAGAAGCCCTGAGTATTGGGAAAAGAAAGAAAAAGTTTGATCTCTAAAGTAAAGCAAGAGGAATTTATGGTCCACAAGACTTCTTCCAAATCTGAAAGCAGATTCCTTAGTTTGGCAAGAAGAGGCTCTGTACCAGGGATCAACATACTTTTTTTGGTAAAGGGACACATAATAAATAGTTTGGGCTTAGGAGGTACAACCCTAATGAAATACTAAATAGTAAAAGTAGAGTATCCCTAACAATTCAATTCTAAATTAAATGTGTATGTATACCTTATATTAAAAAGTTATACCTCAAAACTTAAAATAATAACTATAACCAATTAAGCTCTATGTGATACTGTTCAAATTGCTGAAACAGCCCTTTGAGGTAAGTGCTATCACTATCCATACTTTATACTATGGCAAAGAAACTAAGCAATTTACTTCTGAGTAGTGGGACTGTCCGTAATTTTATTACCTTTTTTCAAATTAGATTTACCCCATCTTCTTTTTGGCAATAATCATTAATTACTTTTATAATTTTTAAAAGCTTTTAAAAAAATGAACATGAGCCTTTATTACACTCAGAATTGTAAGATTTGACTTTTTAAAGGGTCTTTAAGTATTCAATAAAATCGTACTATAAGCACTTCAGTGAGGTTTTACTTCTTACATACTCAACAAATGCTGAGTGAGACAAGGTATTTGTTCAAAGAGCTAGCCCATGAGTGAAAAGTTAAATTTTGAGGTCTTCTCTATGTAGTTCAGTCTGGCCTTGAATTCACTTTGTAGCCCAGACTGGACTCAGAATTGCAGCAATCATCCTGCCTCAGCCTCCCAAGTGCTGTGCTTAGAAGCATGCACCACCACACCCAGCTCTTTTTTCTGCTTTTATGTAAATCTTTCTCCACTTACACTCTCCACCTTCCTACTTATGCCCCTGAAACTCCCTGCAACATGCTTCACCTCCTCCCTCTTTCCATTTCTTTTCTTATCATTGATTCCTGTCTGACCAGACCCCTATGTTTTGCTCAATAAACACTCAACCACTTGGGGAATGAATACCAATCAAATACTCACCAAGTTTTCTTTTTTGGAATGACTACTTCTTCAATTCCTTAATGAGAAAAAAATCAAATCAGTTTCCTAATATTACTACAACATACAATATCTTGATAAACAGGGAAACTATTTCAATAGCCTTAATATACCTGTTACATCAGTTCCTTCAACCTTTGGGCAAGCTGTATTTCCAGAATAAAATCTGCAAAAAATGAAAGCTTTAGCTAATACTCGTTAGTGAAGTTACGAGCTCAAAGCTTACTTCTACTTACATGCATTTTGAGACCAAATGTTTCAATTACCATAGACCAAACAGACTGGGTAATTCAGGTCAATGTATGGGAGGCCGTGACAGTAAAGATCAGCTTGTTTCACCTAAAGAATTTGTATAACAAAGCTAAACACCGTCACCCATGGCCTTTTATGCCACATTCTTTAGTAATCAGGAATGTATCAAGTATGAAAGATGTAATTTATACTTAGAATTGCTCTTATTTTAGTAGAGGCTCAAGTATGAAAGAACATAACCCAAAATATACAATCACTGCCCCACAAGTGAGTCTTACAATATTCTGATCACATTAAAATTATAGTCAGTATCCCACAGATAATGGGCATGATTAATATTACCTTGTGTATTCCCTTGGTAAATGGCATCAGTACAATTCAGAAAACTGAGATGTCATTACACAGAAAAATGCTTCCTCCACTACATCTGGTCTCAGGTATCATTTAAAGACAATAATATTTCTTCTAAGGGTATTTTAGAAAGGAACCAAATCTTACATATCATGCTATGTGTTTCTTGTAGCATAACGACCAAGAACAGCCAGCCTGTACTACATAGTGAGAATATATAGTCTTGAGAATAAATGCTGAGGGAGGGATGTTGCTGTCAGGTAAAGAAAATGGGTAGATAAATGTCCACATTAAGCATAACCAGGAACAGGAAGATTGGAATTGAACTACATAAAGGCTTCTGCAGTCCACATCTGTAATTCCAGCACTAGGAGACTGAGGCAAGAGGACCTCCCTAAATTCGAGGCCAACCTGGGCTACATAGAGAAATCAAGGCCGGCCTAAACTACATAGTGAAACTGTCTCGAAAAAAGAAAAAAGCTTCTGCAATACCAGGTCAAGTGTTTTCTCTTGAGGGTAATGGAGAGAAAGTACAGATAAAATATTTACTGTAAACTACTCATCTTTTTTGTTCCTTAGGATTTTTTCACATGGTTATCTACTTAAACTTTATTTACTACCATCCAACTGAGGAAAAGTTTCACTACAATCACTGAATCTAAAATCGCGATTTCCGGGGGCTGGGGATATAGCTCAGTGGCATAAGCACCTGCCTGGCAAGTGCGAGGTCGTGAGCTTGATCCCCGGTACCGCCAAAAAAATAAAAATAAATAAAATAAATAAATAAATCAAATCGGGATTTCCTTGGGCTGGGATTTAGCTCAGTGGTAGAGTGTGTGTAACTAGCATGCATGAGGCCCTAGGTTCAATCCCCAGCAACAAAAATATTACATAATTAATACAAAAGCTGGGTGTAGTGGCGCACACCTGTAGTCCCAGCAATGGGGGAGGATATCAAGTTTGACTCAGTTTGGGTAATTTAACAATTTAGGGAGATATTGTCTTTTAACTTAAAAAAACTGAGCCGGGCATGGTGGAGCAAGCCTGTAATCCCAGCACTCGGGAGACTGAGGCAGGAGGATCACTGCGAGTTCGAGGCCAGCCTGGGCTACAAAATGAGCTCAAAGCCTGCCTGAGGCGCATATCGAGACCCTGTCTCAAAAAGACCAAAAAAAAAAAAAAAAATTTAGAAAAACTTCTGAGGCTGGGGATATAGCTCATTGCAAAAGCCATGCGTTCAACCTTCAGTACTGAAAAAAATGTAAATGAACTTTTAAAAATAAGTTTTTTAAGTTAAAAAAAAAAAAACTACACGCTATTCGTCTCATATTTCCACAAGGTCACTGTAGTAATAAAAACTACTTATATAGTTGATTCAAGTTCCAAGCCTTAACTACCACAGATTTAAAGGATGGGGGGGGGTGTGTGTCATACTTCCGCTTTTATGATAATCTGATCATTTACTTGATCTAACTTAAGGGTGTTTGTACATAACTAATATATTTCCCTAAAGAATACATGCTAGGTTGGGTTTTTTTAGTTTTTTTTTTTTGAGACAGAGTCTCGCTATGTAGTACAGGCTGGCCTCGAACTTACAGCAACCCTCCTGCCTCAACCTCAGGCTCCCGAGTGCTGGGATTACAGGCGCGCGCCATCCACACCCTGCCTAATACATGTGTTTTGTATTCCTGTATTTCAAGGCACTGGCGCCGCAAGCTCGTTCGTGGGGGACAAGCGGCCGTGAGAATCCGCATGCGCACACCGTAACATCCAGCCTAAATCCGCAATTCTCAGGATAATATGACTAAATTGATTCCAAGTTCATCCTTACGGATTCCCCATACTTCTCTTACCTGCAACTGTGTAACCTTTCATACACACCTACCCGCTGACTCGTGAGGGGCAAGCGAAGGCCACTGCGGACCCTCAGCCACCGAGCAGACACTACGGCCGCCATCTTTCAGTTCTCCGCAGAGCGTGCTGGGAAAGCACGGCCTCGACCTTTAGGGTCAAGGGGAGGGGGGAATGGACGGGGAACACGCGGCTAGAAATGGGAGGTAACAACCTCATGGTTGGAAAGACTGTCACAGCAGTTAAAGGCTCAATACTCCTCATTTGTCTTGAAGAAATTTTCTGAAACTATTATTTTAATGTTTCATATATTTTTAAATATTTTCAAAGTAAAAAAGAGTAAAAATTCTGAAAAATAATTTCCCTCCCCTCCCCGGAAAAAGTGATTCTGTCCACGTAACTACGCCAGCCTGCGTTTCCCGCGCGCAGGCGCAGTTTGAATCACGTGTTGGTTCCTGAGTTGCGGCTGAGTTGCGAGTTCTCGGGTGGTGAGGGGGACATCTGTTTCTGCGTGTCGGGTCTCAAAACGGACCTAGAGGATGTTGGGCTCCAAGAACATGCCCTGGCGGCGGCTGCAGGGCATTTCCTTCGGGATGTATTCGGCTGAAGAGCTCAAGTAAGGAGGTGGTGGGAAGCGTGGATATCCCTGGTGCTGAGGTGGGCGCCATGAACTACTATTCCCAGAAGGCCTTTCGCCGAGCCTATCGGCGAAGGGCATGATTGTATGTCGTGTGCCTCCCGCTGGTCACCGCAGTCCAGGCCACATTCCCGAGCCCGTGTGTCCTGCCTGTGTACGACGCGGTGGGGCCGGAGATGCACCGCAGTACTGCCTTACCGCCCGATCATCTTTTCCTTAATTAAATAGCGTTTAATTTCTGTAGTGACTTACACGTAGCCGTTGAAATGCAGTTTCCTCTTGTTTGCACATTGATTATCCTTTAGCCACGGTTCAATCCATAGAGCAGGGTCCCTCATCTATTTTCTACCTAGTTACTGAGTTACTGAAACTCTCTTTAGTCCTCAGTTTTATCACGGTACCATTTGGCACTCTTCACCGCACCCTCTTGAAGCTTTGCTGTCTTCCAGGATCTTTCTTTTTACTATATGTGGAATAAGTAGTTTTTCCTTTCTCCCTCCCTCCATCAGGCTGTCAACCGTTGAGCATCCTCTTTTAGCCAGGTACTAAGTAAGCTGGGTGTTCACATGTCGCGGAACATGATCCGTGTTCCTTGAGGTCCTATTCTATTCCTATCTTAAATATTGACTGTAAGGATTCTTAGCGTTTTTTTTATTGATGCGCCCAAATTTAAGTCTCCAGCCAAAAATTCTTTTCCTGATTTTTAGGTGAATTTCCAATTATTTAACTGTTTTCTCGACATCTTTACTTGACTTTTCACAGGAATCGTAAACTCATCTATTAAAATTTCAACATACACCGTTCCCACACATGCAAACTGAAGTGGAACTTGCTTTCCAAAACGGTGTGTCTAGTCTAGTATAAAATGGTCACTAGAAATGGGGAAATTCTAATTCTAAACTTAACTTTTCCAACAAATTTCTAATTTATTTGATCCATCTCTTGCTCTGTGTCATATTTATGTTTTATATTTTATACTCTTTCACACCTATTGCTACTGCCTTAGAGCAGGCCCTTACATGTTTAAATCACCCCCATTCCTATCCAGTCCATCCTACACACGGCTGTCAAAAATGAGTCTTCCACAATGTGTATGTGTTTATCTGTCACTCCCCACCCCCTTTGGTTTTTTGAGACAGAGTCTCACTAAGTTCAGGCTGGTCTTGAACTCACTATGTAGCACAGGCTGGCCTCAAATTCACAGTGAGCCTGTGAGTTCTTCCCCAGCCTCCCCAAGTGCTGAGATTATAGGTGGGTGCCACCATGCCCAGCTTCATCTGTCACTTTTTTTTTTTTTTTTTTTTTTTTTTTTTTTTTTTGAGACCAGACTCGCTATGCAGTTCAGGCTGGCCTTGAATTCACTTTGTAGCCCAGGCTGGTCTCGATCTCGCAAGGATCCTCCTGTCTCAGCCTCCTGAGTGCTGGGATTATAGGCGTGCGCCACCACGCCCAGCCAATACTTATTTTAGCTATAATATCATCCCTGCTCCAGCTCCACTAAATAACTTGTATATTGCAGAAATTGCTATTATACTATCAAGCTATTCTGCATTGAGTGTCCTTTCTGCCAGCGTGACCTGCTTCCCTCTGTCCCTCACCAAACATGCACCTAAAGGCTCAGTTCAATGTCCCTCATTTTCTGAGATCTTTCTGCTCCTAATGCACTGTGCTTTAATTGCTTTTGTGACTGTTTACATTTGTCTCTGTCCATCAGCCTTGAGATTCTTGTGTCTTGTTCCTTTCTTTTTTCTTCAAGGTTGAATGAATAAATAGGTAAGTAAACTCCTGAGCTATAGGTACCAATTGTAACTGTGTACTAGTTTATCATCCCTAGCCGTAAGTAGATAGTTTTGTCCAAAAGCAAAAATGTTTTAGGTTGCTTGCATTTTTTAAAAGATAATTGTAGTCAGGCTTGGTGGCGCATGCCTGTAATCCCAGCACTCGGGAGGCTGAGGCAGGAGGATCCTTGCAAGTTTGAGACCATCCTGGGCTACAAAGTGAGCCCAAGGCCAGCCTGAACTGCATACAGAGACCCTGTCTCAAAAAAAAAAGATAATTGTAGCCAGATGTAGTGGTGCACGCTTATAATCGTAGCATCTGGGAGGCTGAGGCAGGAGGATTGCCATGAGTTTGAGGCTAGCCTGGGCTACATAACAAGTTCAAGATGAGCCTGAATTACAGAGCAAGACCTTGTCTCCAAAAAAGTAAGCAACAACAAAAAAAACCAAAAACCCAAAAGATAATTGTAGTTTTCAAATAAGAAATAGCGCGAACAAAATTTATATCCATCACTAACATTGTAGACCTTTTTTGATATAAGGTTGAGAAATTTAAATAATTGTCCTTTTTATGGTGTTAAGCTCTCGTTGCTTTCTATCTCAGAGTAAAAGCCAGGTGACCTGGTAGGGCCATTCTGGTCCAGACTTCACCTCAGTTCCAGTTACCCTGGCCACCTTGCTGACCCAGAACACACTGGCACACACCTACCTTCGATGTCTGCCTTGCCTGCTGCTGCTTCTTGTAAAGTCTTTGACTGGGTGATTGCAGCATTTGCTCCTTCATCTCCTTTAGGCCTTTGCCTAACTCTTTCCTTAGTGACAACTTCTGTGGTCACTTGGTCCACATCTTTCTTTCCTCTCCTGCATTATTTTTCTCTATAGCTGTCTGAAGCCTACATACGTAATTTAATGTGTGTGTGAGGGGAGGTATTTGTTTTGTTTTTCTTCTCTTCCTGCAATGGAGTATAAAGTCTGTAAGCATAGAGATCTTTATTTTCCCCCGCACTCAAAACTGTATCTGTCACATAAGCAAGCAGGCAATACGTATTTGTTGCGTGCATTAGTAGATAGGTAGAGGAACAATGTACTTAGCACTTGGCACTTTGAGTCCTTACTATAACCATTTATGATGGTACTGCTGGTTAAGGGAAAAGAAATTCAGGCCCAGAGAATAAAATGTTTCTTTAGAACTGGCAGAAGTCATCCTCAAATCCAAGTCTGTTGGTCTTAAAGTGCGTATCCGGCAGTAGAATCCTTATTGGTACCCCTCCCCTACATCCCACTCTTATAATGTAAAGAGTGACTTTCTCCTCTATCCTAGCACAGAGAGCAAGTTGTTCCAGGGACTATATTTTTTTACATATTCTGACACATTCAGGACAAGCGATTATCATATGTTTCACTGCCCTGAGGCTCTGGTTTATTTGTATTATTATCCTGCCAGCTTGAGCCACTGGTGTGCATCGCTTCTCTGCCTTTTGGCTAAGATCAGGTGGAGCCACTGGTGTGGTACACGCATGATTGTCTCATTGACTGGCACAGGATAGTCCTATCGGGTGGTACAAGGTACACAATGGAATATTATTTAGCCCTAAAAAGCAAGAAAATTCTGATACATGGACATGGATCAACCTTGGGGACATTAAGTTGAGTGAAATAAGTGACTCACAAAAGGACAGTAGAATATGATTCCACTTAACATATGGTACCTAGAGGGATTAGATTAATTGAAACAGCAAAATAGTGGTTGCTTGGTAATGGGGAGAGAGGAATGAGGAATTAATTGTATAATAGATATAGATTTCACTTTTGTAAGATGAAAAGAGCTGTGCAGTTTGGTGATAGTGATAGTAGCACAGTGTGAATGTACTTAATACCACTTGATTGTATTCTTTAAAATGGTTAACATGGTAAGTTCTATGTATATTTAATTATGATTTCAAAAATTAAGGGGGAAAAACAAGAAGCTAAGTAGTTTAGTATTATTCAGTTCAGGGTTGCAGGTGAACTCCAGCTTGGTGTGAAGAGACCAGACATAACGTCCGCTTAAAGTTTCTGGTGAAATTTGCTTACCACCACCAAGGTGACCATATAGGTAGCCACTGCAGTCAATCTGCCTAAAGGTAGATCTTTCAGACTGGCACTGACTGTTCAATGTTAAAGTGTCCAAGGTTTGAACAGTGGACCATCATCACGTTATACTCAGTATATGTGTTACCTTCCTGAAAAACTTAGCACTTTTTATGTTGGTTTTCAATAAGATGTTAGATTGGGATGGTTCTTTTGTCCTTATCTTTATTTTCTAAATTAGGAAAGTTTTAAAGACGCAAAGTAGGCTTTTTAATAATACAGTTATGTGTCATGTAGTGATAAGGATGCCTTCTGAGAAGTGCATCAATAATTGCATCTTGTGAAACATCGTAGAGTGTACATACACAAACCTCGATGGCCTAGCGTGCTACCCACCTGGGTCTCTTGTATGTATCATTTAATATGCAGCCCATTTTTGACAGAAACACCTACAGGCAATATATGACTAGTTATTCATTTGTCCTTTAGGAGCCTCTTTAAACAAACATAAAATGTGATGAAATCTTTTGTAAAGCAAGTTCTGTTTCTTAAAGCTTTGAATATCTGTATTAGTTTTCTTAAATTTGCTATTTCTGATTACAAGTGTTGTACATCTCTTTCATTGAACTGAGTTAGGTCTGTTTTATGTCGTGCTTCCTTCACATTCTGGCTGTCACTTGGATTAAATTGCCTAACTACTCTAAGATCCCCTCTAAAAAAACACATAGAGTGATGCTTATCTCAGAGAGCTAAGACCAGGAGTACACTTGATCTTATTCAAAAGGCCAAGAAGTAATTTCAAGACCAAGTAAATAATGCTGCTTGTAAAGCAGAGGGTAGTACATGCTTAAGATTCCCTTTGATAAAAAGTTGACCAATGCACTGGGTGTGAATTTTACTCGATTTTTTTTTTTTTTTAAATTTTACTGTTCTTATTTAATACATACTTACTGAATGTTATAGTTTAAATGTAAAATGTACCCTCAAGTGTCATGTGTCTGAAGGCTAGTTGGATTATGTTGGTGCTTTACTCATCTGTGGGTTCATCCACTGATAATTTCAGTAGCTGAACATGTTGTTAGGGGGTGGGGCCTGGTTGGAGGTGGGTCACTAGGGGCATCACTTAGAAAGGCGTATTCTTGTTCCTGGGCTCTTCTCTCTCTCCCCTGGCTGCCATGTGATGAGCAGCTGTCCTCCGCCATGCTGCCATGTCATTTCTGTGTTGGAGCCCACTGACCATGGGTTGAATTCTCTACAAACTGTAAGCCAAAATAAACCTCTCCTCTGTGAAGTTGTAGATATTGAGTATTTTGTGCCAGTGATGGGACTGTGACTGATACACTGAATAACAATTGTGTGCTAGCCCTGCATGGGTGTTGGGTATAGTGGTAAGCAGGACTATGAGAGACTCTGCTGCCAGCACATTCAGTATGTCAGAGGAAACCATTAACCCTTTGAGTACAGTTTTGTAAATGCTGGAAAGGAAACATTAGAAAGGTCTATAACCTGAATTTTCTCTTGTTCTTTTTTATCTCTTTAGGAAATTAAGTGTTAAATCCATCACAAACCCACGGTACCTGGACAGCCTGGGGAACCCATCAGCAAATGGTCTATATGACTTAGCATTGGGCCCTGCAGATTCGAAAGAAGTGTGCTCCACCTGTGTACAAGATTTCAACAATTGCTCTGGGCATCTGGGCCACATTGAGCTCCCGCTCACAGTGTACAACCCTCTCTTCTTTGATGTATGTGCTGCCTGGGGTGTGTGGGTCTCGGGTGCTGAAGGGATTGTGAGGCCACAGCTTTTCCCACAGAAGGTGTCTGAGAAGCTTAAGCTCTAGAGGCTTTGTGTTAAAGCATTGTCTAGAAAGAAAACCTAGAAGAGTCAAACACAGGTTGAATTATCTGAAGTACTTGGGACCAGAAACGTTTTTGATTTCAGAATTTTGAAGATTTTGGAATAGTTGCATGTAATAGTGAGATGTTGGTGATGGACCCCAAGTCTAAACAAATTCATGTTTCATATATATATCTGTATACCCAGTCTGAAGGTAATTTTATATATTTCTCATGCACCTGCATTTGGACTGTGACCCATCACATGAGGTCGGGTGTTTCCCCTTGTGGTACCAAGTTGGTGCTCAGAAAGTTGTACATTCTGGAACTTTTTGGATTGGTGATATTCAGCCTATTATTTTGACTTTCCTTATACCTCTGATTAAGCAAATTGCAATTTGATTCCAGTTGAGAGGTGCTCTGGTTTGATTATATTCACATGAGGACAAATGTTCAGATTTATTCCTTGCACCTTTTGTTCTACAGGCTTTATGCTTTTCAGAAACCTAGTTCTGAATACAGAACTTGAGTGTTCTTAAGGCCTCAGAGCTCTTAAAATGGATCTATAGAGTGTTCCTTGGTAGCAGGAAAAGCAAAGCTTCAGAAAGCCCAACAATCAGATCAAAATAAAACATAAAGTCCTGCTTGTGCATATTTAGCTTACAATATCAGTGAATGTAGCCTCTGGAAGTGTTTTTTAAAGCTACTTCTTCGTGTACGTAGACATGATTTGTCTGCTAAATCTATTAAAGAAAGGTTATTGCCATAGTTAAGTAACTGTACAAGAGAAAAGTTAATATCCTGTCTCACCATAACTAAATTTCACATTTTAATGAGTTAAATTGAAACCATAAAAGAAAACATAGAAGAATACTTCTAATTCTTAGAGTCAAAAAGGCCTTTCTAAACATATGGGCAGGAGTAGAGTTCTTAAAAGAGCAAATTGACTGCAGAAAGAAAAATCTCAGGAGTACACAAAATCATCAAGAGTGCTATGTCTCTTTCTGATATCCTGTTCCTTTTTATACTCTTTAGAAACTCTACCTGCTGCTCCGAGGTTCCTGTTTAAACTGCCACATGCTGACCTGTCCCCGAGCTGTGATTCACCTCCTTGTCTGCCAGCTGAAGGTTCTGGAAGTTGGGGCCCTACAAGCAGTATATGAGCTGGAGCGAATTCTGACCAGGGTAGGTAGATAATGGTAGACACAGAAATCAGGAAAGCCAAGTAGTGGGGAGTAAGAGATGTTTGTATGTTGTTCTTAATTACCATCCTTATAGTCACCAGAGTATGACTCAGGTGAAAGGTACCTATGCAGGTAGCCCTTATGGGGTATAACGGCAACAGCAAGCAGAAACACTGAAACAACACCCAGGATTTGGATGCAGATTGAACATCAGATGGGCACTGAGAGTGAATCAGTTGTCCCTCAAAATGTCAGGCCTTGAAGGCCCAGGGAGGGAAGTTTTTACAGGGTTTCAAAGGGGAGGTACAGCAGTAGAGTATTTGGCTGTCTTTGATTGGTTCTTATAATATGCATCATAGTAACCAGCTGTGCATCACAGTGACAGACATTTCTAAGAAACAGAAGCAACCAGAACTACAACAGAAACTGTCACCTGGGCCACTGAAGTATACTGACTGGGGGTGAGGGCCATTTTCTGCTGTATTTCCCCCATTTCAGTTTCCCTGGCAAGTCTTTGCTGGGCATATTATGTATGATCTTTTGAGACAAGGCCCAACTAGAAACAGTAACGTCAGTGATCCTAGGATGGACCCTAGCCAAGGTCCCCAGTGTTGTCTTATTACAGTTTTTTCCTAAGTTGTTTTTAGGAAGAGACATAATTTAGGCCTCTCTGTTCTGTAACACTACTCTGACAAGGAGAAAAACCATAGCTAGCAGGGAGGCAGGGAAGCAAGGACTGGGGTAAGCAGCCTGAAAAGGCACAAAAATCAGGGGAATCATGTATTGAGGTATGGAGCAATATTGTTAACAGTATCCTCAGGCTTCAGCCATGCATGGACTGGTCAGTGTCGAGAGTGATTAGAGCAGGGCTTTGAGTGTCTTGTCTCTTCATAGTGAGCTTCAGAGGAGCTATCTGGTCCAGGTATACGAGGCTGAATTTCTGAAACTTTAAGAGCTGTTAATACAATATGTGCAGGTGTGTCCACAGGTATAGCTGGTCTTTCAGCTAAATTTTTATGGAACTGGTACAAGCTATTTTTTAACTTTTTTAGAGCTTTGTGACCTGTATGCTGTATGTAGTTTCTATTTAATCTAGTTTTTGAGTTACTTGTGTAGTTTTGAGTTACAAATGCAGGCCTGTTGTTGCTGCCAGTGGTCAAGGGTAAGCCATATCTAGGGGTGATTTTTTTACAGCAGAACCCTGCAGACTTTTGTTGCTCTGTCAGCTTGGGTAGGTAATGCCTTGGGCCAACCTGAGTAGGTGCAGACGAGCACTAAGTCTGTCTGTATATCCTGGTGGAGCTCAGGGCTGATGACCCAGATGCTGAAACCTGAGCTGGCTGCAGGGGATACAGGTGCCACCTCTGTGGCTTGAGCTTGTACAACATACAGTGCGGCAGGTTTGGCTGTGATTAAAGTAGATCTTCTAGGAGTACCAGGCAAAGTTTTTCTGGCTAGGGTTGATGTTTCGGTCAGTTGGATCCCCAGAAGGGGCTTTAGAAGTGCAGGTTTGGTGTCCTTGGTGGCAGGTTTCCAAACAGCAGGAAGCAGTAACAGGAGAGCTTTGGCCAAAATAGCTTTGTCCAAGGTGACCACAGTATATCTAGCCTGTTGGACTGTACCCCTAACAGTGCTACTTCCATCCTTACTCAGCATCTGTCAGGGGTTTGTTTTTAAGTCTGATTGGCTTGAGAACAGTTGATCAGTTAGTGCCAGGTAGTCACAGTCTGGTGGGTCCAGCTTGGTGGGCAGGACTGAGTGGTCCTCCGTTACTCAGGAGGTCCAGTACATCATGTGGCACCTGGACAGTTAGGTCTTGCCCTAAGGTGAGCTTGTCAGTGTTCTTGATCAGAACACCAGTGGCTGTTAGACCACGAAGTTGCAGGGAGCCCCTAACAACTGGATCTAAGTATTTGCACAGGTAGGCCACTGGGTGCTCCCAGGAGCTGACAGTCTGAGTAAGTATCAGTTGTTTTTGTGCAGCTCCAAGAAATTTGTACAGTTTCTCTCTTGTAACCAGTTTCTACCAGATATTGCAGCAGAGCTTTGTGCCTTTCTCTTCATTAATTGGAAGCGTAGTGATACTTTGTGCCAGGAAACTAGTGAAGTCAGCTGTGAGGGCTCCTCTAAAGAGGGTAAACAAGTATTGAACCTCTGAGAGGTTGAGTCCAGAGCTGCTGGGGTCTTTTCATTTAAGGGTGAAAAGGGGCTGGCTGACAGGAGCCAACCAAAGGCAGAAGGTGGCATTCTTTAGGTCCTGGCAGGTATACCAGCAGGCTGTGGGTGGCAGAAGACTGAGGCAACATATGGAGGGCAATTGCAGCAACATTGGCAGAGT
>NW_004955424.1:1520920-1522706 GCF_000276665.1 Chinchilla lanigera
AATCCCCTGTTTTTCACAAAAGGTATATATACTTAATGTAACCTGAAAAGTAACTTCATAAATCATTTTACAGTGTTTTTCTCATTTTTTATTATTGTTGTACAAACTGCTTGCACAACAAACTATGAGTTTATTCAACCAGTTGTGAATGTTTCCAATATTTTCAATTATAAATAAGGCTACAGTGAATTAAAAAAAAATAAAAATAAAGAAGCTCTTTTTTATTCTTATTTTTCTGATTGCTTAAATGTTAATTTTTATCACTTTTTCTATATCTGTTGAAACTTTAGATAATTTATCTCCTTTTTTAAGTAGGTTCACATGATGAAATTACTTGATTTCTTTCTTATGATACGCTAACCTTGGATTCCTGGTATATATCCAATTCATCCTTCTTCATTTATTGCTTTTTTATATATATTGCTGCTTCTGATTTCCAAATATTTTCTTTTTTTGTTTGTTTGGTTTTTTCCGGTACCAGGAATCGAACTCATGACCTCACACTTGCCAAGCAGGCGCTGTGCCGCTGAGCTAAATCTCCAGCCCCTTGATTTCCAAATATTTTCTAAAGGGTTTTTACATTTATAATTATGAGTGAGATTGTTTTGTAAATTTTCTTTCTCATATTGACTTTTGGAATTTGGGTATCTGGATTATCTCAGCCCTATAAGAACAAGTCAAACAAATTTCTGTCTCCTTTAAAATGTGCTGAAAGAGACTGTCAAAAGTTGGAGACATGATACGCTAGTAGAATATTGCTAAACGTTCCCTTTAGCAGTGTCCTCACAGCCATCCAGGGACTAATCCTTTCTGGCTGTCCACATGACTGCCTGCAGGCAGAAGAACAAAATCACATCAGTGGCTACTTCTCCTAAAATTCTCATGCCTCCAAAGAATCAGTACCTGTGTAATAGTTCCATGAACTGGGTGCCAGGGACCCTCAAGTTCATGCCTGATGAGGGAAGCTCAGGGCCATGGTTTCCTAACTGGTGTGTAGTTCAGTATTAGCCCAGATGTGGTCAAGCCAGTCAGGGGCCATTTTTGCCATCAGCAGTATTACCTAATGATACAACTGACATTTCCACTTCTATCACATTTCCAGAAGAATAGGGCTAAAACGTTAACCCAGGGTGAGATTTACTAGAAATAGAGAAATACAAAGGGAGAGAGAGGATTTTCTTAAAACTTTACTCAGTTATATGTTTTAGAAATTTGTTTCTCATCTATAGTTTAAAATTTGATTTAAAATTATAGTGCCTACTGTCCTTAAAATATTTTTTGTAATATATACATGCAAAAATGTAACCATATATATATATTTCCAAATGGTGCCCTTTCATAGCAAAATACTGTCCAAATTCTAGAAACCCTCTCATCTTCCCTTTTCATAATATACTTACTTTTAGGGGCTGGGGATTTATCTCAGCGGCAAAAGCGCCTGCCTGGCAAGCGCAAGGTCATGAGTTCAGTTCCTGGTACCGGAGAAAAACCAAAAAAAAAAAAAATATATATATATATATATATATATACTTACTTTTGGCCATGAGTGTACTGTAAGACTTTGTCATGGCTTTAGTTTGAGCCCTAGCATGATGCTGCTTTTCTCCACAGAGGATACTCATTGCTTCTGCCACGTGCTTGATGGCACTACCAACCTGAAACCATCACAGTCTGGGTGGAAGGTTAAGGCTCTTTGGATTACCTGAGCTATAAGGACGGGCACTTCCTGAAGCTACAGCTTTTGGGCCCTTTTATTGTGTTTCTGTGATGGTATCCTGTTAGATTC
>NW_004955424.1:1522806-1526101 GCF_000276665.1 Chinchilla lanigera
GCCAGCCTGAGCTACATGGTGAGACCCTGTCTCAAAAAAAGAAAAAAAAATTTCTAGTCGAGTCTCTCATGGCATGGGGTACTGTTTCTCAGGGGACCATGGTGGAGCTAGAAGGGACAGAGAAACAGGCTGTCCTGGAGAGAAGGTGATGGGAACTTGGCCAAATCTGTTGTCAGAGCCTACCCCAAAATAGTGGGAGAGTTTTTAACCCCTTGTGGCAGTTGAGTCCAAGTGAGCTGGCCTTTTTATACTGTCTCAGGGTCTTCCCAGTTCAAGGAACAACCTGCTGCCGGAGGACATCTCTTAAATCTAGGCAAGTGAACCAGGTGGCATCTGGGGGTAGCAGTCCAAAAGAGTATATGGGTTGGTGCATTGTGGCTGGATGCCTGTTTGCTTCCCATGACATTTGATAGCAGTGGGCAGCATAGTGAGTCAGCATCATTGATGGCCAGGCCCCAGAGGTGAGTCTTTGGCCCATACCTGTGGGAGAAGAGTTTTCAGAATTTCAGATTTGGGTCTCAGGCTGATGCAGGATTAAACAAGAAGGAGGCTGACTGGCTCTGTGCCTTTAACCCAGAGAAGAGGTCTTCCCAGAAGCAGTATGGGGCATTCCAGCATATATAGGAATTTATGCTTGGTGCCTCCCAAGCTGCAGGGTTGTGCCTAGCGGAAGGAGTGAGAGGCAGGAGTCCTAGTTGCCTCAGTGATTGTAACTTTTTGACAGAGGGGACTTTGAAGGCAGAGAGTTCAGTTCCATTGTCTACCAGGAGAGTAATAGATTGATCCCCAATATAGATATGAAGGTTTTTTGAGAGTCCTTATCTTTTAATCCAAAGGAGCATTTATTTTTAGTGGTCATAGTCTTTATATCAGGCTTCTGGGTAACAGTGGTAACTTTTGACATATTAATGGGCTTTTTGTCCTCTTCGATGTCTTTGACAAGCGTTGAACTTGTTTGTTTTTAGGGAGGGTGACTTTTGGGAGAGACCATGGCAACTCATTCATCAGGGCTAACAGTCCAGTTTTTCTTTAGTCAGAATGTGGAACTCAAAAGGAATTGCTGACAGTCATCTCGGGTAGGTATTAGATGATGCCATCTGACCAGGCTAGGAAGCAGAAGGCTCTGGAGAAAGGGCCTCTGTGGCTGAATGCGGGCAGCATCTAGCTGGAAACAGTTCAGTCAGCTGAAAGTAGAGGACTCAGGAGCAGGGAGTGAAGCTATAGGTGTCTGCGGTGGCTGCGATGGCTGTCTAGAATGCCAAGACAGAATTCTCAGAAAGAATGGGCCTCTTTTTTTCCTTTTTTTTTCTTTGAGAGGTTTGGTTTCATTTTGAACTCCCTTACCTCAGAAAAGCCCTTTTTCCTGCAGTCAGGGACTGTGGGTTTTGACTAATTATGTCACATCTCTGACTTGCTATGTGTGTGTTTTGTTCCCTTGACTGATGGTGCAACAGACAAAAGGTAGATGCTCCTCAGACCATTCTGGTGCCTGCCTGGCCATGTCCCTCCTGGGGACTTCAGCATGCCTTAGCTAAGTAGGGTGCAAGGCCTCTATTATGCTGTATGTCAGTTGCCACACAACTGCAGGTGAGGGCCCAATCAGCCACCTTGACCAGTGCTTCCCAGTCTTGGTGCACCAACGTAGCAGATCACTGTTTATGCTGTCCATGCCACTCACACATTCAGCAGGCACTCAGAGGTTAAAACATTCCACCCCCTCTTCCCTTGAGGGTGGTCCTGACTAACAAGAGTTGATCAGACTCCCCTTCTGCTCAAGCTGAACAGGATTGACAGACAGCCTAATGGGTATACCTGGGGGTCTTACCTTATCCAGTGACCAGACCAGACTGTGTCTTTCTCCCTTTTGGGTCTAATGTGAGCCGCTCAGCAGGGAACCAAGAATCCTCCTCCAGACTGCTGAAGGGACTCAGGAAATCTCAGCGGTATGCCTTCCCATCAGGACCTGAAAAGGTCCTTGCTTCACCCAAGAGGGCCATGACTGGTGCACGTCAGCATAGTCAGTCTTCCCGGCCAGCACACCAAGTTCAGCTGCAAGCAGAAACACCAAAACGACACCCAGGATTTGGAGGCAGATTTATTTTACATCAACAGGAACTGATCGGGATCATTTCCAAAACATCAGGCCCCAAAGGCTCAGGGAAGGAGGTTTTTATGGGAGTCTGCAAGGGGAAGTGCAAAGGCAGAGTACTTGGCTATCTTTAGTTCTTACAGCATGTGTCATAGTGACCAGCTGTGCATCACAGTGACCAACTGTTTCTATGAGACAAAAGTGACAGGAACTATAACCGAGAACTGTTAACCTGGGCAGCTAACAAACTGAAGTATACTAATGGAGGGACATTTTTTGCTACATAAGTAGATACAAAAACCTGAAGCTAAAGGCCATTTTATCCAATAATGACATTTTTATTTCCTTTTGGGCCTGGGGTCTAATCAAGACTTACGCATTGCTTTTTTGTTGTCTTTTTGAGACAGTGTCTTGCTATGCAGTTCAGGCTGACCTTGAGCTCACTTTGTAGCCCAGGCTGGCCTCAAACTTGCAACGATTCTCCTTCCTCAGCCTCCCAAGTGCTGGGATGACAGGAGTGTGCCACCATGCCCAGCTTATGCATTGCTTTTGATTGTTATCACAAGAGCTATAGCTCTTTGGTCTGTTTTAATGTATGACATTTTAATGTAGAAAATTCCTTTTTGTGGATGTTTTTGTTGTAAAAGACATTGCCAGGAGAACTGGCAAAATGAAAATGGTACCTGAGAGATGGTAGTAATTCGTTAATGTTGATGTACTTTGTGAAGATTGTATTGTGGTCATATTAGAGAGTATCCTTGTTTATAGAAAATGTTCAGTAAAGTGTTCAGAGGTGATGGGATCAATAACTTCTAAGTGTTTCAAGAAAAGATTTTTGGAAATACAGTACTTGCAACTTTTTTGAAGTTTGAGATTGTTTCAAAGTAAAGATAAATTATTCCAAAATATTAGGGAAACCTTTTAACATTTCACCATGAAGTATGGTGTTTGTTGAACTTTTATAGACTCCTTTACCGTATTAAAGAAGCTCTATGAAAAGCTGTGTCCAAGAAGTCATATTCTGACCTTTCTGAGTCCCATTGTCCCATCTCCCCAGGTGGAATCATTACCATCGCTTCTAATTTATTCTTCCTGTTTTTTTTTTTTTTTTTTTTTTTTTTTTTCAAAAGTTAATCCCCTGTTTTTCACAAAAGGTATATATACTTAATGTAACCTGAAAAGTAACTTCATAAATCATTTTACAGT
>NW_004955424.1:1527992-1618957 GCF_000276665.1 Chinchilla lanigera
TAAATCCCCAGCCCCTGTTTGAGGGCTTTAAAGTAAAAACTTGGAATTAGAAAGTGTGCCCAAGGCCAGGCCTGCCATGTCACAGGGCTCTAGGGAGCCTTACGGACATCCATGCCAGTATCATCCACAGAGGCATGTGGTGTACTGAGTGACACCCTGCAGTGTCCAGCAGCAGCCCACATACGCTTGACCTTGAGAGGTTTCTGTCTGCCCTTCAGTTTGGCCCGGTTTGTCTTATCAGTACTTCTGAGCATTAAGATTTTTGAACTATTTTATCCCATTTTGGTTCTTTCTACTCTTAGATTTGGTCTGAGTAATGCAGTGCACATCATTGGAAGCAGGATATTCTGTTGTAGTTAGTCATGGTTTCTTTTTCTCCCTTCAGACTAATTTCTTACCCATGGAGCAGCTAGCCTCGGGTGGTGCATATCAGACACGTTCTGACTTTATTGGACTTAACACAGTTTTCTTCGTTTTCAGTTTCTAGAAGAAAATGCTGATCCTTCTGCCTTTGAAATTCAAGAAGAATTAGAACAATACACAACAAAAATTGTACAGAACAACCTCTTGGGGGCGCAGGGAGCACACGTGAGTTCTCACCATCTGTTTTCCTATAAGCCTGTTTTCAGTGTAATTATCACAGTTCTCTGTGTAATGTCATTTGCATATGATTTTGGCTCCTGAAGATAGACCTGAGTTTAAATCCCAATTTTTCCTCTGAGGAGTCTGACCTTTCAAGTTCTGCATCTTCCCCTAAGTAACTGTTTTCTCATCTCTACTGCAGGACCAGTGAGATAATTAGATGATGTTAGGCTATCTAGGTATAGTGTCGACTTTGAGAACAGTGTCTTATGTCCTTTTCGTCTTTTTCCAGCACTCTTTAAACCACTGTTACCTCAGTTTCCCCCCACCCCATAGCACCTGTGTAATGAAGTGGGTGGATAATCAACCACAGTCTTGAAGTGAGATTCACCTCCTGCCGAGGTTTTACACCAGAGGTTCTGATTCAGTTGGTCTAGGGTGGGGCCCATGTTGACTTACAGAAGCTCCCAGGTGAAACCTATTTGCAGCCATGCACAGAGCCACTGTCACTATACCTTCCTCAGCTCTAGGTTCATCTGAGGGAGGCAGCAGGCTGGGAATCCAGCTGCATCCTGAGAGGTTTGTTTTACAATCAGCAGTAACCAGCAGTTACTGAGTATTTACTGTATTTCTAGACCTGTAGTACTACACTGATGATCTCTTAGTAACAGCTGTCTGAGGTAGTTACTGTGATTATTCTTTACTATGAATGAGAAATGAAGCTGTAAAGGAGACATTCAGTAATTGGCACAGCTTGGCTGTATCAGGGGACTGTTGTGTTTTGTTTTGGTGGTGTCAGGGCCTCTACCACTGAGCATCACCCTAGTCTCTGGCAAATTTTATCTAAGAAAGTAAAGGTAGTTTCTGCTAATTAAAAATAAAACTTAAAAGCCATAGAATGAATACACATTGGGTTTTCCTCAAAATGACACACCAGAGCCCTCTGACTTTTAACAGGTGAAGAATGTGTGTGAGAGCAGGAGCAGACTCATTGCTTACTTCTGGAAAGCACACATGACAGCGAAGCGGTGTCCCCACTGCAAGTGAGTATCAGGGCACTGCCTTTCTCTTTCCCTAGGTAAGAAGGCTCTGGCTAGTCACTCAGAGCTATTGTTCCCTGTCACATGGGGATTTGTTTCTCTCTTCAATCACACCTGTCTTTATGTGCAGGACTGGGCGGTCAGTTGTCCGAAAGGAGCACAACAGCAAGCTGACAGTCACATATCCGTCCATAGTACACAAGAAGTCTGACCAGAAGGACACAGAGCCCCTGGGTAAGCAACTTGGGGGCTGGCAGGTGCGCACTGACCATATCTCAGGTATGGCCATCAGATGCACTGTGAGCCTTGAGAATACGAGCCCTCTTTACCACATGTTCCCTCGCTGCATGTTTGGGTCAGCACAGGGACAGTGTGCGGGCTTCTCACCCTAGGGAACTGGTGGGCAGGGCTGTTTAATGAGGCAGTAGATACCTACTCCACAGGTATCTCTGGCCTCAAGTGGCTGTTTCTCTGGAAGATGTTTGAATAAGAAATACAAAATTTTATCAGGCAAATATGTTGTAACATTTAATTGTAAAGAAAGCATGGATTAAAATGTGGGTGAATAATTTTTAAGACTTCCAGTCAGTAGAATGTTAGCACCATGTATTGGTTGCACGTGGATGTTCCCTGAAGCCCCTAGAGGTAGTCTAGACTGCTGTACCTTCAGGATTACTAAGGGAGAAAGTTTGAGACTGACCATTCTCACTTTATTAAAACATTGGTACTAATAGGCTTGTTTAAATGTGTTTTCTTGATTTTTGTTCTAAAGAGGTAAGGATTAAATAAGATATTTGTGTGAAGTACCAATACCAGCTTCTGCCATGTATGTATTCTGTAGAGGTTAACTGTTGGTTTGTTAATCATATAATCAACCTACTAGGGTAGAAGAAGGACAATCTATGATTGACAGTGGCCCTGGTATATACTCTGCATGGCTTGGAAAAAGCTACTTCCTGAAGCTTCAGTTTCTAACCCATATCCCAGCAGTATCAAAACCTCTTGCCTAGAGCAGAGGAAATTGTACATGGAAGATAAGGGATTTTTTTCCCCCAGGGCTTAAGAATATGAAACAAGCAAGGAAATAAGTATCCTTCCTAGAGATGTCATTTGTACTAATAACTCTGGCAAGGGTGAAATAACATCAGACTTGTTTTTTGTGGAGTTTTTGTTTTTTGTTCTTTTTCCAAGATTGAACCCAGGGGCCTGCGCGCAGTGCTTTATCTCCAGCCATTTTTTATTTTGCGACAGTAGTCTCACTAAATTGCCCAGGATTGGCTTGAACTTCTTTTGTTTTTGTGTTTGTGGTTTTTTTGTCATTTTGAGACAGAGTCTCGCTATGCAGTTCAGGCTGTCCTTGAGCTCACTTTGTAGCCCAGGCCGGTCTCGAACTCAAAACAATCCTCCTGCCTCAACCTCCCATTGCTGGGATTACAGGCATGTGCCACCACACCTGGCTCTGGCTTGAACTTTCGGTCCTCCCTCCTCAGCCTCCCAGAGTACTGGAATTACAGTCATATGCTATCAGGCCTGACCAAATCTTTCATTTTGTTTTTGAGACAGGATCTTGCTGTGTAGTCCAGACTGGCATTGAACTCACTATATTGCCCACAGTGGCCTCAAACTTACAGTGATCCTCCTGCCTCAGGCTCCTGAGGCATGTGCCACAATGCCCTGCCCTATTTATTATTTTTAAAGAAGCTTTATTTTGGAATAATACCAGTTTTTCCACAGAGAAGTAGCAAACATTAGACTTCCTATACACTCAGTTTCCCCTAATGTAGCACTTTAGGAGCATATGTCAAAACTTAACAAAATTTAACATTGGCATGGTACAATGAATTATCTGACAGATTTTATTTGAGGTTTATTAGTTTTTTTCACTAATGACCTTTTTGTGTTCTAGGATCCAATCAAGGATACCACTGCATTTAGAAAGCCTTCTTACAGGCTGAGGTTGTAACTCGGTGGTAGAGCATTTGCCTAGCATGTACAAGGCCCTGGTTTAATTCCCCAGGACCACAAAACAAACAAAGCCTGCTTCACTTTATTTAATAAACAGTGAATAGCACAGGATTATATTTTCTCTTGCTTGCCTGTAAATATCTCTTAACACAATTTTCCCTTAACACTAGTTGGAAATTGCTGTTGTAGCCCGTACGGTGCCCTGAAACATGCTAATAGAATGAAAACAAAGACAGAATGCTGGAAAGTGACTCCTCTGTGGGGCAGATGTCCAGCAGTTAAGTAGTCTTAAGTAGTGCCTTTGCCAAATCCATTCTTCTGAGGTGACCTTTCCCTGTAGCCATAAGAATAAGACATTATCTCACAGTGGAAACGTGTGTACAGTATCTTCATCAACTCCAGAGTTGGGCTGTTGTATTTAACAAACATTTAGTTTTTGGACATTTGACATTATGCCAATGGCTATGTTTGTGGGGTACCGTGGTGCCAAGATGGGGATTTGACCTTGTGGCCCCTACTTTCTGAGGAGACTGCAGGTGACAGACCATTAACTCTGACAGCAAGTGATCATCCTTAGTATGGTCGGGCCATGTTCCTCACACCAGAGAGAGTGGAGAAGTGAGGCCTCTGCTTAAATAGTCCCCACGGACTGGTGATCCAGGAGGAGAGCCATGAAAAGCTGTGTAGCTCCAGGGAGTTCCCCAAAGCCCTTGAGCACATTAGCATTTAGAATAAGAATTCTGGCAGCCAAGACATTCCCACCTGTGGAAATCCACTTTTCCCAGGTCATGTAACCTCCAAACCCACTTTGCAATTGCACCTGTTACAGCTGAAATAAATGCATATTTGAAATGCTCTAAAATTCGAGCTAGGCAGGTTTCTTTGTTGCACGCTGTTGAGCCTTGTTAGGAACAGGTGCAGCTCCCCTTGAAGGTGGCCTCTTGAGGTGTCTTCTGGTTCTTAAGATCCCGTGACCGAACCTCTGTGTGCCTTAAGGGTGACCTGAACAGCAATGAGGGCACTTCTGGGACACGAGCTGGGGAGATCCAACCAGTCTTCCACAGCCCTTCAGACATGGTTAGTGAGAAAGTACAAGTATTCATTTCCAGAAATGCTCACAAAATTGTTTAGGTTAATACGGTCTGATTTTTTTCCCACTGAACATACATAGCTTTCTAACGTGGTTCTCTCTGAAGGTCAGAGCTGCTCTTTGCATATCCACACTCTCTTCATTTGCATTAATTGGTTCAAATATTTTGCTATTAAAGATATGAAAACTAAATGTGCAGATTCCTTGATTTAGCAATTCCATTTCTGTCACTTTATACTAAGGAATTAGAGTACCCACAACATTGCTTAAATAGTTTGGACATGCTTCAATGGCCTGTTAATAGAAATTGGTTAAACAAATTTATGGTGCAGCTATTGTTATCCAAACAAGAGATTTCTTTGTTTTTTTTTTTCCCCTCCAAACTAGAGATTTCTGTAAAATAGCAGACCCCAATCTTTTTGACAGTGAGGACTGGTTGAAGACAGTTTTTCCACAGATTGGGTGCTGGTGGTAGCAGTGGTGGGATTTTGGAATTAGGTTCTCATAAGACTATGCAACCTAGATCCCTCACGTGTAAAAGTCACAATAGGGTTCATCCTCCTAAGAGAATCTAATGCCCCTGCTGATCTGGCAGGAGGCAGAGTTCAGGGGTTAATGTGAGTGATGGTGAGCAGCTGTAAATACAGATGAGGCCTGCTGACTTCTTTATCTGCTGTCCAGTTGCTAACAGGCATCAGACCTGTCCTAGTCCATGGCCCTAGGGTTGGGGACTCCACTCTAGCCAGATTCCCAGAGTGATCTTGCCTAGTCTTAAGAAACGAAGCTCCATCTATTCCTCATATCCCAGTATGGTGTTTGTGAAAAGAATGTAGATATCTATTTGTTCATAGACATGTTTGTACTCATTTACCCATGGTTCTCCTCCTTTAAGTCTTTTGGGCAAAGCCATATGTAATACAAGGTTACTTACAGCAGCAAAAAAAAAAAAAAGAATTAATCCAAATATCCAAATGTGAGAATATGGTTAAATAAATTAGGTAACAGCTGTATGAAATGTCATACAGCCATTAAAAATGATAGGCAGAATATTCACAGGATACCAAATGAACAAAGCAGTGTTCAAAATAAATACACATTTAAGATTACAACTGTGTAAAACACTTGCATCAACTAAAGGACTGGGGAAAAAAGTATACAAAAGTGATAGGGCTTGAGGTGTAGCTTAGTGGAAGAGTGTTTGCTTAGGATACGAAAGGCCTTGGGTTCAATGCCTAGAACTACAAAACACAAACCAAAAAGTGGGACAGTTATGTTAATGTGGTGAGATAGTGGGTAATGTTTTCTTTTGCTCTGCTTTCCAGGTTTTATATGTTAACTACTTTTGTTTTCTTTACTCTAAAAATTACATTAAGGGGGAAACCAGGACTGAGAATATGCTCTTCTAGAGATTGGTTTTTGTGGTTAAGTTTGGGCTTTTCAGAGTAAGGACAAAGAATTGGTAAATCCTACTGAAAGAGAAGTACTTGTTACTGATTTATTGTGCTTTTATTCCCCGACCTCCAACTCCAGGAATTGAGGAAGCTCAGATGGGAAAACGAGGATACCTGACACCCAGCAGTGCCCGGGAACATCTTGGTGCCATTTGGAAGAATGAAGGTGCTGTGCCAGGCTAAAAAGAGTACCCTTTTCTTCTCCCGGCTTTAATTTCCGTGACTTATTTCTCTTGCCTTACTGTTATAATTTTTTTAGAAGCTGTGATCATTGTAGTTCTCTCCCAAAGTCTGCCCATAGCTTTGGAACAGACATTAGGGTACAGTGAATTTGAGGCATTACAGATCCAGCACTATGACCTTACCAGTTACTGTAACTGACCTGGTTATATGACAGTCACATATCCATTTGCTTAATACAGTTTGGCATACGTCTAGAAGGCTCACTAGAGCTCACCTTCTTTTAAATGTTCATAGATAAAAGGCTCTTGGAATATTTCTATGGGAATTCATTCTGTGAATCAAAACCTAAAGTCTTTTTTCTTTATTAGGATTTGTATCCATTTCGGTTCCCTACAGCTAAGGAAATCCTCCCTTCCCTTTTGAGTATATAACAAAACCTATGGATTAGATTCAAGCCCTCATGCCCATCCTCTGAGAGTGTGTTCTGGAACACCAGCTCTGATCTCTGTAGAATGATAATCACTTAGGATGAACATGTTCTTAAAGGGATATCAAAAAAAAAGAACATATAACTTAATATGATCGTTTCTGTCACAGGCCCCTAGCACATTTTATTAATTTTTCTCTGTGATTTGTTTTTTGGTTTTTTTGTGGCAGAGTCCTACTGTATAGTGCAGGCTGACCTTGCATTTGCCATCCTCCTGCCTCAGCGTGCCCTACCATGTCTGGCTTATTGCACGACTTTTTAGGTTACCCGAAACCCAAAATACATCTTGGATCCACAGAACATCCCCAATTGGCAGTATCGTGTAGAGGATGTTTTTGGTTTTGTTTTATTTTAAGGATGCTACCTTTATTTTGGGTTGATTTTTTTTTTTTTTTTAAACAAATTTTTTGTATAAATGTCAAAGTAATAAATACTTGCATATGTGTCTTTTAGCCTGATAATACAGGAAAGTAATCAAAAACAAGGGAAGGCTTTGTTTTGTTCTTACCCTGCATTCCATCAGGTCCCTGGTTTAGCCCTGTTGTTCCTGCACTGTCATCAAGGAAAATAATGTGATTTTACTCTATATGTTACCCTCTATTGTGATTTTCTTGTCAAGCAGTAATATTTTTGTACCTGTCTTCCCATACCTTTACATCGAAATTTAAATGGTCTCTTTGGTTCATTTCAAACACAGGATTCTTTCTCAATTACCTTTTTTTGGGACTGGATGATGTTGGCATAGAGTCCAGATTCAACCCCAGTGTGTTCTTTCTGGATTTCATAGTGGTGCCGCCCTCCAGGTAATGCCCTTTACTTAATTTAAAAGGGTTGGCTGCGGAATTAAAGAAGGACCTTTGGGGAAGCGTGGCTAAGGGCACGGAGAAACCAAACAGCTCCAGCTCCAAGTCACACATGGGGGGAGTCCTTGCTTCTATTATTGCAAACAGAAGAGGACGGTTGGTTGTAGTTTCGAGCGTGGGAAGGTATATGGCTTACAGTCAGCAGGGGAAGAGGCTGAAGAACCCAACCCTTCCTTCATGCTAAACATCCCTTGATTCTCTTTGTGCCCCTGCAGGTATCGCCCTGTCAATCGCCTTGGGGACCAGATGTTTACCAATGGCCAGACGGTGAATTTGCAAGCTGTCATGAAGGACATAGTTCTGATCCGGAAGCTTCTGGCCTTGATGGCCCAGGAACAGAAGCTGCCCACTGACGTGGCAGCACTTGCCACAGATGAGGTCAGGGCTACCTGTGTGCTCATGTCACCAACCGCATGCTTCGTTCTGACCCAGTGCAGTGTGGACACAGACACTGCGGGTGATACAGCAGTGCTGACTAGATGCTTTTGGCATCCTCAGTGGGAGCTGAGAGTTTAGAGCAGTTCTAGTTAACATCAGAGGGACAGATGTGGGGCTGAGCGTGGAAAGGTCTCAGCTCTGGTCTCAGTGCTACTAACAGCTGTTCTGGGAGAGCCTTAGTTGAGTCGCTTTAATTTCTTGGATTCCTCTCTACTGTAAGATATGTAAGGTTTATGGTGACATTTCACACTAGGCTGTTCTGTCACCAGCAGCTAGCAGCTCTAAAAAGAAACAGTCTGGCTTCTCTGGGCTGTTAGAATGTGCCCCATCAGTCACAATATAGAACTCACGTCAGCTGGCTTTGTTTTGGGCTCTGTGAAGTGTCTGGCACTGGGGCTAGGAAGGCAGTGTTGTAAAGCGGGCATTTCCCAGAATAAGACTCTCACCTGACTCCTGAGCCCCTTCAATGTCTGTAGCCCTGTGCTGGGTCTTTAGTGGTTATAAAGATGAATTGGGCACTCAGAAAACATGCTGCGGCACTGAGACCTTTCCCAGCCCAATGATGCTGTGGAGGCAAACGGAAATAGCTGTCTCCATCCTTGGTTAGACAGGACTCCCAGACTCCCTGCCAGCTGCTGGGGCAGACCCACTGTCACGCTGACCTATTACAAGCTGGTACTGCAGTCTTTCTCTTGGAGATTTCTCTGGATTTGCTTAGTTTTCTGAGTGGCTAACGTTGGTATGCATGTAAGAGATTCTCAATATAAAAGATCTGTCCTATGAGGTTAGTCCAATTTAGGGAGGAAGACTATAGGATAGAGCTAATGACCAGGTCTGAGAGTTCTGATTTGATGTCCCTTGAAAATAGGGGCAGACCTTTGTGGAAAAAAAAGGGGCTTGGTCTGTGGAGAACAAAACAACATTCTGGTCCTTGTCACCCTCAACACAGTGGTAGGTTTCTTTTCTTGTTGACGGACGCTGGAGGACATGGGACAGCTGTTGCCTAGGTCAGATGAAGCCAGTAGGTGGCGCTTTAAGGCAGCCTAAGCCCTGTATTTCTCTTCCTGGGCAGGTGGAGAGAGAAAAAAAAAGACAGGGTCAGGGCAGAAATACTTAAAAGGAATGATTAGGCAGGGCATGGTGGCGCCTGCCTGTAATCCCAGCACTCGGGAGGCTGAGGCAGGAGGATCATTGCAAGTTTGAGATCAGCCTGGGCTACAAAGTGAGCACAAGTCCCTCCTGGACTGCACAGCAAGACCCTGTCTCAAAAAGACAAATAAAAAGGAATGGTTAAATACTCAGGCTTGGGGTTCAGCAGGTAACTTGACATAAACCACTTGGTTCCCATATCATAATTGTTATGAGTATATTGGATTAAATTTTTCTAAAAGCATAAATAAGGGGCTGGGGATTTAGCTCAGTGGCACAGCCTGGCAAGCACAAGGTCGTGAGTTCGATTCCCAGTACTGGAAAAAAAAAAAAAATTAAAGCATAAATAAAGGTGAAATTCCGTATTAGATTTGGTTATCTGGCAGGATAACAGGACTTCAGAAGTAAAATGTTAGGAACTAAATAGAAGGAGACTTGAGCAGTATCTTAAGAAAGGAGGCTGCATATAAATTTTGAGTTCATTTGACTACTGGAAAGAGACAGGCTGGTATATATTTAATGGGCCTGATGTCTCACTGATACATATTTACATGATTTATTAATTAGCACTGTGCCATTGAGCTGTCAGATTCAGAGCTCATTTTTTATCAGAAAATGTTTCTTACGTGCTGGGTAAGAAACCAAGACAGAATTTTTGTATTTTTTTTTTTTTCTACAAACCTGTTTTCTTTGTTTTATCTTTCCAGGAAAAAGACTCTTCAGTTGCTATGGATCGGTCCTTTCTAAGTTTGCTGCCTGGCCAGTCTTTCACAGACAAACTTTACAACATTTGGATTCGCCTTCAGAGCCACGTTAACATTGTGTTTGATAGTGAGATGGACAAATTAATGATGGAAAAGTTCCCTGGCATTAGACAGGTGAGCAATAAATTGGCTTTGCATCACTAAAGAGCATAAATAATAGACATTTGTATTAAAACAAGAAAACAATAAACATAACTGTGTTTTTAAAAAATGTTTTCTATGGACCTTTTTGCTCCATACAGATCCTAGAGAAGAAGGAAGGCCTATTCCGAAAACACATGATGGGAAAGCGAGTAGACTATGCGGCCCGCTCGGTCATTTGTCCCGACATGTACATCAGCACCAATGAAATCGGCATTCCCATGGTGTGTGTTTGGGGAGAGGCTCATTCGCTGCTGGTGGGCGGTGGATGAGAGTGCCAGAGAGGGCCGACGACAGGGTGTGTGGCAGGTTGGAATGGCTCAGGTGTGGAAGCTTCTGCCCCTTCCTCAGGAAGGGAGAGCCCATGAGGGAAGTACTTGGGCTGCAGCATGGTGTAACTCTCCTTGCCAGGCCTTGCCACCTACCCAGAGGGGAGACCCCTGCCCAGGGTAGCGGGTTGCTTAGGGCAGGGTGTTTTACACTCTGCTCACATATCTTCCTGCCCCTCTCGGCCTAGTCTTTAAACCTTCCTCATTCAGTTGAGAACATGACAGACGACAGGAACTGGGCAGGAACGTGTAACCTTGGTTACGTAGCAGGGTGAGGGGTTAGAGAAGGCCCCCAGAGAGGAGGTGTGTGCGTGTTGTTGGGCATTGCCTATCTCCCAGTTCCCCCTTGAGGTCACTGGCCCACCCCATTCACCCATTAGCGTTCCCTTGGCAAGCCAGCTTCCTTTTCTCCCCCTCCAGTTCAGACTGGTGCTCATTAGCAGCAGCCCTTCAGTCAGCTTCTCCTTAATGGGCCTTGAGGTCAATATTGTGAAGATGGTTTAATTCCCTCCGTGCAGTCTCATTTCCTCACACACCACCCTCCAGCCTCTCTTGGGATTACTGGTAATGAGCGCAGCTCTGGTACTCTGATTCTCTTGAGCGCACTTGAGATTCCTAGGTCTAGGCAAGAGCGTGGTTGTCAGGAGATGAGGCAGGACAGCATCAGTCCTGTGCCCACTGGAAACTGCAACGAAAGCTCGTCCAGGTGGCAAGGGAGAAGCACTGTGTGACCTTCCTGAGTCTGAGGCCCTGGGAGGAAAGGCCCTTTCTAGACAGAGGCAGGGGCTGCCCCTGCTGACTTCGGCCTCATGGTGCCTAGAATGTCCCAGTCTCAGGAGAGAACTCTAGTACAGCTTCACTTTCTACCTTTAAAGAATTCTTTCTAGACTTCTCTTGAGTCTGGGTTCATTTGGTGATGGCTTGTTCTCTGAGGAGACCCTCTGAAGTCACCCCTCTGTCCACCTCCAGCCTGCCCCAATCTCAGGGTCATAGAGGCCAGGTGGTTTTACTCACAGGATGGCTGGGAAGAGAAGAGCCAGTGAAACTGCCCCGCAGCCCCTCGTAGCATATGCTTCCCATGTAGCACTGTTAGGATGTGTCAGACAAGCAGGGAGATGAATGAGGTAAGCCTGGGCAGTGAGCTAGAGACCAGTATTGAGTCAGATTGCAAACCCGTGTTCCAGTAGCAGAGACAAACTGAATAAACAAGTATGTACATCAGTACTCTGTGAGACAGTAAATGGATTAGCAAAAATTAGGCTGAGAGACTGGGAGGTGCGGGGAAAAGGGTAGCCAGGGAGAGGCCTCTCAAAGTGCTGTTAAACAGAGATCTGCAGAAAGTTGGTCACACCCCTTTATGGAGGACATGCTTGAGTCTTTGACGGATTTGCATGCTCTTCAGGCATGAAGGGAGTTTGTAATATTTGGTAGCTCAGAATCTTAACCAGGGAACTCATTTTTCTTGGAGAGTGTTGTAGGCCTTCAGCTGACTATGCTGCATTTTCTTAGCAGAACTGCAAATCTGTTTCTTCTCAGGCAGCACCCTGATGGCAGTGGCTGCTGGGATGGTTAAGGCGAGGGTTTCTGAGGCCACGTCTAGGCTCAGGGTGGGTGCCGTGTTCAGTTAGCAATGTCTGCTAGGGTAGAGAAGAGAGCGGTGGTGTTCAGGGACAGGTATTGCCACCTGTCTCAAGCATGTGTCCCATGCTGTGTTCCCTTCTTTGGGGACTTTGAATCTGTTGGTCATGAGGAAAGGGTAAAGTTTTAGAATGCGTGAAAAAGGATTAATGCATTAACTGCAACTGCATTTCAAATGCTCAGACTGCTGGAAAAGGAGGCCCAGTCTCTATTCCTTAGGGGGCAAGCCTGGCAACATGGCTCTGTGGAGAAGACAGGCTGGGTGCTGCATTGCTCGCCCAAGGGCCTTCCTCAGGCAGACAGCTCAACAGAAGAAAAAGTTACGCATCCTGTTGACTCAGGTTTTGGATCCCTTTGACCTTTCTGTGCCCACCCTGAATGTCTGTACACACTCTTCACTTGTAGGTATTTGCCACAAAACTGACCTACCCTCAGCCAGTGACCCCCTGGAACGTCCAGGAACTGAGGCAGGCAGTCATCAACGGCCCAAACGTGCACCCTGGAGCCTCCATGGTCATCAACGAGGATGGCAGCCGCACAGCCCTGAGCACCGCGGACATAGCCCAGCGGGAAGCGGTGGCCAAACAGCTCCTGACACCAGCCACAGGGACGCCTAAGCCCCAGGGAACAAAAATTGTGAGTAGTGGACAGGTTGGGCCAGGGGCGCAGGTATCTACTATCTGGCTCCTCACAGTTGCCACTCAAACTGCAGCTCTCAGATCTAAAGTGGCAACATCCCTGGAGCTTGTGAGGTTTACATGCTCCCACTCTTCACACTGAATTAGTGTCTGTGAAGGTGATGTGTGGTGCCAGTGATAGCTAATAACTGGAAGTTTTAACTAATGCTTCCATTTGGGTGACTGAATTCCTGCTCTTAGGGCTGTGTTACAAAGCTCTTTGTGAGTTCCGCTAGAAAGTGCATGATTGATTCACTGTGTTGCTAAGGGCATGAGATCAACACATGACTGCATTTGTAGCTGTGTCCCACAGTAGCCTACCCACTGAGGGGAAGTAGCAGAAGACCCCTAATTAGAGGCAGACGTTGTCAGAGTGAAATGGATTTGATTTTAACTTAGAAGTGACTGCCCAGAGGCAAGAGGTAGTTGAATGTATTTTCCTACCTATCTGTGCAGCTCTGAGACCTCTTCTTGCTCTCTGACCTGTCATGCCCACTGACTAAATAGCTCTTCTTTAGTAATGGGTTCAAGCTACACAAGTTTCCAACAGCCTTGAGGGAGCTTTGGGGAGACAGGGGAAAATGACACATTCTTGGCCTAGTTGAGAACCCCACTGGTTCCTGCTGTTCTTCCCCATTGACAGCAGCACTGTGAGCCTGTCCTCTTTGATTTCCTGGTTCTCACAGCTGTCCTCAGGTAGAGCAGTAACTCCATACCCAGTCAAGTCTGCTTTGGTGACAGGGCATGTGCAGACATCAGATGAGGTCACCTGCTCAGTTGTTTTCTTGTGCATTGATTCAGGTTTATTTTTAGGCTCGTAGGAAATTTGGGACATAGATGTAGGCACTGTAGAGTTAAGAAAAAGCTATTGAAAGAGTTAAACTCTTTGAACGCAGAGTACTTGGGGAGAGAGAAGGAAGTGGGGAGGACCGGAATGTAGAAGCAAGAGAGAAGGGAAGGAGGGGAAGGGTTGAGTTTGCTTATTTTGTGTCTGCATCTGTTGCTCACTTGCGGTTGTGGGGTCCTTCAGGGTCAAGTGCAGGTCACCAGTGAACCAGCTGGAGGTGGCCAGGTCTTAGGGCCTTTGTGATAGGGAAACATACATGAGCTAAGGACATTTAGAAGGAAAAGCAAAAGGATATAGGGGTTTCTGAAATTATTGGGGTGTGAGGATGAAGCACAGGCACAAGGGAACTTAGGTTAAGGGTGTCGGGCAGGGGTCAGCTCAGGAGAGGGAGGTTGGCCTCCCTGCCTGCTCTGTGCTCCTGAGTAGTGAGTGAGACCTCCTGAGCCCTGTGAGATCAAATGATGGTGGTCCAGTTGGTTGTCTTTCCACTTGACTTCAGATCCTGAGCAGATTCACGAGTCCTCAGATTGTCCCTGGTTTGCTTGCTGGCCTCACCTCTCAACCCAGCCTTCAAGCTCTTCATTTATCCAGTCCCTATCAGTGGACTCATTCTCGGTTTGGTTTTGATTTTAGTTCTTTCTGTGCTTGGAACACTTTGCCCTTCCCCACCCGCACAGCTAACTCCACTGTTGCTTCAGGTCTCAGAGAAGTCCTTTTTCCCCTATGGTAAGGTAGTAAATACCTCAGGCTCTCTGGCCAGATGGGCCCTGTTGTAACTACTCAGCTCTTCGGTGTTATGTGAAAGCATGTGTAGGTGAATGTGAACTGCTGTGTGCCAATAAAACTTTATTTATAAATAAAAGTGGGCAGCCTGCAGGCTGTTCTGCTACATTCTGCCCAGTGTCCACCCTCATCTCTCGGAGGCTGTGGCCTTCATTTTGTTGTGTCATCACTGTGTGCACCACCTGTCAGCCTAAGAGCCTCTATATCCCAGGAGTTCAAGGGCAGGATATGCTATGCACCGCAGCCCAAGGTAGGGGCATCCAGAAAGCAAGAGTGTGTGGGTGTTGGTCAGTTTGTTACATGTTGATGAGGACAGGGCTGAAGGGCTGGGGGTGGTGAGTAGGAAGGAGAAACCAAGATTCTGTTAGGATGAACTACAGATGAGGTGAGAAGGGGGAAGGTTGACCAAAGGTTCTGTTCCCCTGTGAGGTGGAAACCTCTGGCCCTTCCCTGGGCCTCGTAAAGAAGAGAGGAAGTGGCAGGGACAGCCTAGGCTCGTTTCCCTGCCCAGCAGCTGCCAGAAGTAGGCCTTTGGCCCTGGGCCTAGCTCTGGAAACTCTGACCCGGGCACTGGGGCACACTAATTTTCACTGAAGTATTTATTTAGAGACAAGAGAAAGGAAGGATCTCGGGTTTGGGTTGGCAAGGGGAATGCCCTGTGCTCCAGGGCTTCTGTTTGGATTGGCTGGTGCCTGCCAGACTGGCCTGTGTACCTTCCCAGCTGCAGTGCATTTGCTTATGCTGGAGGATGTCGTGAATTTGCTAGGCTCAGATTCTAGGCCCAGCCTGGGATTTTGGGCCTGGGCCACAGGTCTGGGCAGCTTCTCCCTTGAGAGGCTAAAGAAAGAAGACTTTCGGCTGTGTGACGCAGGCAGCAGCCGGTGTCCTGGGTAGATGCTCATGGGAATCCTCAAGAGTTCAAGTCTCCTTGGAAACGTGGGACTTAGGGATGGGGGAGTTGAATTCATTAGAGAGCAAAAAGACTCCATGGTAGGTATTTTTCGGACTGCCTTTTATTTAAGTAATAAGTAAAAGCTTGAAGGAACTTTTAGCCCAGGTGTAAGAAGACACTAGACTTGGAGCAGTCTGTTGCTTCTGTTAGTCTTATATCTGCTGTAGCTTAGAGGAGATCTGGGATGGAGTGAGATATCCCCAAGTCTCAGTAATTCTCTGGGCTGCTGGGGAAGAGGGTGCTCAATGTGTCTGAGGCGAACAGCACACCTGTAATCCCAGCTACTAGAGAGGATGAGGCAGGAGGATTGCAAGTTTGCTGCCAGTCTATGCAAATTAACCGTCTTTAAATTTAAAAACTTAAAGGACTGTGGACATAGTTCAGTGGAAAAGTGCTTGCCTAGAATCAGCAAGGCTTTGGGTTCATTCTCTTATTGCAAAAACTTGAGGTGTCATTACCTTCGTTATATAGGAAGCCTGGTAGTTAATATAAGATAGTAAAAAGCTCAGCAAGCCTCATAGTAACATGAGCTTCGTGGAAAAGGTGTTCTGTCAGGACGTGACTGACTGCAGATTTGTTAGGGGAAAAAGTGAACAGTGGTTGTCTTTGAAGGGTAAAATGACTTACGGTTTTTTGGGGTTTTTTTTCTCTTATTCTTTAAGTTTATCTGTATCTTGTATGTCCCCCCCTCTGCCACATGAGCATATCTCTTGTACAATTTTTCTTGCTTTCTTTAAAAGTAATTGAAGATCTTTTTCAAACTTTTATAGAAGTACACATTCATATAAGAGAAACAATACTGAGATGTATAAAGCTTAAGGTGCCTTACTATTTTCTCATGGGCCTGTTCTCCCAAGACTGTAGTAATAGCTGAAGGACCCCAGCTACTTTTTTCCATTTACAGAGTTGAGATGGATTTTAAATTGCTTTATCCGGTCTCCTTACATGCTACCTAGATTGGGGGTGGGGAGGATAGGTTCTCACTCGTGGTCCTGGCTGTTTGGGTTTTTTTTGGTACTGGGAATCGAACTCAGGACCTTGTGCTTGCCAGGCAAGTGCTGTGCTGCTGAGGTACATCCCTGGCCCTAATCTTGAACTCACTAGGTAGCCCAGGCTGGCTGACCTCAAATTTTTCATCCTCCTGCTTTAACCTCCAGGCATGCACCACTGTGCCTGGCTTGGGTTTCTTTTTCTTTGCTATAATACTTTGTTACCATCATTTCCAGACATGTATATATTTAACTTATTAACCTTTTCATCATTGCATAACATTCTGTAGTATAGATACACTATGATTTATTGCCCCTTCTGTAAGGTAGTCAGATTATTTCTACTTTTTGCTACCATAAATACTGCTGTATGAACATATATTCATGTAATCTTGCTTTGGTGCTTTTTATTTCTCTTGTGAAAGACTAAAAAGGAAATGTGTTCAGATGATCTAGTGGCTATTTTCAAACTATTTTCCAAAGTATTGTTGCAGTTTACACTTCTTACAAATTTTTAAAAATGCATTGAAGTGTTTTCTGAGAACATTAAGCGGGAATCAAGAACCCTGATTTGTACTCCTGGCTCTGCTGTATGAACTTGGGCTAATTGTTTCTGAAACATGGACTTGGTATTTAGAATCACATGCTCACGTGTGGCCATGGGGAAATTTGCTATTTCTGCCAAGTTTTTCAAACCCAAGGACTTTGTGGTTACACACAGGTGTTGAGCCTTCAGGAGTTGTTTCCATTTCATTCTTAAGGTTAATTCTCAGAGGAGCCCAGGACTTTGGGAAGGCTGTGCATCTCTGACAAAGACTGTAATTACTGGACAGAGACCTATGGCCTTGGCTGTTCCTTGTACCTCTGAGACCAAAGTGAGGACAGGCTGTGTAGGGCCAGGACTCAAGGGCTTGGGAAGTATTTCTCATAGATTTCTAAGGTTTTACTGCAAGCTAAAAATCCCCTGGCATTTAGTTGACTAGGACATGAGATGGGCAGAACCCACTCTGGCCAGTGTTAGGTGTGCCTTCAGAAGGTACAGCAGTGATGCTGGGATTCCTGCTGATCAACCACCTGCCCTCCACTCTGTCCCCAGGTGTGCCGGCACGTGAGGAATGGGGACATTCTCCTGCTGAACCGACAGCCTACCCTGCACAGACCTTCCATCCAGGCCCACCTCGCCCGCATCCTGCCTGAAGAAAAAGTCCTACGGCTGCACTATGCCAACTGCAAGGCATACAATGCTGACTTTGATGGAGATGAGATGAATGCTCATTTCCCCCAGAGTGAGCTGGGCCGGGCTGAGGCCTATGTTTTGGCCTGCACTGATCAGCAATACCTTGTTCCCAAGGTAAGTCTGAATAGGCAAGGTGGTGCATGCCTGTAATAATCCTAGGACTTGCGGGGCTGAGGCAAGAGAATTGCCATGAGTTTGAGGCCCGTATAGACTACTGAGTAAGCCCAGCTTGAACTACATAGTGAGACCCTATCTCGAAAAACAGAAAATAGATCTGACCTTGAAGCCTTGCCATGGTCCATTGCAGTATGTCTTGGCACCTTGAACCCAGACCTTCACCAGCTCTTGGTGTTAGTGGGCAGTGGCCACATGGATCAGAGGGTCCTAGTTTCTTCTAGGTAGTTTTTGGCCATTATGATGGCCATGCCAAAAAGCCAAGTTCTGTATAAGTCTGGAGTTGGAAACTTACGTGTGGATTATATAACTGATTGGCATCTGGCAAACATTAGCATCCAAAATGATCACATTTGACTTTGGTCCTTTGACTTCTGACAAGCATGAGTTTTAAGAGGTAATTTAACCCCAAAGGGCCAGATCAGGTACCTTTTGTAGGCCATGAAGGGTCTCCTCTTTGCATCCCTTCTTTCTCTAGCAGCCCCAGGTGGTCACTATTGTCCAAACACACAGGAAGAGTGTTCCTCCCACCTCAGCTGGCCAGGCAGCTTGTGCAAGGGGCCCTTGCTGGCCTGTGCTCATGGGGGGCTGAGCAGGGAAAGAGCCAGGCTGCAGGAGAAAGGGTGGAGCATGTTCCAGTCCCTAGTTACCCCTCACCACCTGCCCAAATTGCTAGGCCAGTGACTAGAGCTTTCAGTAACACAAAGAGCCTGCCGAGGCATGCTTGGCTTTGCTTTGCCACCACTGTTCTATGCCTTTTCGAGTTTAAGCGATTTACATCACAGTGATTCACAGCTAAACAATTCATTTGGATTGTCATGGCATCTGAAAGTGGGTAAAACACTTTGGAGACTAGGCATTTCACCTTGCCCACAGCTCTTAGAGGTAGGTGCTATTAATGTCCACATTTTATACTTAAAGAATCTTCATGGGGTTAGTTCTGCTGCAGAGATTAATAGCTGTGTACCTAGGGAGCACTGGGTGCTTCTCAGATGATCAGCACCAAGTACCACCCTATACCCCTTGGAAAATCTCTGCCCCATTAGCCACCTGCCACCGAGGAGTTAGGCAGGAGCCCAGTGTCCCACCCAGGGCATTTTCCCACCAGATGCCCCTGAGTTAAACTGGCTCAGGCAGGAGCCAGTTTGAGTTGAACTGTTCCTTCTCTGCCCACCTCAGTGGTCTGTTAACTATCTGAGGGATAAAAAGCAGGAAGAAAGGGTTATGGACCCAGTCAGATCACTTGGGAATTAGAAAATACAATTTTGCTAATGTGAAGAATAGCTTTTCAACTTTTCATGTCAATAATGACAGCAGTAGGAATGGTGCCAATAGAAACCACCACTTATTCAGCAGGGTGCGGGCCTCAGGCACCACATTTTCTTATGTAGGCCTTGCAGTGACCTTATGAGGTGGGTTCCATCTTCAGATGAAGAAACACTAAGAGGGTAACTTGACAGTCAGTAATGAGGCCAGAACTCAGACCCAGCACCTTTGGACTCCTGAGCCTTGATGCTCAGCTGTGTGTGCTCGTAGCTTCACTTGACAGGTAGGACTCAGGCTGGGGCTGGGTGAGGGCCTGGGGCAGAATGCAGCTCCTGGTACTGCTCCAGCTAGAGTCAGTCCCATTTCATCGGCGGGGACTACCAGGGAGCAGCAAGTGGACTTCTGCTGGCAAAGGGACCCAGGATCTTTAGCTATGTGGGGAGTTGAGGATTCTGCGACCCTCAGACCAGTGAGGTTGGATGTTCGTTGATTAAGTGCCAAGTAATAGGCGGCTTCCTGCTCATGTTGTGTTCTGCAGAGTGTGCTGGCCTATTTAAATGAGCCTTGTCATGTGCTCGCATGCTGTGAGTTTTAGGTTGGGCTTACACTTAAGAGAGACAAGCAGAAGCCAGGTAAAAGAGCTTGTATCAATAAGTTAATTTGTTGAAAAGGAAAAAAAAAAACTTCGGGGATGAGATGAACATTCACTTTCAGTCAGTTTCTTTTGTCTGAAGTAAAGTTAACCTTTTGATTCTTGATAAATTCTGAGTCATTAGTATAAATGCCAAGATGTGGGATCCTTATTTTTGCTAATAGCTATAAAAATGCAGCATGTCTTTGGTGGCTTAAGTCCTAAGAGAACAAGAGTTGGTTTGGTTAAACTGAGAAAGCCAACTTATTGTGAGCATTCTCTTTTTCTTGTGGTACTAGAAGTTGAACTCAGGGACACAATCACACTAGGTGATTTGGTCATTTTTATTATTGTAGCTTTATTTCTATTCTCCATTTCTGAATTCTCTTTCTTAACTAACTACAATACCACATTAAAATATATTTTATTGTTGGCTATATATATCAAGTAAAGTTTTGGGTTATCATCTAAAGTATGAGATGAACTGTAGGTATTTCTTTTCTAAGAAACAAATTTTCTTCTTTTTTTTTTCTTGTCTTTTTTCTTCTCTTTTTGAGACAAGGTCTCAATGTGCAGTTCAGGCCAAATAGCAAAGGCTGGTCTCAAACTCACAGTGATCTACCTGCCTCAGCCTCCAAATTTTCATTTATCTCTCTTTGAGAATTTTTCCCCTTCTGTTCATTGTACTGATTGAGAACCAATGCTTTGTAAAAAGTTTTTAAACAAAGCTTGAGACATAGTTTCCTAACTTCTACTTAGCTGGAGAATTCAAGACACAAAATATTCTCCAGACATTCTGATAGAAAACATTAATTTTAATGGCATTTTGCTGTGACGTTAAGTGGAATAGGATAGCTGACAATTTTTTGGAATTTTGATTCAGAGGTGTTTTTTATAATCCTAAACAGGATTTAGGATATTGAGAATTATAAGTAGACCCCTAATAATTGCTTCAATCAGCATTCGTCCCTGGAATTCATGGTTATCGCATTGAAAACAGTTTAGCCCTTTAACTGATTTTCTAGTCATGAGAGAATCTGGACACAGAAAACACTGACTATATCACATAACTGGTAATTATGCTCTTTAAAGGAAGAAAGTAAAAGGAAAAAAAGATCTGTATCTGCCCCCAAAGACTGTGGGATGAGTCAAATGCATAATACTGGTTTAGATTTTTCCCACAAGCAAAACAAGACCATCTTTGGAACAAAATGTGGAGTGTAATTTTTTTTTATTTTTGTTAATAGCTCAAAGCCTTCATAGGAAGGGCTGTGTATGCCATTTGATCATGCCTTGCATATTTATGCCCATCTATAATAATTATCTCGGGGCTGGGGATTTAGCTCAGCGGCAGAAGTGCTTGCCTGGCAAGCACAAGGTCGTGAGTTCGGTTCCTGGTACCGGAGAAAAACCAAAAAAAAAAAAAATAATGATAATAATTATCTCTGAGTTTACATAGAGCCCATCACCGTGAATTAGATCATTTGACAAGAACCCTTTTTAGCATTTGAATTAGTACATGTGGTTAAATTCCTTTCACTTCTGCATGACAGCATTTGTGAGTTCCTTTAGCCTTAGTGATGAAACATGGCCATAGTATTGGCTACTATTTAACAAATAATCAAAGAATAACAATCTTTAGATCTATGCCCAGGTTTTTCTCAAATTCCTGTAAACATGGAAAAGTTTGCAAGACTACTTCTTCCAGAAGGTCAGTGATCAGAGCTATTTTTGCTTTAGTGAGCCTTTGGTTGCCATGAACACAGACCTGACAGAAAAGGTCCAAGAGTCTGGGGATCACAGAGGCTGTGAAAACGTCACATGAAATGAATGTGCCCACCAAATCTGGAGTTTCTGTAAAACCCGTTGGTTTTAGGATTTGGTAGATAACAGTCTTTTTCAAGGGCCCACCCTAAACCCCATGCAGTATTGTGCAGAGATACTAACAGTAGACGTTCTTTCCTCCCACAGTCATGAACATCAAGGCCCTCTGATAGCTCAGTCCAAAAAGCTGTGGCTCAACTCCTCCCTTCCTGAGCTGGCTGACTCCAAGTCACCCCTCAGGCCACAGCTGTACTATTGCCCCTCAGAGAGACCTATCCTGAACACCACCCTGCCAATTTATTTTATGACCCAGCCTGTGATTTCCTTCTGCGGCATTTAAAGTGCTTTGTGATTGTATGTTTATCTAATCATGTGTTTACTATTTGGCTCATCCTCATCAAAAAGGTCTTCCCAGTGCCTAAGCATACAGTAGGCTCTCAATAAATATTTGTTGAATGGATGACCGATTTACAGGAGAACTAGGCCAGAAATGTGTGAAAAACACTAAAGCATAAAACCAAAGTATAAAAACAAGAACACAGCTAACAGCAGCCAGACCAAATTTATGCATAAATGCCAAAAATCTGCTAGAATAACTAGAACCAGATGGGACTAAGTAGAGAAGGCTTGGAGAACTGGATGAGTGTGAAGCAGTTAGAGACAGGGCAATGGCAAATGGCAAAAGTAGAAGCTAGTGGTGAGCCTGGTCTCATGATTTGGGAGGCAGTTTGTTTCCAAGAACAGGCCTAGTGTGGACATGAGTGGGACAGTATGGGAAGGCTCTTTCTAAAAGGCGGCTTCCAAGCAGATGATTAGGAATTAGAGTGTGACTTAAAACTTGTCTTTGTTCTTCTTTTCTTGTCTGTTTTGATTTGTAGGATGGGCAGCCATTGGCGGGATTGATCCAAGACCACATGGTTTCAGGAGCAAACATGACTATTCGAGGTTGCTTTTTCAACCGGGAACAGTATATGGAGCTGGTGTACCGAGGACTCACCGACAAAGTGGGGCGTGTGAAGCTCCTTCCTCCTGCCATCCTGAAGCCTTTACCCCTGTGGACAGGAAAGCAGGTAACTGGGGTGCAGGGGGAGGGACTGCTGTCCATAAAAATGGGAAATGGGAATGGGCAGTCAATCAAGAGTAGTCTGAGAGGCTAATGCTGGAAGATCACAAGTGTGGGCAGCTTGTTGACTTAGCAAGACCCCTGGGTTCAGTCTCCAGTGTGTACACACACACACACACACACACACACACACACACACACACACATATATATATATATACACAATATCTGACTCTCCCTTTATTTGGAGTCCCTAGGTCTGTGTAGTTCAAGGAAAGGTCTATTAGAGTAGTAGGTTCATGGTTTCTGTTCTTGGCTTGTAATTTAAACTTGGTGTGCTCATAATCCAAGTGTAGTAACTGATAGGAATAATAATGTTTGTTGGGTTATGCCAAGTGCTTAGCTGAACACATTGGATACTTTATCTGATTTAATACGCACAACCAACCTACAGTTAATTACTGCTCATTAACAAATAGTAATTCTGAGACTTAGAAAAGTTAAGAGTAGATGCTCAGAGCTATTGGAGCCAGAACTAGGATTCAAACCTAAGACTTTTCAACTCTAAAATCATCATACTATAATTCTTCTGAATAACCAAATAGTGGTTACTTGGTAATCAAATAATGAAATACAATAAATTATATTGCTCTGCTTTTGGCTGGCCTTCAAGTTCAGCCTTTAAGAGTCAACTTCTAGTTAGCTATGTGAATCTTGGTTCCTTCATAATAATGGGGGTTCAGTTTGATCATCTCTAAGATCTTCTTGGTAGTATAATTTTTTTAAGTCTGTGAACCTGAGATTTGACTGGTTTTCAGTTGCTATGGTTTATTATGGGGGCTGGGGATGTAGCTCAAGGGTGCAGTCCCTGCCTTGCAAGCTAGAGGTCCTGAGTTCGATTCCTGATAACCCCCCCCAAAAAAAAAGATTTAATAGTGGGATGAACATTATCTGGTCACTGGTTTTTATATAGTGTTGAACTCCACTTGCTAATTTTTGTTTTGAATAGTTTTTGCATCTGAGTTCATGAGGGATGTTGATCTATAGTTTTCTTGTGATTATCTCTTGTTTTATTATCAAGGCATCAGGTATTATAGAATGAGTCAGGAGGTATTCCCCTATTTCAGTTTTCTTTAAAGAATTTGTGTAATGTTGGTATTATTTCTTCCCTAAATGTTTGGTGGAATTTAGCAGTGAAGGCACCTAGGCCTAGAGTTTCGTTATGAGAAAGATTTTGGGGTTTTTTGCTTGGGTTTTTTTTTTTTTTTTTTTTGGAGGGTGGTGTTTTGTTTTTACTTTACAAATAGTTTTACTTGATTTATAAAATTTTAGATTTTGTTTACTAAATTTCTGTTTCTTTAATAGGTTGCTGTGGTTTGAATGGGTTTCCCCAAAGTTCCTGTGTTGGAAACTTGATCCACACTGTAGCACTATTAGGAAGTGAGACCTTGGGCTAGGTATATAGCTCAGTGGTAGAGTACTTGTCTAGCATGTGTCAGTTTGATCCCAGCACCTCAGAAAAAGAAAAGCAAAGGGAAAAAAAGTAGGCTTTTTAAGAGGCAATTATAAAAGATTGAGTTTATATACTATCGTAGTTACTTTTCTCTCATTGCTGAGACAAAATACCAGACACCTAGAATTAAAGAAGGAAAGGTTTACTTAGCTCAGTGTGTGGAGGTTTCAGTCCATAATCAGCTGGGTCCAAGGCAGGATGGCGTGGCACATAGGCAGGACAGCAAAAGCAACAAGAGCAAAAAGTGAGGGAAAGCAAGCCTCTCCTTCCCTTAGGTTGTATGCTGGCTACCCCATGCCGTCTCCCTGTACTAGTCTTCCACAAACTCAGTATGTTTACCAAGTAAGGACCGTCGCCCCCTGCTAAGTTATACTTCTAAACTTCTCAAGTTGACACAATGTATCAACCATTACAATATACTCTACCTGCTTTGCCCTTCCACCATGGAATTATGCAGCAGGAACACACCACATGTCTTATTCCCACTCTTTTGGATTTCAGCCACTAGTACTCGGGAAGAAATAAATTTCTGTTCTTTATAAATTGCCTGGTCTGTGGAACAGTATTTTATTATAGAAGCACAAAATGGACCAAAATATAGATAGAAGACAATTCACATTTTGATTTCTTTTTTTTAATGGTAGCAAAGTTATTTAAAAGGTAGGAAAAGAAACAGGCTCTGCAGAGCAAATTTAGGCCAAGAAAAGTATGGAGGAAAAGAAGTACACCTTATAGCTTGAGGGTGGACCATCCATGCAAGAAAGAACCACTGTGGTTTGCTTCTTCTTCTTTTTGTTAAATTTGATCTTGAAGGAGCTTTAATAGTCATGTTTTTCAAGGATCTGCCCGTTTCACCTAAGTTGTTAAATTTTTATATATATTTTTTGTGGGAATTGAATCCATGTATTCTACCACTGAACTATATCCTGAGGCCCAAATTGTTAAATTATAGGCACAAAGGTGTTCATAATTTTCCTTTATTGTCCTATCTGTAGAATCTGTAGTGATGTCATCTCATTCTTTTTTTAATTTTTTTTAAGTTTTTTTGAGACAGAATCTCACTGTGTAGTTCAGGCTGGTCTTAACTCGCTGTGTAGCCCAGGCCAGTCATAATGATCCTCTTGTCCCAGCCACCCAAGTGCTGGCATCTCTCTCGTTCTTGGCATTGATCATTTGTGTTTTTTCTCTGATTTTCTGATCAGTTTGGCTGGAGGTTCAACCGTTTTATGGTAGCAGAGAGCTAGGTTTTTGGTTTTTGGTTTTTTTGTGTTTTTTTTGCGGTACCGGGGATCGAACTCACGACCTTGCGCTTGCCAGGCAGGCGCTTATGCCACTGAGCTATATCCCCAGCCCCAAAGAGCTAGTTTTATAGTGGTACATTGGTTCACAGACTTTATTCTTTCCCCAGTTCTGGTTGCAGATTGACTCAGATAAGAACCAAACCAAATTCAGTGGTTTGATTTAGTGTTGCCAGTTCTTGTTGAGCTCAGTTTGCAACAAGAATCATGGAGAAAATTGAGTCAGTGAACTGAGGTACCAATTATTCATTACTATTCTTTGTTTTTTTTTCTTTTGTTCTGTATTTTTTTGTTTTGTTCTCTATTTTTTTGTTGTTGTTTTCTAATTCATTGATTCACTCAGACTTATTATTTTTCTTCATTTACTTTGGGTTTTATTTTTTCTAATTCAAGTTGAAACTGAAGTATTCAGATCCTTTTCTTTTTTGATATATGCATTTTATTAGGTTCCTTATGTTCTGCTTAAGAGGTGTGCTGCAAGTTATATTTAGTATGTTTACGTTTGTCCACTTAAGAATTCTAATTTCCCTTTTGACTTTTTTGACCATGAATTACTTATAAGTACATTATTTGGCTTCCAAATTTTAGGTATTTCTAGATATTTTAGTTACTGATTTCCATTTTAATTACACCATGGCAAGAGATGATTGAATGACTTCAATCCCTTTAAATGTATTGAGATTTGGAAACGGTATTTGGCTATCAAGTCTACTGTTTATCCTTGTTGATCTCTGTCCTTTATTGCTGATGCTCAGTGTCTTAAAAACTGCTGCAGATTCATGTTGCTTTTGTTTTTGTTATTTCTTCTGGGAAGGTAAGTCAGGTCACCATTGCTCTATCTTGACCAGAAATAAATTTAACAGGATAGATGGAAAATTTTGCAGTTTAAGTTAAAAATCTGGGGGCTGGGGATTTAGCTCAGCGGCAAAAGCGCCTGCCTGGCAAGCGCAAGGTCGTGAGTTCGGTTCCCAGTACCGGAGAAAAACCAAAAAAAAAAAAAAGTTAAAAATCTGTACATAGTTCAGGGATTGGTGTCTTTTTCTGTTTAAAAAAAAAAAAGGTAAATATTTTTAGCTTCGTTGATCATAAAGTCTCAGTTGCAGTCATTCTCTCTGCCATTGTAACATCAGAGCATCTATAGACAACATATAAATGAATGAGCGTGGCTGTGAACCAATTTTAACTGTTACTTACAAAAACAAGTGGTAGACCAGATCTGGTGTATATGCCCTAGTTTGCCATTCCTGATTTAGTTTGCTGTTTGTATTTGTCTACTTTTATTGCTACTTGTATGTCTTCATTTTATAAGCCATCTCAGATTACCTGGGAAGTTAATGGATTTTAAATCTTATGTAATTATCTAGAATTTAACAGTATGTTGTTTAAACAGAAAGTAGGATGTTCAAAACAGAATCAAATAGTGGCCAAGAGTATATATCCATGGACAAACATACGGTTATTCGCTTCGATCTGGGAATCCAGCCTAACGAAATAATCGAAAGAAAAGCTACTATATGATGGTTTATAGTTGTTGAATATTATTAAAAGGTTACTCAACATCAGGACAAAGTAAATTTTGGCACATTCATTTGCTAAATATTACATAGCAATTAAAAATCATGGTTTTACAAGGCCAAGTGACAATGTGGGGAAATGCTCTGACATAACACTAAAAGAAGTAGACACAATTCTATGTAGTCACAGCTGTAACCATAATAAAATGTATATGAGGAGACATTTGGCATAAAAAAATCAAAGTAAGAGAATTTTGTTCATGTTAAGGATGATTTGGTTTCATTTTTAGTATTTCTGGGCTAAGTAAAATTAGAAAACAGACTCAGGTTTTACTGCTGGCAGAGTTGAGATTTTTCAGTATTTCCCAAAAGCTTGGAATAGGCTATTTCTTTGCAAATAGGTGAAAAGGGCAAGAATGACTACACTGCCCAGGAATTTGTTTAGTGGCTTAGTCTAGTTCTACAGAGAAAAGCCATGTTTAGAATTTGGAAAGGAAGAACTTAGGAAGTTTCTTTCCACCATCCCAGAAATAAAATCTTAGTGTCTTTCTTCAGGACAAATCATACTTTGCCTTCTTTCTATGAATCAGGGTCTCCCATCATCTGTTGAAAAAGCATGCAGATCTCAAGCATACAGCCCATTGAGTGTTCACAAGGTGAATATACCTTTGAAAACTCTCCCCCGCCACTCCTTCCACGCTGTCTTAGTTACTTTTCTCATTACTGAGACAAAATACCTGATACCAAAAGTTAAAGGGGGAAAGGGTTATTTAGCACACAGAGGTTTGTAGAGGTTTCAGTCCATGATCAGCTGGTTCCGGGGCAGGTGGCTTCACACAGGAGAGCAGTTCATGTGGGCAGAAGACAGCAGAAGCAACAAGGGAGAGACCTTAACAGCATCTTTCTGCCCCTTTTATGTTGTATCTAGACTACTGAGGATTAGGGCGATGCCAAACCAGTCAGTGGAGTGATTTGAGTAATCACACACCCTTATTCTCAACATCACATACTCTAGATCCAGCCACCTCTGAGAAAGCCCCACCTATGACTGCATGAGGCTTTGGGAGGCCATCTAGACATGAGCTGTAAACACATGCCTTCTCCCACATACCACCAAAGATAACTGCTAACCTGACTTCCAACACTACATGTATAAGTGTATCTTTTCTTGAACTTCATAAAAGTAGAATCATATGGTAAATATTGTGTGTGAGTCACTCATGTCATCAATATAACAATTTAATTCATTTTCATTGCTTTGTAATACTCCAGTGTATGAGTATGCCATCTCTCCATTTTACTATTAGTGGACATCTGGGTTGTCTTCAGTTGGCTGTTACAAATAGAGCTACTATGAACATTGTTGCACATGTCTTTTATTGAGCATATATATGCATTTCAGTGAGCTAATACCAAGGGGTGGGATTGTGGGATTGCTGGGGCATAAGACACATACCTAACTTCAATAGTTTAATGGATTTCTAGAATGATTGTAGTAATACACACTTGTACCAGCAGGGTGTAGAGTTCTGGATGCTCCTGTTCTCAGTAGAACTTAACATTACTGTTATGCTGTGTTGTTTTTGTTTTTTGGTCTGTTTGCTTACTTTTAGCTTTCTGGATGAGTATATAGTCGTTTCTTACCATTTTAATTTGCATTTCCTTAATAACAGTAGAGATTGAGCAACTCTTCTTAGTGCTTATTGGCCATTTAGGTGTCAGTCTTTTGTGAAGTACCTATCAAGTCTTTTGCCTGTTTTCTATTATATATCATTTTCTTATTGATAAGTAATAAGTTTGTTTGGGGAAGGGGTGGATTTGGTGCTGGGAATTGAACCCAGGTCCAAGCATATGCCCTACCACTGAGCTGTATAGCCATAGCCCTACGTAAGAGTGAGATATATGGATTGTAAAACCTACTTGATGGCTAACCTTTTCATTCTTTTATCTAATGCCACTTTCTAATGGTCTGTTCTTTATTTTAATGTAACACAATTCCTTACTCTTTGCCTTTTACATTTACTTCTCCTATATATAAGAACTATTTCCCTGCCCCTAGATCTTAAAGGTATTGCCCTGCATTATTGTCTGGTAGCTTTATTGTTCTAGCTTTCATCCTTAGGTCTTTTCTCTGTCTAGGGATGATTTTTGTGGATGTGCATGAAGTGAGGTAAAGAGTGAAGATTCTCTGAATATTCAGTTAATACAATATCATTTGTTTAACAGCCTGTTTCTCTACAGCTCCTTGGTATCTCCTGTGTCATAAATTGAGTAGCTGTTATATGTATGGTTCTGTTTTGGGACTGTGTTCTGTTTGTCTTTTTGGTTCCATTGCACCAGTGCTGCACTGTCTTAATCACTGTAGCTTTATATTAAATTGAACTTCTTAAAGAAAAAGTCTCCAGATTTGTTCAAAATTGTCTTGGATATAAATCTGCTAGGATGTTATTAGATTATATTATGTTATGGTTTGAATAAGGGTAGTATCCCCCAGAGGTCCATGTGTTAAAACCTGGTCCCCAACAGCCTGGTATTAGGAGGTATTACCTGCTTTTCAGAGGTGGGGCCTCATAGGAAGTCCTTCAGTCATTGGAGGGATTGTGGGACCTGAGTCTCTCAGGATGTTCAGTCTTCATTCATTCACTCATTCATTTGCTTCTTGTTGTGGTGTGATCAGTTTGTTCTGCCACACATTCCCTGCCATTTCCATCTGGTGCCCTTAGCAGAGTCCAAAGTGATGGGGCTGCCCAGTCTGGGACTGGATATCTCATAGGCAAGGGGTAATGGAAAAATATGAATGCTTTAAAACATTTATTACAGTAAAAGACACATTGCCCTTAATCCCTTCAAAATACTCTCCCTTTCTTTGAATGTACTTATTCTATACTTATGCCACTTTCTAAAACACTTCTAAAAAGTTCTCGTGTGTTTACGAGGTGTGATTAAAAAAATATGTTGAATACAGCTGTTGAGTACCATCCAGTAGAAAGAGAGGCTCGTAAAAACATGATGGTGTATCCTCATCTACTTGAGTCACTGGATCTGCACCATGCAGCTTCTGCTCTTCCCCAAGTCAAAAATACCATTAAGGCAGCCATAATAGCACAACTTAAAGACATTCATGAAAGATTTCTAGAATTGCTTCAAAACATGGCAAGAAAAATGGAACAAGTGTGTTTGAAGCAGGGATGGAGAGTAGTTTGAGGAGGATTAATGGCAGTGTGTCTTTTACTGTAATTTTTTTTTTTAATTTAAGTACACTATTTTTTAGTCATACCTTGTTTCACTCCTAGGTATTGTCTTGGAAGTGATATTGTTTACTAAATTTTCTAGTTGTTTACAGTTGATATATGTAAAAGTACAGTTAATTTTTGTGTATTGTCTGACAAATGTAGCTATTAGATCTCTGTTCTTTACATTTTTTAAACTATACAAGCTTGTTGTTAAGTAAAAATCAGAAATGTAAAAGAAAATTCCTCCATCCCCAGCTCCATTTTATACACACACACACACACACACACACACACACATAGAAAAGAATGGAATAATATACCATCCTCTGCTCAGAAGAACCATAAACCAAGATTTAATTTTAAATTTGTATTAAAAAATCACTGTGACATCCTAGTACCTGAGACATGCATTTTTTTCATTACGGGGCACATGGACTTCAGTTTTGTCTAGTCTGTGAGATAGTTTACTTTAAATGAACAACCAGCTCCTCCCAAAAGAATTATATCAGGCTGGTTTTTGGCTTTTTTTTTTTTCTTTTTTTACTCTAGTCAGTTGGTCTTTATTGTCTTTAGGGTTTTTTTTTCAGTTGACATGAAATAATTATTTATATAATACATACATGTATTATACATGTATTCATGTATACAATACATGAACAGATAAGGATAATAGTAATGTCCATCACCTCCAGTATTTACCGTTTTTTTGTGATGGGAACATTCAAAATCCTAGCAGCTATTTTGAAATATACAATTAATTATTAACCATGGTTACCCTACCATGCTGTGGAACATTAAGCTATTCCTTCCGTTCAGCTGCACCCCTATACCCGTTAATCATTTTTTCTCTATCTGCCTCCCTCAGCCTTCCCGGCCTCTGCTATCCCCATTCTACTTCCTATTTCTATGAAGTCAACTGTTTTGGCTTCTACAAATGAGAAATGTGATATTTGCCCTTTTCTGCCTGGCTTATTTCAGTTCATGCATGATGTCATCCAGATTCATCAATTTTGCTGCAGATGACAGGCTTTTATTCTGCCTTACACTGGATAATATTCCATTGTGTACATATACTGCATTTTCTTGATCCACTCATTTGTCCCTTGACATCCGGGTTGATTCTGTATCTTGTCCACTGTCAGTAGTGCTGCAGTAGACATAGGAGTGCACATAGCTCTTTGACATACTGATTCTTTGCCTTTGGATATTGCACATAATGGGGTAGCTGAATCTCATGATAGTTCTTTTATAGTTTTTTTAGGAACTTCTATGCTATTTTTCATAATGGATGTACTCATTTATATTCCAACCAACAGTGTATAAAAGTTCTTTTTTGCAAAAAAATAAAGAGCATATCTCCACCCGCATGGCATTGCCAATGGAAAGGAAGCTGAGTGTAGTCAAGCCTCTGCATCCAGTTGCCAGTTTCTAGGAAATACAGGGCAGGAAAGAGTATGTGAATGTGAACCACAGATACGTAGTCCAAAAGGCCTCGGGTTCAATCCTTACTGCCAGAAAACAGAACACCTGGACCAGAGGATAGATATAGTACAGAACAAATGCGCCAGGTTCTTCAAAAGATAAATCGTAAGGAAAAGGAAGAGGTGAAGTGGAAAGCTATAGAGACCTAAGAGACATACTAACTTGTTCTAAATGGGCAAGACTAAACTAGACTGTCTTTGGGTGCACATTTGGGTGGTAAAACCATCAAGGGCAAGGATAAAATTACTTTAAAAGTCCAAGATAGTAGTTACTTCTAGAGGAAAGAGAGGCTACTTCTGCATTCTATTGGTAGATTATATTCTTTGTTCCTTTTTTTCTGTTTCTTTGTTTGAATCAGGATTCAAGTAAATTCCATATGTTACAGAGAGAGAGATCCCTTTTCTCATCCTTGTTAAGCAGTCTTTTTAACATCCCGGATATGACGAGAAGTTCACCTAACTGTTCTCATGTGCTAGGTAGATAAAATCTTTTTGTAATTGCTTTGTGACTTACTCAATTCCATTGATGTATTATGGTCATGTAGTGTGTCTGTATATGTAGCTCCACTTTATTCCTTTCAACCCTTCCTGTGTTGTATTCAGTGATACGAATGCATTGTAGTTGATTTAACTGTCCATTAGCAGGCATTAGATTTTCACTTGGCATTTGCTCTTCCTACCTGTTTTTGTGTGTACTACCTTACTTTCATGGGTGTATCTTTTAGACAAATTCAGGAAGTATGATTGCTGGTCATAGTCACATTTCAAAACGCTTTTTAAAAATTTATTAGTACATGTTTGTCGTACGTAATGATACTATTGTAGGGAGTTGGTACATGTACATAACACATCTTAATTTTTTATTCCCTCGCCACTTCTACCTCTTGATCCCCTTCCCTTTTGTAAAAGATCTATCTTCCTGTATCCTATTATCTTTTATTTTGCTCTTTATTTATACTTTGGGTTTCTCATTAAAAAAGAAACTATGCAATATTTAAGCTTGTGTGTGTGATTTCACTTGACATGGTCTCAAGATACAATCATTTTCCAACAAATTACTCGTTTATCCTTCTTTATAATAGAATAGTATTTCATTGTATATAGGTAGCTCATTTCTGTTATCAACTCATCTGTTACTGGACAGATGGGCCACTTTCAAGATGTAGCTATTTTGAGTTGAGCTGCTTGCTATAAACATGGGTATGGATGTGTCACTGTAATGTGATGTCTTTAACTCTTTTGGAAAGATATTTAGAAGGGGAAAAGCTGCATCAAATGGAGTTTCTAGTTTTAATTTTTGAGGAATCTCCATACTAATTTCCATAGTGGTTGTAATAGTTTATATTTCCACCAATAGTGTAAGGGTTCCTTTTTCCCCACAGCCTTGCCAGCATTTGTTACTATTTGATTTTTCGATGATAGTCTGGAGTAAGATAGAATCTCATTGTTTTAACTTGCATTTCTCTAACAGCCAAAGATGTTGAACATTTTGTCATGTATTTATTGGTCATTTGTAATTCTTCTGAGAGGTGTCTGTTCAGTTGTCCATTTTTTGATTGGGTCTTTTATTTTGGGGAATAATTTTTTTGTGTTTTAGATGTTAGTCCCCTATCCATAGAGGAGCTGAGAAAAAGTTTTTCCCATTGTGTAGGTTGTCTTTTTCACTGTTTGTTGTTGCCTTTGCTGTGTAGAAGCTTTTTAATTAGATAAGATTCCATTTGTTGATTCTTGATATTATTTCTAGTGCAATTGGGGTACTGTTCAGAAAGTCTTTGCCTGTATTTATGTCTTCAGAAATCTTACCTATTTTGTCTTCCAGCAGATTATTTTCTATTTTCTTTCTGTCTTTGATCCATTTTGATTTTGTTTTAGTTGATGGTGAGGTATATGAGTCTAGCTTCAGTCTTCTGCATATGGATAGTCTCCCCAGTACCATTTATTAAAGAAACTGTCTTTCCTTCAGCATGTTGTTGACTTGGTCAAAGATCAGATAGCTGAATGCGTCTGGGGTTGTTTCTGCATCCTCTAATCTGTTCCATTGATCCTCATGTGTTTTTCTGTGCTGGTACCATGCTGTATTTATCACTGTTGCTTTGTAATATAATTTGAAATCTGGGATTGTGATGTCTCTTGCATTTGCTCTTGTTCCCTGGAATTGCTCTTGCTTTTCTGGGTCTCTTCTGGTTACATGTGAATGGTACAACTGTTTTCTTCTGCAAGGAATGCTATTGCTATTTTGATTGGGATTACATTAAGTTTATATATCTCTTTTAGTAATACAATTATTTTGACAACGTTGGTACTTCCTATCCAGGAAAAAGAGGTAGTTTTCCTTTTTTTTTTTTTTTTTTTTTGTCTTTTTTGAGACAGGGTCTCAACTGTGCAGTTCAGGCTGTCCTTGAGCTCACTTTGTAGCCCAGGCTGGTCTCGAACTCGCAAGTCCTCCTGGCTCAGCTCCCAGAGAGTTGGAATTAGAGGCATGTGCCACCATGCCCAGTTTAGTTTTCCATTTTTTAATGTCCTCCTTGATCTCCTTTTTCAGAGTACTGTGGAGGTCTTTTCCTTCCTTGGTTAGATTAATTTCTAAGTATTTAATTTTTCCTGATACTGTTGAGTATGGTATTGTTCTCCTAATGTCTTTCTCCATGAGTTCATTATTGGTGTATGGGAATGCTATTGATTTGTGTGTGTGTGTGTGTGTGTGTGTGTGTGTGTGTGTGTGTGTTTTAATCCTGCTACATTGCTGAATTTGTATTAATTCTAGGAGTCTTTTAGCAGGATTTTGGGGGAGGCTTCTATGTTGAGGATAATATCATCTGCAAAAAATGACAATTTGAATTCTTCTCCTATAATATTTTTCTTTTATTTCTTTCTCTTGCATAATTGCTCTGGCTAATAATTTGAACAGGAGTGGCAATAATGATTTGAACAGGAGTGGTATTCCTGATTTTGAAGGAAAGCTTCAGTTTTTCCATATTTGGCAGTACATTTGTCATAATTTTACCAGATTGAGATAAGGTCCCTCTATACCTATTTTCTTTAGGTTTTGGGGGTTTTTTTGTTTGTTTGGTTTTTGGTTTTTTTGAGACAGGGTCTCACTATGCAGTTCAGACTGGTCTTGAGCTCACTTTGTAGCCAAGGCTGGCATTGAACTTGCAGCGATCCTCCTGCCTGAGCCTCCTGAGTGCTGGAATTACAGATGTGCGCCACCATGCCCAGCTTTCTTTAGGGTATTTACAATAAATGGATATTAGATTTTGTCAGAGACCTTTTCTACATCTATTGAGATGATCATATGATTTTTGTCCTTCTGTGTGTATGATGTATTACATTTATCACTTTGCTTACATTTATTGATTTGTGCATGTTGAACCATCCTTGCATTCCTGGGATGAAGCCTACTTGGTCATGATGTATGTTGTTTTGGTGATTTGTTGCTTTCTGTTTGCTAGAATATTGCTAAGTATTTTTGCCTCTATGTTCACTAAAACTTTCTTAAAATAAATCCATTTAATTTTTTATAATATTTTTCCTATATATAGTCTTCCTATATGAAATGTTTTAAATTATAATTCTCATAGATATTGCATCCCTTTTACTATCTAAAAGTGTATTGCAGTTCGTCTTTTCTCCTTGGTATAGTTTATGACAAAGAAGTTAATTTTATACTTCTAGGCTATTAGTGCAAGAAGGGATCTAAAACATCTTACAATCCATATTTATATGAAATTTATTTCAAGGTGTATAAATCACTGCTTTTTAGTATATTTTACTGTACCATGGTGTACAACTATTAGCACTAATTGCAGAACATTTCTACCACCCCAAAAGACTGCTGTCTATTAGCAGTCAGTCCCAGTTCCTCCCTTAACTCATCCTCTGGCACCATTTCTGTCTGTATGAATTTGCATCATTTGGACATTTCACATAAATGGTGTTATTCACTATATGATCTTTTGTGACTTTTTATTTAGTATAATGTTTTCAAGACTCATTTGTGCTATAGCATATAATAATTCATTCCTTTTTACAGCTGAATGATACTCTATTCTATGGATATACCATATATGTTTATCCCTTTTTAGCTAGTAACAGGGTAATTGGGAATGTTTTGACTTTGAGAATACTACAGATAAAACTGCAATGAACATTTATCTAACATTTTTTCTGTGAACCTGTGATTTCTGTTCTCTTAGCTAAGAATGCAATTACTGGCTTATATTGTAATTCTGTGTTTAACTTTTTTTGAGGATCCTGCAAAGTTTTTCAGAGTAGCCATACCATTTTACATTCCTACCAGCTATATGTGTGGGTTCTAGTTTCTCCATACCTTCAGCAGTACTTATTTTTTTGTTTTGTTCTGGTTTTATGGCATATATGAAGTGGTAGGTCATATTTCCATTGCATTTTCCTAATGAATGATGATATTGAGCATCTTTTCTGAGGCCATACTTTTTTTTTTTTTTCCAGTACCGGGAACCGAACTCATGACCTTGTGCTTGTCAGGCAGGCACTGTGCCACTGAGCTAAATCCCCAGCCCTATTGAGCATCTTTTCATGTGCTTCCTGGCCATTTGTAATTTCTTTGGAGAAACATTTTTTTCAAGTTCTTTGCCCATTTGTTAATTTTGTTGTTGTTTTTTATTGAGTTGTTAGAGTTCTTTATATAGTCTGGCTACTAGGATTATATCACATAATAGATATATAAATGTCTTCTCCAATGCCATGGCTTTTACTTATCATTTGACACACAAAATTTTAACTTACTTTTTATTTTGTTGCTCATGATTTTGTTGTCATAGCTAAGAAACCATGCCAGCATCTTACTGTTGACAGTTTTATAGATCTGTAGTATGAATTTTAGGATCAACTTTTTCATTTCTGCAGAACTAGCAATTGGAATATTAATAGGATTTGTATTGAATCTGTAGAGCAGTTGGGTAGTATTGCCATAGTAACAATAGTAAGTCTTCAAATCCACAGGTTTTATATATGTCTTCAGTTGATTTTATGACTGAAGTTTGGTTAAATTTTTTTTGATGCTCTTATATATGGGTTTTTTTCTTAGTTTCATTGTCAGCTTGACCATTGTTAATGTGTAAGAGTACTACCGATTTCTATACGTTGCTCTTATATCCTTCAGCCTTGTTGAAGTCATTTCCTGGCTCTAATTTTTTTAGGATCCTTAGGGATTTTCTGTGTATGATGTCATTGGTAAATAAAGGTAGTTTTACTTTTTTGCCCATTAAGCCAGATGCCTTTTATTTCTTTTCTTGCTTGATTTCCCTGGCATGAACCTCAAGTATGTTGTTGAATAGAAGTAGGAAGGGCACGGTGGTATACACCTATAATCCCAGAACTCAGGAGGGCAAAGCAAGAGGATTGCCATAAGTTCACGGCCAGCCTGGGCTACATAATGAGTTCAAGACCAGCCTGAACTACAGAGCAAGATTCTGCCTCAAAAAAAAGATCAAGCATCCATGTCTTGTTCCTGATTTTGGGCAGAAAACATTTAGTTTTTCACTGTTGAGTGTATTAACTGTGGGTTTCACAGATCCGTCCTCTTTATTAGGTTGTTGGCATTTCTTTCTATTCCTAGGTCTATACCATGGTGTTATAATGGAATAATATTGGAGTTTATCAAATGCTTTTTATGCTCCCTTGATCTTGTAAATGAGGTGGCAGGCTGTATTTCCCTGTTGGGGAGGTTAAATATTGCTTCTCAGCCTTTTGGCTAAGGTCTAGTGTGGAAGGTTAGATACATGTCTTGTAGTTACTTTTCACACCGAATTTCCAGTCCTGACTATGTCCAAGCCTGATGGTCCCCACTGTACATGCGGTGTTCTGGTTGACGTGCAGCCTGTAGAGCTCTCATCTCCTACCGCACTTGTGCTGCAGGGCTGACCTTCTGCTGAACAGAGGCATGAAGAGGGTGAGCTTTCTGGTCATTTTCTGCTGAGAAGACAGTATTGTCTGTTTGCCTTAAAGATGCTATGCTTGTTTGTCCCCTGCATCTGGCACACATGTATGAAAAAACAGCTGCTTTTTTAACTGTTCTGCCCCACTGTACTCATACAGTGATGCTACTTTGTAGGGCTGGTAGAGATATATAAAGAGCTGTTGATACCAGTTCATGTCTCCTGATGGCTTCCTCAGCCCTAGTGCCTATTACACCAGCCTGGCTACTCCTGACCCTGCTCATCTGTGGAAACGTGCACATTTTGTCATTCTGAAGCCAACCCGTGGTTACTGCTGGTACAGCTGAGGCCCTCTGGGCCTGGGCCCTATCTAGAACAGCTGCTTGAAAAACTGTCCCTCGCAGTCTTCTGTTAGCAGCTGGCTTGGGGGTACATGACCTGTCTGTCTATTGACCCAGCTAGGGCAAGGGAAAGACTCCCTGGCCTTTCAGTACTATTATTATTTCCAGTCAGATAAATTTACTTGTGGTATTTAGCTCTGTAAAAGCTAATTTGGGCCACCATGTTACCAAGAAGTCAGCTAAACCTACCCAGTGACATGCTTCGCCATAGAACCTCCAGTCATTTTAATAAGCACTTGAAAAATAAGTCTTTTTTGTCCATGTCACTTAGGAGGCCTATTTTCTAAGCCATTTATTTTGCACAAAGTCTAGCCTAGAAATGTACTAGAACAATTGTTCTGTTAAGAGTTAAATCAGAATACCTTATAAGTCTGAGTGTCCGCATTTCTCCCAAATCCATGTTGAGTCCTAACCCTCAAGCATTTAGAAGGTAGGGTCTTCAGAGGGTGGTAAGGTTATAAGGACTCCTCATGAATAGGATTAATGTCCTTATAAAAGAAGCCTCAGAGGGCTTCTTGACCCCTTCCACCAAGTAAGGACACAGTAGGATGTCTCTATGAGTTAGAAAGTGGGGCCCTCACCAGACACTGAGTTTTCTTTGTTCTCATCATTTGCAGCCTCCAGAACTGTAGGAATAAATATCTGTCATTTGTAAGCTGTGCAGTGTAGGGCATTTTGCAGTAACCCAAATTGACTAAGACAGAATCCTAAGATCAAAACCCACCCAGTACTTTGCTTCTTGCTGAGGCAAAAGGCTTTTGTCCTTGCTGTCACTACCTGAGAAACCTGATCCAGTGTCTGCATGGCTCTCTTCCTTACTACCTTCTTGCTGAGAGATCTTCCCTGACCACTTCATTTAAAATCCCAGTTGCTGCCTCCCCAACTTTCCTCTGAGTTCTCTCTCCTTGCTTCTTTTTCCCCTAAAGTATGGCTCCCATGGGGAATGAAGGCTACATGGAGAGCCGAGACTATATTTGTTCGCAACTTTCTTTTCTCATCATGCCTGGCTCCCAGAAAGCACTCCATATATAATTTTCAAATGAATGAGTGGATCTGCCTGAAAGCGACAAGTGAGCAATGCTAAGATAAGAATGTGCCCCACAGGGCAAGACCAGAAGGTGATAGAGTAGACATTGGGTCACTTCTGGTCCCCAGAGCATCCCTCTGCAGCCTGTGTCTCAGTTGAGCCTCAGACCCTATGCGTGAAGCTCTTCACTAGGAGAGCTCTCAATTTTTAGTCTTCGTGTGCTTGGCTTCCTTGGTGTCCTCCAGAAAGTCAGAGCTGTGCTGCAGAGAGAAAGTTGTGGAACAGGTGTAGTAATCGTCACCTATTTTGAGGTAACCTGAAGGTGCACAGATGCCTCTTACGGCATGTTTTTCAGCCTTCCACTTTACTTAGGGACTGATCATTTGGGGCTTACTGCAGGCAAGTACCAGTGTTAATGAGCCCCACCACTTCTCCCAACCATGCTTACTCTTTGCTTTTTTAACTGTATAGTCAGACATTTATTTTGACCCCATAGCAATTTGCTAATTTGCTCACGTTCCTTTGGAATATCCAAGAATTCAGGTTTAGAGGATTGTTCACTTTAAGATGCACTAATTTAGGGAGTAAAAATCCCAATGAAGTTCTCACTAGTGTGTTTTTCTTTCCACTCCTAAGTCATTTAGGTAAAAACCAAGACTGACTTGGCCTTTACAGGTGGACCTCTCTCTTGTTCTATCTGAAAGCATCAGGAATGGTGTTGTAGGACAGAAGGTCCTAGGGGAAGTTCTCAGCTTTTCTTGCTGACATCAGTTTGTCCTTTTTATTTCTTCAGGTTGTGTCTACACTGCTGATAAACATAATCCCAGAGGACTACATCCCACTGAACTTAACTGGAAAAGCAAAAATCCCGGGGAAAGCCTGGGTACAAGAAACTCCTCGGCCTGTTCCCAGCTTTAACCCTGACTCAATGTGCGAGTCCCAGGTAGGGCTACACAGCTGTGTGGACAGGAGACTTCTAACCCTAGTGTAGACAGATTGATTTAAAACAGGCTGAAATGGAGATGTGCTCACAGAAGCCAGTGCTGTACCTCAGGAGAGGCGGGGTTGCACTTAGATGGTGTCCACTTCTGTCTTGGAAAGGTCAGAACTGATCTCCCATCTGAGCCCTGTCGAGTCTTAACAGATGCTGCATTCAGACCTGAAGCTGCCACTTTCTTTCCCTTCATAGATCATATGCTCGATGCTTGCTAGAAATTCTTAATATTTAATTAGCTTCTAGTTAATGCTTTTCTGTGAAAATACAAGTTCAAGCCTTAGAGGATACTAAAGAGGTTTTATTGTTACTCCAGGGTGCGGTGGAGAGAATCATGAGCCAAAGTTACAAAATTGTACATGTGTGTTCCCATTCCATTCACAAGGTCTAAATCAAGTGCAATTGACCTCCAGTGTGGAGGTGGGGGGACACAGGAGAGAGATATGTAGTCCCCCAAAACAAAATTAAGAACTGTTCGGCTGTGTGTGTTCATCTCCTTTATTTAAAAAATAAATATTTAATTAGTTTCACGTATTCTCTGCTTCTTTCTATAAAGGAGGGGAGGCAGATCTCAGGAGAGGGATGAACAGGATGAGGTTAACGCAAAGTTGAGGAAGGCAGTGTGGCTCCCCCAGGAAGCATCACCTGCAGCCTGGTATTGATGGCCTTTCCCCATACAGGTGATCATCAGGGAAGGAGAGCTGCTCTGTGGAGTGCTGGACAAGGCGCACTATGGGAGCTCCGCCTATGGCCTGGTCCACTGCTGTTATGAGATCTATGGGGGCGAGACCAGCGGCAGGGTCCTCACCTGCCTGGCTCGCCTTTTCACTGCCTACCTGCAGCTCTACAGAGGCTTCACCTTGGGTAAGTGCGGGGCTCGTAGCCCCTGCTCTCTGACCTTTGGGAACAACTAGATTTCTTTTGTAAGGGCATCTGGCCTCATTCCTTCTCGGTGCTGTTCACCTATCCCTCCTCACCAAGGTTTCCTCCCTCTTCGTGGTGCCAAGCCACCCTGTCCATCCCCACTTCTATCCTGTCCCTGTCTTAACATCTCCGTCACAGTTTTCTGTTCTCCACACTGATTTCTTACCTTCATACGCACCCCTTTCTGTCCTGTAAGCACCTGCTGAATTCCCTGCCACCGCCCCCCCACCTTTCAGAGGCACTCATGCCTCTCTGGCATGGTGGGTAGCTTCAATACTTTTTGAAAACACTGCTGGGGCAGAGCAATCAGGGATCCTAAAGTGGGAAGAGGAGCCCCCTTGTTTGTTCCCTGGAGGTAAGAACACACTGTTTAGTTGTGATCAATATAGAAAAGAGTGTGCTATTTTTCTCTGTGCTGGGTAAGGTTAACATTGGAAAATTGGCAAGGGCCCAATCTCCTGGGTACATGGAGCAGAGTCTAGGCCCTTCTGCAATGATCCTGTGAGGGAAACAGGAGATGTGGCTTGTTGAGCATTCACCACAATGCGTGGGGAGATGGTCTTGTCTGTGGGATCATGAATAGTGGAAACGAGGCTCTGGTTTATGGACTTACTTGCTCGTAGACATGGTGGGAAACCCACCTTACAGTCATAGGCCTGCCACAGTGGGAGCTGTGTTACCTCTTTTATGATGATGATACTGGGGATTAAACCCAGGACCTTACCACTGAGCTATATCCCTAGTCATTTTTATTGTTTATTTTGAGACAAGATCTCAGTAAGATAGATTTGAACTTGTGATCCACCTGCCTTAGCCTCTCAGAGTGCTGGGATCATAGGCCTGCCACCACACCCAGCTCATTACATTTTATTCTTTCAGTTGTGTAGTATTTTTAATTCTGGGAAAATTAAAAAATACAGTTTTCAACCCAGTAGCCAGTTGCCAGACATGTTATCCACTAGTGTCAATTTAATGTGCATATTTCTTGATGTTTCCAGTGCAGATACATTCAGGAAAAAAACAGAATTCTTTTACTATGTACTGTTTTGTAATCTATTCCTCAACACATTCCGTTCCAAATGTATTTAAATATGTCTTTGCAGTCAGCTAATACAAACCTACATCCAGTGTCTGGTGACAACAGATTATTCCATTTATGAGGTTGTTGAGTTGTTTCTCAGTATCGGAGGGGATTGACTCCAGCACCCCCACACACATGCACACAGAGGTAACAAAACCCAAAGATGCTCAAAGCCATCATATAAAATATTGTATAGTATTTGCATAGAACCTGCATACATCTTCCCATATGCTTTAAGTCATTTCTAAATTGTAATACCTAGCACGGTGGAAACACTGTGTAAGTAGTTGCTATACTGTGTTCAGGGAATAATGACAAGAAAATCTGTATATGTTTAGTACAGATTCAAGTTTTTCTCAAATATTTTAGATCACAGTTTGTCCAGTCTCTGGATACAGGGGGCTAGCTATATTGTAGTTTATTTAACTAGTTCTTACAGTTAAACAGACTGCTTATGAGTTTTTCACATTATCACTGAGATAAGTACCCTTGAACAAAAATCTTGGTGTGTAAATTAATTATTTTATCCGGGTAAGAATTAATAAATTACTAGTGTGTTTGGGGCTGAAACTCACCTTTCCTGCCCTGATTACTAGAAGGGGCCTGATTGTCCACTTCCGTTGGGAATGCCATTAGGGTCTCCACAGGAAAGAGGGTGAAGTGTGAAGACTTAGAACCTCGCACTTGTAATTCAGTCTCAGATGGTAACTTGGAATAAACATAAACACCTCTGCTAACTAGAAGAAGCACAGAGAGCTTTACTGTGCTCACAGTGGAGGATCAAACCTAACGAACAGCAATGCATGCAGCTCTGCTTAGCCTGTTGTACAGAGTGCAGTGACCCCTGGATGCAGCGATAATCTGGTGTGGTGTGGTATGGCCTGACTGGGGTAGACAGCAAGGCCAAGCTGGGAGTAGACTCCAAGGGGAAGGCAGGCTAGTGAGGATGACTTCATTTCACCCCTTTTTAGCCAGAGGGTGGCACTGCAGGGGACAGCAGGTGGTCTAAAGGTGAGCCCATGGCTGGGTCTGCTTTGGAGGTTGTGACTTCCTAGCAGAGGGAATGTTTCTTTGTCCTTGCGCCTGTGCCCATTCCATAGAAGCCATCAGATTTCCCAGCCATTGCACTGGCAATTTGAAATGACAGCCCCAGCTTTTGAATGTAGTTTTCCTTCCTTGCCCAGATTTGGGCTAAAGGAGTCTTGAGTCCTGTAGCACTCACAGATAGAGGCAATAATACGTGGATAAAGTGGTTAGACATACTACTGCCCAAGGTGAGCAGTTCTTCAGCCCTTAGAGCCAGAGGACGGGCTTAACTGAAGCAACCCAGGCTTTCATCCTCCTGAGGCAATGCTGAAGAACCTGCGGTGATGGCCCATGTCGGCCAGGCTCCAGCCTGTTCGTGGGCCTATTCACTCATCCAACTGCACAGATGTGCCCTGGGTGACTCAGGGCCTCTGGGAGTCTCAAATGGGATATTCTTTGTCCCTCTTTTTCCTTAACCCTAGCTTTTCATCCCAGATCTCTTCTGCATCTTGCCCTTTCATCCAACACAGACTTATTAGGTAGCTAAGAGCACCTGTTTGGGACTCTGGCCTGAGCTTACTTTCCACCTGTATGACCTTGAGAAGTAACTCCATTTTGAGCCTTAACGTTATCACTTATAAAATGGAGATTGTAGTGTTGGTGCTGTAGTCAGCACTAAGGAGATGCTGGCGATCTATTAGTAATGACCAACCTCGTCCTTCTCATTTGAGCGCTTCTGATGCATGTGTGTGGCTCTGCATTCTAGGCCTTCAGTCACGGAGCTTACAGTCTGGAGAGGTCAGGCTTAGTTCTTTCTGAGCTTATCTGTTCCACTTCACAGGCATGGAAGACATTTTGGTGAAGCCAAAGGCGGATGAGAAGAGACATCAGATCATTGAAGAATCCACCCAGTGTGGGCTCCAAGTAAGCAGAGACTGGGAGCCGTGGCTTGCCATGGGGGCACCAGAAGTCCTTCAGGAGACCCACACCCTCTTCATTTCACTGCAGCCTGTGATATGTTCTTTCATTCTAGGCTGTCAGGGCTGCATTAAACCTGCCAGAAGCTGCATCATGTGATGAGATCCGAGGGAAATGGCAGGATGCCCATCTGGGGAAAGACCAGAGAGATTTTAACGTGATTGATCTGAAGTTCAAGGAGGAAGTGAACCATTACAGCAATGAGATTAACAAGGTTAGCCTGGAAGTGCATGCACTTATCTCCACCTTTTGAATGCAGGGTTTTGTTTTTTTCTTTAATTATATTTTGATTCTCACCCAAGACCTTTTGAAGCACTCTGGCTTTATAACAGCTTACTAGGCTTGATTTGGGGTGGACTGGATAGATCCATCGTTTTGTATAGTTTTCAGGGCCTCATTCTCTCACCCAATTGAGTCTAGAAAGACTTCCTGGTAATGCCGAGAGGAAATGCTTTGTGCTGTTTTTCTGTGGAATGACTGTGTGGAAGGGCTGAAGGAAGCCGTCTTCCTATGGGACTGCTGTAGATGGACAAGGAGAACGAAGGGTCAGAAGCACCACTGTTGCTTATGTAGCTGAGCCAGGAGAGAAGCCTGGCTTCAAATCTTGTTTGTGCTTTGTACTTGATGGGCGGCCTCGGTGTCCTTATCTGGAAGCAGGCATAGCTGGGGCTTGCTGCCCTGTGGTGTAAAGGGGCTGTTCTGGCCCTCACCCTGCCTTCCAGGCCTTGAGGTCCAACCTGAGGAGGAAGCAAGGCCAGTGGTCAACAAAAGTCATTTTGTCTGTGGGGGCCTCTCACATGCTCGCAGTGCTCCTTTAGCTGCTAAGAAGACAGACCTCTCCAAGGTAGGCTTCCATTCCCAGGAGCTTTTGTACACAGGAGTCTGCCCAGCACCGTGGGGCTGACTGAGGTTTTGGAGCGGAGAGTTGTCTTTAGAAGCATCTCAGAGCAGCTCCTGGCCTCCCAGCTCTCCTCTTCCTGCCACCTCTTCCCACCCAGGCTCTGCCGCTCCTGTGTGTGGCCTGGCTCTGTAGAACTCCAGGCAGAGGCAGAAAGAGACCCAGGGCCACCTCAGCATCTCCCCAGGCCGCCCCTCCAGAGCTGGTCCTGGAACCAACGCATGGTTTCCCAGCTGGTGTTTGGCACCATGCTGGTAAATGTGGACATGGTGTGCATATTGGTGATCTGCTGGCTGCACCGGTTCACAAGGCCGTCACCTTTAAGTTTTTTCTTCCCAGCTCCTGTCTAGACTTACAGACTGCGTATGCCAGCCCTCCGACGCACGCACACTTTTCCATCTCACTTTTTGCCACACTTTAGGCAGGCTGAGGCTTCTGGCACAGATGTGAGCACCCCTTTGACTTCGGTCTAGAGGTTCTAGCAAAACAGTTGATGCCTAATGAGGTCTTTTTCATCTTGAATGGGATTTAGCCCTTATCTCTGGATAAATATTCTCATTTTACATTTTATTGTATCTGCATACCGGACTTACCTTCTGAACCTGGAACTTGTGAAGGGGTGAAGTCATTGACCAGTTTGTTGATTTCATCTGCAGGCATGCATGCCTTTCGGCCTGCACAGACAGTTCCCAGAGAACAACCTGCAGATGATGGTGCAGTCGGGAGCCAAAGGTTCTACAGTGAACACAATGCAGGTGTGAGCAAAGTGACTTGGCTGGTTTGCTGGAGAGGTGGGATATTGGCAGGAGACGGTTTTAAGGTTCATTTCTGATTTTATAAAGGATCTACATTCTGCATAAAATGTGACAAGGACTGAAAACCCTAAAAGTACATATAAATCACTGCAGCACTACCCACTGTTAAAGGGGTAGATCTACTGTAGGATATATGTAATGTAGATACGCATTAGAAGTATACTATAGGATATGCATAGTGTAGATACATATTTACATAGTTTTATTGTATTGCATATATTCAAGTTATAAATATACACTGTGTGTTTAAAATCTCAGCTGATCTTTTGGTTTTGCTTGATCTACTTTCTTCCCTAACGCCACATTATAGAGATTACTTAACCTTTTGAGGTCCATTATTACTGCAGATTTCCACAGTGCTAAAAGGAGGTCTTTTACCTATTTTGTTTTTCATTCTTTATGACCTTTAGAGGGACTTAAGGGCTACCCTATTGTTTGAAAGGCTGGAGGCCCTCAGGAAGCCCCCTAATGAAAGGGAAATCTGGGCACACTGCCCCCTACCTCCACACCCCAGGAGTTTTCATAGGCAGTTTACTAAGCAAGCGGCCCAATAGCTTGAATTGTCTTTTAGCTCTCAAATATAACAATCACAATGAGTTACTTTCTCCTGTGGACATCCTTTTCCTTGTTAGGACCCTCAAGTCCCTTCCAGGTACATAATGTGATGATTCAGGGCCATGGCTACTTTTCCAAACATAACTAATTTTCAGCTGACCCCAAAGTGAAAATCCAGATCAGTAATGCAGTTACTTTTTCCTGAAACACAAGCTTTCCTGGTTTAAAATCCAGTTTTGCTGTGCATGATGGTGCATACCTGCAATCCCAGAGGAGGATCACTGTGAGTTTGAGTCCAGCCTGGGCATAGGCTGCATAGCAAGTTCAAGCCTCCCCTGAACTAGATAGTGAGACCCTGTCTGAGAAAAAAAAAAAAAAAAAAGAAAAAGAAATGAAAAACCTCTACTTTGGCCTAGAGCTCTGTTCCCAGGTAGCTTTTCTTAAAAAGCCAGGCTGTTTCTTCCTTAATGGGACAAAGGTTTTTTCGGGTTTTGTTGTCGTTTTTAACACTCACACGTGGACCTTGTTCCATTTGGTTTCCTTTCCCCAGATTTCCTGCCTGCTGGGACAAATTGAACTGGAAGGTCGGAGACCCCCACTGATGGCGTCTGGCAAGTCACTGCCCTGCTTTGAGCCCTATGAATTCACCCCTAGGGCTGGTGGCTTCGTCACTGGAAGGTTTCTCACCGGCATTAAGCCTCCTGTATGTGTATTTTAGTATTTCCATTTGACTATTTTCATTATTTCTCATCTCTAGGCTCAACTATAGATGACATTGACCCCTAGCAATAACTTTGAGCAAGAACAATCAAGTGATAAATGCCAAGCCACCTGCAGTCTTACCCTTGGTCCCATGAAGACGTGGCCATGTGATGTATGCCAGTGTTACGCCAGAGCATCTGTGCTGGCACACAGCAGGCACTCAGTGTGCTGAGAAATGGAAAGATGAGTAGGACCAGTCTTGGCCGTGCCTTTTTCTGCCATGTGACCTGTAAACTGGTTAGCTTCCTTTGAAGCAGCTAGGAAAGGGAGTGTCACTCCCTGGGGGTGTTGATGTTGCCAGAAAGAGCTTCTCCTGGATATTTGTTTTACAAAGTCATCCCCTGCCCCTCAGGGACCTCCTGTGACTCATCCTCCACTATGGGAGGGTTGACTAGCTGTAACAAGTGGTTTCTAGTAGAATTCTCGCCTAAGAGAGGCTTTCTCCTCACACTCACCAGCAGTGGCTTTTTGGAGTGCAGTGCATGTCTGAAAGGCCACTAAATCCAGCCTATAAATTATTCCAAGGCCACTGACTGCCCCATAGCTCCTCTCTCCATCCTGCATAGATTCTCCTAAGGTCACCCATGGCCTCTGGCATGGGAGGGTAGAGCATTGATGCAGAGCAGAAATTTTCAGTTTCTGACTGTGACCCCTTAGTGGATTCAGAAATCATAGTAGAGAGGCTGGGAATACAGCTCAGCGGCATAGCACCTGCCTGGCAAGCACAAGGTCCTAAGTTCAATTCCCGGTACTTAAAAAAAGAAATAATCAAAAATCACAGTAGTGAGTTGTGACCAGCATTCCTTTATATAATGAAACAGAAAGGAGAGATAAAGAAAACATCAGAGTTTATTCTACTAAGGTATAGGCTGGTGCCATAAGGTTTTACTTGGAGTTTTATGTCTGTATCTGCTTGTGTGTATATGTCTGCATTTGTTGATTACCTTTATAAATGTGTCCTTACTGTGGGTTGCACTAAAAAGTTTTAGAAAACACCATGTAGTTCTGCTCACCTTGTTGGAAGCAGAAAGCAGACATAGAGGCTGAACCAGACAGTGGAGAGGCACCAGTGCCGTTTCTCTTTGGGAAGAGGCATGGGTGTGGTTCTGAGGAGGTACTCATGGATGCAGGGGGCACTTGGCCCCTGTAGACAGGACATGTTGCCTGTGATGCACTCAACCCTCGGGCAGGGAATGACCCACAACTGCAGGGGACAACAGACGTCACTGGGGGCCACTAGTGCCGTCCGAGTCAGGGGCCCAGGAGATGAGGGGGAGTGGGCCCTCTGGTCAGGAGAGGCTGCTGAGGGTATCGGCCAGAGTGATTGTCCAGGAAGAGCAGAGTGCTCACTGTCACGTTTGGGACCTGGGTCCCGCCTCCCGCAGGAGTTCTTCTTTCACTGCATGGCAGGGCGAGAAGGCCTGGTGGACACAGCTGTGAAAACGAGCCGCTCCGGCTATCTCCAAAGGTAAAAGCACCATTGTGTCCCTGTTAGATGCCCAGTACCTGTCATCTTTTGCTGAATAGTCTTTGGCTGGTAAAAACATTATGAAAGCATTCACGTGTGGCTGAGGCGGAAAACAGCAGGTATTCTTCCCCTTCCACAGAACTGGCAGAGCATGTGCTCATTGACTCGCATGTAAACCTTGCCTTCTGCAACTCTGTCAGCCCCTCAGGAACTGTGGATGTAGGGAGAGATCTCAGGCAGTGGTAAGCTTGTCCTCGTCTGAGAGGCTTGGTGGCCCAGGGTAGTGCAAGGAGTTGGGGGATCCCTGCCTATGAGTCTGTGATTAATGTTCCTTCATTTGCAGGGGTCACCTTGGGGCCCCCCAGCCCAGACCTTGTTTATTGGGAGGAAAGGGAACAAGCAGCCCTATAACCAGTCTTGATCCAGCCAGGGAGGACCAAAGTTTAAACCTGAACAAAGCCTGACTCCAGAGCATTTTAGGATGGGGCAGCAGATCCCTACATTCCAGACTCTGTCCTCTGGGGTGTAGTGTAGATGGTTGATTTGGGGGGATTTTTGGTCATGGTTCATCCTGAGCCCACAGAACCCATGTTGTTAGAAATAATGATAGGAAACAGAGATGTTAAAAATAAATTCTGTCAGACCTAGCTTCGAGTTGTGTCCTCAGGGAACTCTGCTAGCTACATTTCTCCCTCCTAAAGTTCTGCCCATCAGTTTTAGCTTCTGTTTCTAAGCTCATTTTCCAAACCCTCATACCATGCTCTGGTCCCTTCCCCCTTGATTCCCATGGCTGCAGTCCATGGGCAGTGGGGTGGGAAGGGAAAGAGTGGTATTGCAGACACACTCCTGGGTGGCCTGGTGGCAAGGATCCTGTCTATGGAGTTGGCAGTGCCCGGCAGGGAGCTAAACTCAGTGCATCCAGGGCTTGGGTAGCATGGCCCATTTGCTTACATGAACAGAGGTTATACCTACATTCCTTCTAAATTACTCAAGAACACTTGTAGTATAGAAAAATACTTGTAAACAGATGATCAGAGGGATAGAAATTTTCCATATGTGGGACAGGAGGCCCCAAGGCCCATTGAAAGCAGGGTGAGCTGAAAGAGGGTATCCGGGTTCCTGGCTGGAATAGAAGAGCAGCTGCCTTTGGGGCAAAGACACAGACATCTGCAGGTGCCACTTCCAGCAGGGAGCAGGTGGAGGCTCTCAGGTGGGGCGGGCATAGTGCAGGACCTCAGCCTGGGTTGGGCAGGCCCGGTTGGACAGTTCTGGGCTAGAGGTAGGAGGCAGTGGAAAGGAGGAAGCAGGTATATAGAGGGCATGGGGCACAAGCCTGAGTGGCAGTATGGCACAGTTGACCAGAAGCAGCAGGGTATTCAAGTAAGCACATGAGTGGACCCTTAGAGATAAGGCCTAAAGTTCAGAGAAGTGTGGGGTCATGGCCAGAGGGCCAGTTGTTGGAACCCCATGGGGTCAGCGGAGAAAGGGCTGAGGACCGACATACCAGCCTGGGCAGCAAAAGGGGGTGCACGTTCAGCACCAGCCTGGCCAGGCTCCCTCTGGGCCGCATGAGCACTGTGGTGACTAACACTGTCCTCAGAGCTCAGGGTAGGTTCAGGAGAGAGGACCTGGGCTCCTGGAAATCCCCTCCCAGGGAGACACAAGGAAAACTGAGGCAGAGTGGCCAGAGGATTAAGCAGAGGCCAGGACCAGGGCACAGTGCAGGAGAGGTTGGGCAAGGCAGCCAAACAGGAAGACTGAGGACAAAGGCCACCAGTTGAGGGGTGTTACGTCAGCATATAGTTCTGGATGACCTTTAGTGTTCCCAACAGTCAGCTGCACTGACAAAGTTCTAGAATCTTTGCCAGCTCCCCTGCCTCTCTTGCCCTGTGGTTCTGAGGATACTGGTCCCTAGGGAGCAAGTGGGCACAGGGCCTGGCCATAGCCCCAGCAGCTGGGTTAGGTGGGAGCCAGCTCTGGAATTGACAACCAAGCTTCTCAGCCACACTGCTGTGGCACCTTCTGGAAAACTAAGGAAATGCAGCCCCTGGCTGGGGGGTGCTGGAACCCAGAGCCTGGGGCACCGGAGCTGGCATGTGCTGGAGTCATGCATGGCTGCAGAACAGAGTCCCGCCTCCTTCCCCTGCATTGTCGCCTACTGGAGGTGCACCTCCAGGGACTGAGCTGCTGCTGGAGTCATGCATGGCTGCAGAACAGAGTCCCGCCTCCTTCCCCTGCATTGTCGCCTACTGGAGGTGCACCTCCAGGGACTGAGCTGCTGCTGTCCTTGCAGGTGCATCATCAAGCATCTGGAGGGGCTGGTCGTCCAGTATGATCTGACGGTCCGCGACAGCGACGGCAGCGTGGTGCAGTTCCTGTATGGGGAGGACGGCCTGGACATCCCCAAGACACCATTCCTGCAGCCCAAGCAGTTCCCCTTCCTGGCCAGCAACTATGAGGTGGGCCAGCCCTGGGCCTTGGGGATTGGGGCCTCCCATGTGGAGCTGAAGGAGCTGGCACCCTGAGCTCTGTCACCCCATTCACTGGCCATCAAAAAGTCAACAAGGAAGTATTTATACAGCACCCACCTGGGCCCTGAAACTGTTGCCATTTCCATTTCCAGTCCCCTCTGTGGACTTTGATCACATTCAGTGGTGATAAGACATGGACACCTCTGGCGTAACAGCCACTATTCGGGGCACTTTCCCTGTGGTGGGCCCTAAGCTAGAAATCAGGTTGAATACTGAGTTCATCCTCACTACAACTGGGGAAATGCAGCACTCTGCCTGTTCTATAGTGGGGGCACCTGAGCGTTAGAGCTAGAGTAACCAGCTGGTAAGTTAGCATTTGAGTCCAGGCCCGCCTGACACACACACTGGTGATTTTCATGCTGTCCTCCAGCCCTGGTAATGACCGTCACTGTTTCCTGAGCAGTTTGCATACAGTAAGTCCCCAGCTTGACAAGTCGCGTTCCAAGAGAGCGTTTGTCAGTTCCGATCATTTGTAAGTCTGACGAAGTGGGTCTCATGCACCTCTGACACAGATACACAATGTGGAGCATAAAAAACCGAACACGCCCACAAAAATATTGTAAATAAACCGTCCTGCTTTCGCAGTACCCATAAAATTGTAAGGTAGACATGTGAGCTATTTCTGTGTTTTATTCACATCTACAAGTGTTTGTAATGCAAGGTCTGTTTGTATCTGGAAAATTTGCAACTCCATTGTTCGTAAATCGGGGACTTACTGTATTGGGAAACTAAAGCTACCACAGTTTGCCCAAGATCACCTGGATGATGGCAGAATCGAGGGTCCTTTGTTTCTGGCACTTGTCCCAGCACTGTGGCTGTCTTCTTCCTTTCTTCCCAGAATTCTCTGTGTTCTTGGAGGGGCCCTGAGTGTGTAAGTCTGCCCCGGGTGACTGCTTGGCTCCTGAGACCACTGGCCCCCACGTCTGGTTTGCACATGAGGGCCCTGAACAGCAGTGGGTGTGAGGCTTCACAAGGGCTGCATGGGCCCCTGGGTCCTGTGAGCTTGTGGAGGAGCATGGCCCTTCTGTCACACTCATCTCTCGCATCTCTCATGTGCTTCGTTTATTTAGGTGATAGTGAAATCCAAGCATCTCCACGAAGCTCTGTCCAGAGGAGAATCCCAAAAAGCTCTCCGCCACTTCAGAGCCATCAAGAAATGGCACAGCAAGCATTCCAGTGCGCTGCTGAGGCGGGGTGCCTTCCTCAGTTATTCCCAGAAGATGCAGGCAGCAGTGAGAGCCCTGAACCTAGAGGGAAAGAACCAAAATGGCCGCAGCCCAGAGGCTCAGCAGGTAAAATGGGGGTGCTGTCCTTAGTTGGCTGAAGGGGTTCCCTCAGAGAGAATGATTGTGAAATCCATCACAACAGAAGTGGCACTCAAACAGGAATGTTAGGAGGGGAATTTCCTGGGGTGTGTAGGATCTGGGGCGTTACTGGGACTGGTGACTTTGGGGTTCCTCACCACCCCAGGTGTGACGGGAAGGGGAGAACAGTCACTGGAATTGGACAGCGTGGCTGTGGGCAGAGACCCATTAGAAAGAGGTCAGGCATAAAGCCTAACGCCACTCTCCTGCTTTCTGCTGTGCGGCTGGCGCCTCCCATTAGCCAGACACGGCTGGGAGCTAGAAGACAGGAGCTCTTGGAAGCAGTCACTGAGGCCACTTGTAGGGCACAGAGCCCATGGAGGAGCCTGAGTCTGGGGACTGTCAGGAATCCAGCACATTCACCTTGCTGTCCTGGTTGGCCTAGGACAGGTCTGGCTTTGCCTCTTGTCCTAGCATAATCATTAATGTGCCCCCGTTTGACTCCAGAAGAGTCCCAAATGGACAGTCAATTATGTGGTCCCCCTTAGCTGTGCTTGAGTGCCCCAGGAGGAGGAGCCTGTGGAGTCCTGGAGGAGCAGAGCACCCTGGGACACACTTAGCTTTCCCACTCTTAACTGTGGAGGTGGATTTCTCATCACAGTCAGGCTCCTGCCTTACTCCGCTCCGTGCTGTCATCTGGAACCAATGCGTTGAAGCTGCCACAGGCCGCTAGGTGTCCCAGGAGGAGCCCACTCCTGGTCTTCCTGCGTAGCTAAGACTCTCCTGCCCTTTATTCAGATATTGCAGATGTGGTATGAGTTGGATGAGCAGAGCCGTCGGAAATACCAGAAGAAAGCAGCCCCTTGTCCTGACCCAAGTCTGTCTGTCTGGCGTCCAGACATCTACTTAGCGTCTGTGTCAGAAACATTTGAAAAGAAAGTTGATGACTACAGCCAGGAGTGGGCAGCCCATGCAGAGAAGAGCTATGAGAAATCGGAGCTTTCTCTTGACAGGTGAGGACACTGAGCAGTTCCCAGTGTGTGCAGGGAGGAGATTCCCTCAGGGGTGAGACTCAGGCAGGAGGCAGAGATGTGAAATAGCAAGGGGTGCATTGCATGTCCTGAGTGGGCACCCTTCTCATTTGGGCCATGCCTTGGAACAGCCTCTGCTGGGACTGAGGCTTGCAGAACTGGCCTGTCTTGAGTTTGGTGTGGTGGCCGTGGCAGAATGAGTCAAGGAATCCATCTGGTCACTGTTCAGGTGCTGCCAACTCTGACACAGGGCAAATCACTCACTGTCTTGGGACATCATGTCTCAGCTTTTCTGAGGGCTTAGAGCTGATGACTCGTGCTCCTTGGAGCTTCGGGTTTCCAGCCTTAAGGAGGAAGTCCCACATAGAGGCCTCAGCTTGGACAGGTTCTTTCTCTCTCTGTCTCTCTGTCTCTCTCTCCCACATACATACTTCAGTAATGGACTGAAGTCAGAAGTCTAGGTGGGTGGGAAGCCACACTTGAGCCAGTAAAGAATGTCAAAGTATTACAGGGGCACCTGGGATGCTGTTCAGCATCAGTCCTGGGTCCTTCCACACAGCTCACTAAGCCGTAAAGCTGAAGACCTTGAGACCTTCTGCCCTAGTGTGGCGCATTGTTCTGGCCCTGGTAACACCGGGCAAACTGCATGGAGGGTCCTGGGGTAGGACTGAGCTGGGTGGGAGCCAGTGGAGACACATGAGCAGACAGAGCCCTCAGTGGAGGAACTGGAGGCCAGGATTCTCCTCCTTTCACATGCTTTCTCCAGTCGACCTCAGATTCCCAGCCAGCTCATCTAGCTGCCAGCTAGGCTTTCCCTAGAAGAGCAAGATCCTGACTCTCCCACCCCACCACCACTGCAGCACAGGAGGTTGCATTTACCTTCAGAAGGACCTAGAAGAACGTGCAGAGAATTGCAGCTTTACGGTGCTGCCCTTCCCCCACATGGTGATTCCCACGCATCTGCCTTTGTTGAGCCCCTTCCTTGTTCCCTGTGCCAGGTATTAGTGTTTGTGGTGGCTCTTTCTAAGAGGCCAGCCGTCATAAGGAGAGTGCTTAGTACATCGCAGACTTGTGCATCCTGGGTACTTTCGTGTAGTCTGCAGCCACTTGCACTGACAAAGCCCTTTACTAGGTACTTTACCACGTCCTTCACTGCTTAGTGAGTCTGAACCTCTTTCTGCTTTGTACATTTAAGGTTTAAGCTGTCTCCAAACTCACAGTTGGGGGTTGGGGGTGTAAGGTGAACAAAGGAAAATGTGAATAATGAGCCCAGAAACCCACTGCTTTGGGGGCCTGTAGGAACGGGCCCAGAGTGGACACGTGGCATTCTTGGGGCGCGTGTGAACATGCAAGTGTAAAAGCCTAGTGCTTCTCTGCCTGCTAGAGTCTACACTGTGTAATTTTAGGATCATAGGATCTTTAGCAAGAATCCACAGATTTGTGTGGGCAAGGTGGGCCATCTGGTCCCAGCTCCTGACCCGCTCTCCCCTGTGCCATCTCCAGGCTGAGGACCCTGCTGCAGCTGAAGTGGCAGCGCTCGCTGTGCGACCCGGGTGAGGCCGTGGGTCTGTTGGCTGCCCAGAGCATCGGGGAGCCCTCCACGCAGATGACCCTGAACACCTTCCACTTTGCTGGCAGAGGCGAGATGAACGTCACCCTGGGCATTCCCAGGTGGGTCTGTCGGGGTGTGGGAAGGGGGAATCCTCCCTGCCCCTTGTGGGCAACGAGTCATTAGTGAGAAGGAGAATTGTCCCATGAGCAAGAAACACTGGGTCTCATGAGAGTGGGCGGCAGTGTTGGAGTTTCCAGAGATGACTGATTTCAGAAATAAGACACAGCCCTGCATTAAGGAGCAGGCACTCCAGGGAAGAGTCTGGGGGAGAGTGAGCCGGGGCTCTGACCGAGCAGATTCCCCTGCAAGACCCCAGGGCCCCTCTCACATCTCAGTAGAGCTCTTTAAAGAGGCTTCCTGCAGACAAGGGATCTGGTTACCTCATAATGTGATGTGCCCTTGTCCTGAGGCAGGTTGAGGGAGATTCTCATGGTGGCCAGTGCCAACATCAAGACGCCGATGATGAGTGTGCCCGTGTTCAACACCAAGAGGGCACTGAAGAGAGTGAAGAGCCTGAAGAAGCAGCTCACCAGAGTGTGCCTTGGGGAGGTAACCCATGTCCAAGCTGCGTGCCTCGGGGAGGGTGAGCCTGTGTCCTCCCATCGGGGCAGAGCAGCCTTTGCTGACTGCTCAGACCTTCAGCTCAAGTTCCCAAAGGGAAAGAGCAGCCAACTTTGCCCAGTACTGAGCAGGAATGGATCTAGAAGCTTTTAAAGCTAATCACCTTTTGTGCCTAGAACTTGCAGTGAGCCTTTCCTGGGTTCGTGTACCAGCCCCGCAGATGCCTGTTCCTCACAAGCTCTGGCCACTCTCCAGAGGTTTCCAGCTGTGGCCCTGCTCCCCCTGAGGAGTCCCGCCAGCAGAGCACACTAGAGTTTTGTTGGAGTTTGGGGCCATCCACTGTCTCCTCAGTCCTTTGGTTTCCCACAACCCACTTGTGGTACAGTTACCTGGGACTTGGACAAAGCAAGTTCTCCTCATCTCTCTTGTTCTAGGTGTTGCAGAAAGTTGACGTTGAGGAGTCCTTCTGTATGGGGGAAAAGCAGAACAAGTTCCGGGTGTACCAGCTGCAGTTTCACTTCCTGCCACATGCATATTATCAGCAGGAGAAGTGCCTGAGACCCGAGGACATCCTGCACTTCATGGAAACAAGGTCAGGACGTGGACCATGTTTGTCACTGCCCTTGACGCACACAGCACGCTGCTGCTCACAGGGCTCCTGTGTTTGCCCAGTGCGCCCTGTAGGGGAAGCTTTAGGAAAACGGCAGGCCCGGCAACCTAGTCTGAAAACCTGACCAAAAGTCTGGCATGAGGGTATGACTTTGTGGGCCACACATCATGCCCTGAAACATGTTCTCTTTTTGGTTGATGGGTCAAGATTATTTCAATCTCAAGTTTGCAGTGTTCAGACAAGAAAATACGTGTACGAGAAAAGAGCCCCGTCATAGGAGCCTCTGATTCCGACCAGCTTGGGGTGTTAATGTTTGATGGGACGTGATTCTGGGCAGCATAGTATGTTTTATAGTCCGCTAATCATGGGCAGTGAGCTGATGGCATGCTGCTTTTAAACCCCAGTTCTGTGACTAGGGCTACCTGCACCTTTTTCCAGAGGACCAGAGAAATTCTGGTTCTTGTCTCGTGAGGAGAGTGAACTTCTTGTCTTAAGTTAAGTTACTGTTGTACATTTGAAGAGTGTAGGCCATAATGCTGAGTGCGCAGGAGCAGGAACACGGGCCCTTTGGGACTGGAACAAGTGGGAAGGAGCCAACGAAGTACTTTCACCGCACCCACTGCAGAGCCCAGCAGGTAGTTGAACCTGTGACGTGGGTTGAGAGGCCCCTGGCAGACTCCAGGCTGTGGAAACTGCTTCAGGATTGATTGTCACTCTGCAGGAACATGGGCCAGGGCAGCCAGGTGTTCTGATTTTTTCTTAATATTTTTTTTCTTTCTTTGGTTATGTGGCTATATGCTTTTGCTTTTACTTAAAGAGGAAAAAAAAGTCTGGTAACTTAGTAAATACCAGCAACTAACTCTATACTTTTAAAAGCCTGCTAAGCAAAATCGATCTCATCCATTGGTGGGCTTCGCCTCAGGCCACTGAGCACTGCCTCTGCTGTAAACCAGCACAGGTCTTGCCAGAGCTGCTAGATGTGGGGAACCAAGGCAGCGCAGAGGAGAACGCTCCCCTGCTTTCACTTACCCGCACGAGTCAGTCACTGAGCCAGGCGGGGCTAGGAGAAGGTGACTTTCCTGCCTTCTGCCCTCCACCCTCTACTCCTTTCCCAGAAGATGAGGCCTGGCTGCAGGGCAGCCCCCTGTGCAGGTGGCATTTAAGATGGTAAATGATCCTTGGTCTGAACTTAGCCTTGTGGACATGGGTCACTTGCCAGGTACACCCTGCCCCAGGAGACACAGGTCCTGGGTGGGATTGCTAGCTGAGCCTTGGGGTGCACCCACCTGGAAGGTTCGTTCCATCAGGCAGTCCTCCATGCACTCTGGGTTGCTGGGCAAAGTGACAGGAGAGTAGCATGTGCACCGGCCTGCCAGCTTGTTAATTAAGAGAGGGCCATGACTCCCAGGTGTGGCCCAGCAGCCGTCTTCTGAGAAGTGGGAATTAGGATCACACAGCCTCCGGAGACCAATGGAGTCGGGTGGGGTCTGTGGTCTGCCTCCTATCTGTGCACCTGAGCTCTGGCCTCCAAGCAGGTAGGCCTGCATAAGGCATACGCTGGGCTGTGCTCAGGGCTCTCCACTGACATTACCTCATGGAACTGAAAACAGTAAATCACTTTTTAAAACTTCCTTCCTGGTAAGTGAGAGCCCTGGCTTGTTCCCAGCCATGAAGTACTTCTTGACTTCCTAGTTCGATTTTCCTTTTGCCCTTGAGCAGCTGCGATCAACAAGGCCATGTCAGGCACCTGGATGGAAGTAGTCTGGTGGCTCCAGCAGAAGGGCCCTGAGGTTTCCAGCAAAGATTAAAGAAGGAGCCGGCTCTGAATGGGGCGGAGGTTAGAGTCCCAGTGTGGGCCCAGCAGCGGTGCAGCCTTATTAAGGCCTCTGTGTATCCACAGGAAGTGGAAGTGGGCAGAGTGTGCTTTCAGAAGAGCCACCCTTCCTCCCTGGAGCAGTTTCTCCTTTTCTCCCTTTCTTTCCTTTCTTCCTGTTCTCTCCACCACCCTCTTTCCTCTCTCCTCCCCTCCCTTCATTCCCAGCTGTGGGATCATGAGACTTCCTTTGACCTACAAAGGAGCTAAGTGAAGAGACAGAGAGCTGCTTCTGTGGGTGGAGATGTGTAAGCACCAAAGCTGCCTGGCTGTCTGTCCTGGCACTCGCCACCTTGAGTATTTGTGCTAAGGATCTGGAGGTGGGCAGGAGATGAAGAAGAGCACTGGGCTAGGCGTTGGGGGCCATAGGTCTTGGCCTCCTGTCCTGGGCATGAGCTGACCCTGCTGGCCATCCCTGCAGTTTGAATGTCTGTGACGCTTAGCTGCACCTAGCAGGTGGTGGAGTTGTTAGCAGGCACTTTCAGAAACAGCCACGGGTCAAGTTCCTGGTTTGTAATTATTTATGTAGGCTGAGAGGTTCCTCTGCCGCCTACCCCTGCGGTTCCCTTTCACTTGCACTCTGACAGCAGCACCTTAGAAAGTAGTTCTTATGCACCACCTCTTCCCTTGCTCTCGGCAGAATCCCAGAAAGGGAACACTGGCACATTGCCACATGCCTGCCACACACCGACCAGTGTTTATAATGCTCCCTTGTGATCCCCCAGGTGCCACCCATCCAGGTCGCCAGACAGGCAAGCAGGTCCGAAAGGGTTCCCTCCAGGGGTATCAGGGAGGGCTTCCTGGAGGAGTTGCATCTTCACTTTGACCCAGCGTGATGAACTGCAACAGTGGTCCGGTAGAGGGGACCCGCCCCCTGGTGTCGCTCCATCTCTGCTCTGTGCCGTTGGCTCATGTGGGAGGACAGCGGCCCGAGTTGCAGACAGATCCTGGTGCTCCTCTGCAGGCTGGCACAGAACCTTCCCCGCCCCTCTGCAGTGCGACCCGGCCTCCTGTCCCCATGCCCAGCGCCTGGTGAACAAGAACACCACTAGATGAGTGGGTGAGGAGCCTTTTTTCTGCCAAGAACAGAAATTGTAGCAAAACTGTGTACCTCTTTTAAAGGTTACCAAAAAACCAAAGGAAGTTTTGAATGAGCAGAATAGTAAACATGTAACCCACCCACTTTCCAGATTAAAACTTGGCTCCTTAGGGGCTGGGAACCCGCCATCTCCCTCATCTTGCCCCTAGGGCTAGCACGTCAGCCTGGGGTGGGCTCGCAGAGCCAGGGATGTGTGTGTGAGGCGCCGAGGCTCCTGCAGCTGGAAGTAGTCCAGGTCAGTCAGCTCTTCCAGCCTGAGGAAGAAGAGGCCAGAGGGGGTCTGAGAGCAGCAGCAGTGTGGAGGGAGCGGAGAAGCCCTGATTCAGGAAGAGGGACCAGGGAAGCTCTGCGCGGCCGTGGGTTCCTTCCAGCTGGTGTGGTTCTAACCCCTCAGCATGATTTATTGCCGCAAAGTAAGCTGTCACCATCCTTTGAAATTCTGATGAGCTTTTCTGAACTCTCCGTTCTCTGTCCCAAATGAGAGGCCTCCTAGACCAAGGAGAAGGGGCCTCTGGCCCAAGCAGCACAGCTTCCTAGAGATGCTGTGAGTGGCAGGCAAAGTACCTCTCCCCATCCTGGTTAGGTGACAGCCACAGTGACACCAGTAGCTGTCATTTTCAGACACATGCCCTGCCAACCCCCAGGAAAGGAATCAGACGCAGGCAGGGTCATTTTGATTAAGATTGTATTGTACTAATACTCACATTGTATAAACAAGCAGTTATAGTAAGGAAGCTACATAGGCTCAAAGTAATGTAGTCCAGGAGTGACCGAGCCAGTGACCAGGCCAGGTCTTCCTGCTCAGAAAGGAGAGGGGCAGCGAGTGGATAGGAGAGACTGGCCTCTATCGCATGCATTCGTCTCCTGCGGGAGTCCCTGCCCCACCACGGGGGGAGGGCAGGCCATGCCAGTATTGACCATTGTCTTCTCACTTCAGGTTCTTCAAACTTCTGATGGAATCCATCAGAAAGAAGCATAGTAAAGCATCAGCCCTCCGAAGCGTGAACACTCGGAGAGCCACACAGCGGGATCTCGATGATGCTGGAGAATCAGGGAGGGCTCGGGTGAGCAAGGCCTGGACCACATGGGGCCGCGTGGAGACAGTCCCAAGGCTGGGAGGGACAGAGGGGTCCTGCAGTCTTCCTTCTGGGGAAGGCTCTGTGACCGTTCTCAGCACTGCAGGCCCCTTCCTGGTAGCACCCATCTCTCCACTTACCTCAGCGTTTGTCTGCCGTCTCCTGGAGGATGGTGGGCTGGGCTGGGGAGGCTGCAGCTGCTGTGGTCTGACTAGCCCTGGGTCAGGCCTCAGGACTTCCATCTGCCCGCTGCCATCCCCTCAAGGGCCCTATGTAGGAGGTTTTCATCCTGGAGACGGACTTTCAGTAGCGGTGTGCACAGAGCCTTGAAGGTTCTCTTTCTGATTTCATTGTCTCCTCCAGGCCAGATGAACCGAGCCCCACCAGAGAACTGGCGGGAACCAGAGAGACAGTTTGTAATAAAGAAGGCAGGTCTCTTTAAGACAGAAAGGGCTGGAGGAGGATTGTCTTGATGGAATACTGAGTGATTTAAAAGCTGGGTATTTAAACCCTTCCGCCTTTTCCCATCCTGCAACAAAATTGATTAAAAATATCTGGAACGGTATTTTACACCATCTTTTAAGGACTTGAAAAACCCTAGCACTTTTTTTCCAAATGAAAAGTTTTACAGGTGGTGTATATAGAGTCTGAAATAAAGCAAGCCTGGAATCCAGGGCCAGCCCGTGGGTGTGGGCTTGAGGGGTAGCTGGACAGAATCGATGGAAGAAGAGTAGGTAGATGGACCGGGGAGGTGGCAGTGGGTGTAGTGATGGCCAGGAGGGTAAGTGGAAAGGTGGGTGAATGGGTGGCTACATAGGTTTGTGCAGAGACACAGGTATTCATGGAGCACCAGGTTTGGAACTAATCGTTTCCCTTGTCCTCAAACCACAGGGAGAGCAGGAGGGTGATGAGGAAGATGAGGGGAACATTGTGGATGCTGAAGCTGAGGAGGGGGATGCTGATGCCTCTGACACAAAATGCAAGGCCAAGCGAGAAGAAGAGGTAGGGGGACTCTGGCTGAGGTGAAGGGTCGGAGGTCATGTCCCTCCTCTGGCACTGGAAAGCCATGGCCTCTGTGTCCAGTGGGAGCCCGCGAGAGCCCTGCAGCGTGGCCTGCCTGTGCGGCACATCTCTCGACTGAGCTGGTGCGGTTTAGAGGGTGGGAGTTTGATAATGGCCTTCTTAGGGATGCCCCTGGATTTGAGTGTCCCCAGATTTGAATCGGATGCAGGACCCGTGGAAGCCTCCGGTCACAAGTCAGGCTCCCCCTGTTCTGCAGTGCAGGTGTGATACTTCGCCCACTGCACCCCAGACTGGTCCTGCTGTCACAGTCTCCGCAGAGACAAAGGGCAGGCCCAAGGGACCACACAGGGAATGCTCAGGCAGTGTGTGGAGTGAGAGAGCCAGAAGGTGGGAAGGAAGGTAACCAGACCAGGGCAGAGAAGCTGGAAGTAGGGGCGGGTTGGGCTCTGTGGGCGGGGCCAGACACAGCCTTTGTAAGGTGCTTGTTGCAGACACAAAATGTAGGTCCACTCTTTCCTGCCAGGTGGATTATGAGAGTGAGGAAGAGGAGGAGAAAGAGGAAGAGGAAGATGATGAGGACACACAGGATGATGGGAACATCCATGGTGAAGATGCCAGCCAGGCCCATGAACCAGATGAAGAGGTGGGCTCAGGCCCCGAGGAGGACCTGGCCCAGAAACCTCAATGCCGCCGCCGCCGCCAGGAGCCCCAGGGAGCCGAGGCTGTGGAGCGGCGCATCCAGGCCGTGCGTGAGGCCCACTCATTCATTGAGGACTACCAGTACGACACCGAGGCGGGCCTGTGGTGCCAGGTCAGTGCGGTGCACAGCTGGGTTCAGGATCAGGCGCCGCCTACCGCATGTCCTCAGGTGGGCCTGCCACAGAGCTCCCTCCAACAGTCATGAGGCGGGGCAGCCACTTTCCCAGCGTGCAGGCTGTGAGAGTTCCGAATCTGGTGACATCTGGACCCTCTGCTCCAGAGCACAGCCCCGCGAGTGCCACTTTCAGACCCCCAGTGAGCCAGGGCCCTCTAGTTGCTCAGGAACAGGGTGAGTCTCATCGGCCAGGCCCTGCAGAGTCTTTCAAAGCTGTCACCTCACTCAGTCCTCAGCACACTGGCATTGTTGACTCACCCGCCCACCAGCAAACAGGAAGCTGAAAGCTGCCCACACACATGGCCTGTGGTTCCTTCAGGGCTGGGTGGTGTAGAAGCCTCAGCAGTTCACAGACTTACTTCTCATCTTCCCTTGGGCCTGCGTCGGTGGTTCCCACATGGTCGCATAACTAACAGGACTCAGGGATGGGATCCCAGGCCCGGAGCAACATGTACTGTGCTTGTTGTCATCTGAAGGACAATAGGGCACAAGCCCCTGCCTCGTCACGGATGTCTGCGACAGTGCAGCTCCGCTGTTCCCACCTGGAATGTGAGTGAGCGAAGGTGGCTGCTCCATGGGGTCAGTAAAGCCACCTGGTGTTCAGGCCCCTGGCAGCTCACGTGGCAGGCCCTCCTCCCCAGCCAGCATGTCACCAAGAGGGCTTTTAGGGCACCCAGGAGGCTGGCACCTCCAACCCCTAACTCTCACTCCTCTTGTAGGTGACGCTGAAGCTCCCTCTGATGAAAATTAACTTTGACATGAGCTCCCTCATCATGTCCTTGGCCCACAGCGCTGTCGTCTACACAACCAAGGGCATCACTCGGTGCCTCCTGAATGAAACCACCAACGGTAAGAACGAGAAGGAGCTTGTGCTGAACACGGAAGGGATCAACCTCCCGGAGCTGTTCAGGTATTCCGAGGTACGTGTCCGCTTCCTGAGCTGTTCGTGCTTGGAAGTTGTGTTCCCCATACTGCGTGCACAGGTCCTCTCCCGCCCCTGGAGACTTGAGATGGGCACGGGAGCCTTGCACAGCCTAGGGAACAGAAACGTGGTGAACTTCAATCCACAGTTTCCAAGGTTTTTTAGTAGTTTTTTCCTTGAAGTTTAGACCTTCCCAAGGTAGGTGAAAGAAGTGTGTTGTGTCGCTGGCCTAGATCTGCTCACTTTACCCAGTGAAAGAGGCCCCGCCTAGCCCAGCACACCCTGCAGTGCTGGCCAAGGCCCTGCGCCCCTGTCCCCACCCGCTCTGCAGCACGCTCATCCTGTCTGAGTTGCTCTCAGCTCTGGACACAGGGGTTCCCCCACAGCATACTAAGGAACTTGGGGCCCCCAGCCCCTTTTCCCTCACCTGGCATTCGGCCAGCAGAGCCCTCCTGCCTTGCCCGCTTCTTCCTCCACCAGTAGCTACCCTGGAAGAGGAGCAGGAAGAGCCTGCGGCTCCTGTGAATCAGCTCCCACCTCCATGGGGAGTGCTCTGGGTTCTGCGTGCTTGCAGGGTTCATCTTGGCAAGGACCAGGCAGGTCGCCTGTCTCTCTTCTGTGGAATGTCCTGGTGCTGGGGCAGTGCCCCTTGCAGGCACAGTGCAAAGCCACTGAGGGCTGCTCCAGGACGGCTCAGTTGGAGCCTCACCCTCTGGTGAGACCTGACAAACCCCCGTGGCCTATGCCCGCCCATGTGTCATGGAGAGAGATTTGGGGGCCCTCTGCTGAGGGAGCCATCCTAGTGAACAGCTCTCTCTGTGTAAAGAATTTTCTTCTTACGGAATCTGAAGTGTGTCCTCAGTCATCCCCAGACTCTGGTCACGGCAGCAAGACAGGCCTGGAGCCTGGCCAGCGGGTCGTCAGCTTCCCTTGCACTCATCCTGGCCGCCTCTGCATACTTCGTCATCGGTTGTGCTGTTACCAGGCACGCAGTGCAGCATGGCCGGGTGGAGGGTACGTAGACAGAAGGAGCAGGAGGCTGGGCACTGAGCTCCTCCTTCCTCTCCAGGTGCTGGACCTGCGCCGACTCTACTCTAATGACATTCATGCCATGGCCAACACGTACGGCATCGAGGCCGCACTGCGGGTGATCGAGAAGGAGATCAAGGATGTGTTTGCCGTGTATGGTAGGAGAGGCGCCCTAAACACCCAGAGGATCAGGCTTGAGTTAGCTCTGTGCCCAGGTGGAACTGAAATGTGGGTGCAGTGCAAGCACAGTAGGTGCCCACAGTGTCTGAGCGTCCCTGGAGGGAGCATGAGGAGACGGCAGCTTCATCAATGAGCCACTCACTGCTTTCTCAGCAGCTGGTGTCTTTGGGAAGCTCCAAAAGTTCAGTGATTTGGCCCATCTTGCCTGTAGGGCTCTGGTTCCCCAGGAAAAACAGTACAGATGGGTCATCACTTCTGAGGCTGCAGGACGGGTGGGACCAGGACAGGGTGGTCCCCAGACCAGGCACAGAGGTGACAGCCAGGAGGGAGCCCCAGGGTGTGAGCTGGAGGCTGCTGGACCTGTGTCTGGTGATGCTTCCCAGCTGTCCCCGTCGTCACTGCTTAATCCTTCCCGCTGTTACCACTCCCATGACAGGCATTGCAGTGGATCCTCGCCATCTGTCCCTGGTTGCTGATTATATGTGCTTTGAGGGTGTTTACAAGCCACTGAATCGCTTCGGGATCAGGTCAAGCTCCTCTCCTCTGCAGCAGATGACGTTTGAAACCAGCTTCCAGTTCCTGAAGCAGGCCACCATGATGGGTCAGTGTGGGCCATGGCCTGTCCCACGGGCACTTTCCACAGCACCTTGCACTCAAGGGAGAACTTAGAATGGTAGGGGCTCCCCTCTTTAAAGGTGGGAGCAGCACTACAGCATGGCTGTCGGCCAAGGGACTCAGGATGAGGCCTTGCACACCTCAGCGTTGGGCATGCCCCTTATCTCCTCCTATCACCCTCAGCTTTCCCCACAAACCCCTGACATAGACTCTGTGTCTCCCACAGGATCCCACGATGAGCTGAAGTCCCCTTCAGCCTGCCTCATGGTTGGGAAGGTCGTCAAGGGCGGAACAGGCCTGTTTGAGCTCAAGCAGCCCCTGAGATAGCAGCTGCTGCGTGCCATCTGCCCACTGGAGATCCTGGGTGTGGGCGTGGCCAGCTCAAGAGAGAGCCGGAAGATCAGGCTCCAAGGTGGTTCAGAGTGGCAGTCCAGAGCGCAGTAGCAACCTCAGGCTCCAGAAGCAGAGCTGGGCTTTGGGCGGAAGTGGAAAGCGGCACTTTTGCTCCTCCCTGCCCCATCTCAGGACTGTTAACAGCGCTCTCTGAGTCCCTCCAGTATGGCTGGGGCTTCACATGCACTGCAAAATTGTGAGGAGAAGCCGCAGGATGTTTCCTGGAGGACCAAGGACACAAGGATTTGTGTGCAGCTGTTGGGGACCCACAGCGCCTCCAGTGTACGGAAGTGAGATCCTGTTGCTGTGAGTGCCAGTGACTGCAGACAGGATGCCTGGGGTCTCCAGTGAGTGGAAACATAGATCCGGCCACCCCTTGGCCTGCCCTCCGGGCTCTTCCGACATCTTGGGACAGGGTACCTGGAGTCCTCAACCCAGGACTGCTTCCATGGCCAGGGCAGGGCAGCACAAACCTCCACTAACCCAGCTATGCTTGCACTGCAGCAGGGCCTCTCCAGGGCCCCAGCAGTCCCCCACGCAGAAATCCCCACTCGGGCCTTGGCCATGCTGCCGGGCTTCCCCGGCTGTGCCCTCAGGGTTTTCGAGGCCCGTGGCTCCGGCCATGCCCTCGGCACCCTGCACAGCACCAAGGTGCCTGGCTTGAACAGAACAGGCAGAGGCCTAAATAGAGGCTTCATAAAAGCAGAGGCTGTTTCTATTTTTGTCCAATGTTATTCCTACTCAGGCTAAGCAATAAACACCACTGGAACTAGCTGTTGGGAGGGAAGGGAAACCCTGACTTGTGTTTTTCCTCTGCTTTGTGGGTTTCTGCATTTGGAGTTCAGAACCCAGAACTGAGATTTTTCTTGGCACAGTTAGACCTCACTCCCTCTTTTTGCTTTCATCCGAGATTGTGGGGGCAGATCTCATCCCATACAGGCCCCCTCACCACCACCCCCATCTGTCCCACCATTGTCCCCTTCCAGCTCTCACCCAGTGGCCGAAAGGAAGCACAGGACAAAAACTGGGGGCAGGAGCTGTGCTCCAGCAGGTTGGGGAGCTGCAGTGCCCTCAAAGGTGGGATCGGAGTTAAAGGTAGGCCTTGCCAGGAGAACAGGACTACACTGCTCCCCCCAGACATGCCTCCTGCACCTGCACGTGACAGGGTCTGCCGGGCTGGCCACGCTTGGACACGGGAATACAAAAGCTGCCAGGGGAGTCCAGGGCAGTCCCTGTGGAGCCTGCTGCAGAGGCCCAGCCTGCAGGGTGAGGCACTCATTCTTGGAGATGCAGGCTGACTACGCTCAGTGATTTCCACTTAGACTAGAATTGCAAGAGAACCCTCAAAGGAGATCACAAGGTACCCCAGTGCTGCAGCATCTGCAGATGAATGAGTCCACAGTTCCATGGCATCAGCCCCACCCAGGCCTGGAGGGCATGAGGATAGACGAGCAGCCCCTGAGTCCTGGCAGGGCTACAGACCCCCATGCTCCATCAACCAACCTGTGCTGGGACACGAGGTGATGGTCTCTGTCCCCACAGCTCTTTTTACACCTTTATCTCCTCCCGCATGGATGAGCAGAAAACAGCGCATCTAGTTTTTAATGAGATGTTGCAGTGTCTGGCCGGCTGTGACATCTTTGCAGTAGCCTTAGGGTTGCGAATCCGGTTCTTTGCGGTGCCCTGGAGTTTTGGAAAGAGCTGTTAATAGGCCTGCGACAAATTTGATGAAGAAGATAGAGCAGTTGCAAAATCTCTGCTTATTTTTGTTTCTTGTATTTTTTTGTGGGTTTTTGTGGTTTTTTGGCAATACTAACTCAAGGTTGAGCCCAGAGCCTCCTGTATGGTGGGCTACAGTGAATAAAACGCTATGAACAAGGGGTGGTGATACACACTTGTAGTCTCACGTTCTGGTTTGTGTCTAGATGTCCCCCCCCAAAACCTCAAGCAGTCCTGGGGCGGGATTCTAGAGTTTTTGATTGATCCACGGTCCAATGCTGGGATTATTGGTGTAAGTGCTATACCCGCCCTGGGGCGGGTAACCTGTGCACAGTATAAAGGAGGGAAAGAGGCTCGCTCTTGCTGCTGTTCCTTTTTGCTCTTGCCACTGTTGCTATTTTCTGCCCCCATGAACTGTGCCCTCTGCCATGTGCCACTCTGCCTTTGGAGCCAGCCAAGTATGGACTGAAACTCCCACAAACTGAGCTAAATAAACCTTTCCTTCATTTTGGGTGTCAGGTATTTTGTCTCAGCAACAAGAGGAATGTAAGACATCCCAACACTCAGAAGGCTGAGGCAGGAGGATTGCTGTGAGTTCAAGGCCAGCCTGAACATAGCTTGACCCTTTCTTTAAAAAAAAAGAGCTATGAACAGAGACCTTGCTTTCTCTGGGGTATATACCTAGAAGTGGAATTGCTGGATCCTATGGCAGTTCTTTCTAAAATTTTTTTGAGAACGCTCATGTCTTTTCTACAGCAGCTTCACCATGTTAAATCCCCACTGGGTTCCAGTTTCTCCACATCCTTGTTACTTTCTACTTTGATTTTTCTTGTTATGTAGTAGCCATCCTGGTGGGTAGCAGGGAGTCTCGTCGTTGGTTTGGTGTTATAATCAAATGGTGGCGCCCTTAGGTGGTGTGCATCTGTAGACCTGCTAAGGTTAGGGACCACTTAGGAAGTGTTCGCTGCTTGCCAGTCTTAAAGTGTTTGGGCTCATGATTGAAAAGACTGCTATAGGAGTGTAGAAAATGCTCTTGAAATGGGAGAGATTAACTCTTAAGGCTGGTGAGGTGGAGAGTCATCAGCAACTCCCCGTGGAGCGACTGTACGGCAACCCCTGTGTGAGAGGTCACACAGCTTAGGTAGCAGAGAACCCTGAGCCTGTTACAGCTCTCCTGACCTTGGGCGGTTTTACTTCAATTGCAGCCACTCAAATAGCTATGGTCAAAAATTTCCCATTTCCTAAGGCATCAACCCCTACTTCCCTCTTGGCCAAAGTCAGCTTAGATCAGAGGTTCTCATTCTGCACAGTGGAAATGCCTGGGGAATTTATGAAGAGGCGTTTCAGCGCCACACCAAGATTCTGATTTAATCTGCCTGGGTGTGGCCTAGTATTAAACGATCTCTGGGGGCCCTGGTGTGGAGCAGAGAATCACAGGATAAGCCCTACACTGGAAATTTGCAGCCACTGGCATCTCCTACCAATATGATGACTTAGGGAGTGAGTCACTGGTGCTGGGTTCTCCCTTAACCTCTTCAGCGCTGATTCCTGCGCGCTCTCAGGATATGTACAAGACTGGGAGGCAGGGCAGAGCTCACCTGGTGCCCATAGCTGCAGGGGATTACAGCGGGCTTCAGTGGAGCCCACCGGCAGCCCTCCTGTTGCTCACAAAGCTGACGAGGGTGCGCTGCTTACAGCACTGCCTGCACTGCCTCCCAGCCTGCCTGGTAGGGCTCTGCTTGTCCAGCTTAAAGGTCCTGCCGCTGTGACCCCAGCAGGGCCAGAAGAGGGGACACTTGCTCAGCCAGGATTTTCCCAAAGCACCATGAGATGTGTCTGTTCAGAAAGTGGAACCTCAAATATCTTATGGAAATTATGCCTTGAGTCCTTAGGCAGCAACTTGGTGCCCCAGTGAGTGGGGATAAGGAAGCCCACAGGCTCAGCTGCCCCCGGGGCTGCGCGGGTGACTGCAGAAACAGAGTGATTGTGTGCTCACTCTTTGTTCCCTACTCCACCCCACCTGATGTTCTCTGGGCAGACTGTGACGCCTCTCCCCATAGAACTTGAGTCCAGTGCCGCAAACACGCAAGCCAATGGGAAACAGCTTCGTGGTTGCCAGGCCAGAGGCTGAGGTGCCCAGAGCACCTGTGAGCATGCACAGCACCTGTTCCAGGTAGGACTGGGCCCAGCTGCCTGCTCCTTGAGAAGAGGGAAGAGGCATCTGGGTGCTCAGAGGCCAGAAGGCAGAGAAGCAAATCAGGAGTCCTCTGAGTGTGGTAGCTCATGCATAGTGCTGGTCATCCCAGTATCTGGGAGGCTGATGCAGGAGGATCATCCTGAGTTCCAGGCCAGCCTGGGCTATGCAGTGAGACCCTGACAAAAACATCAAGATTCCAGTCACTGCACTCCCACCTCATTCCCCCACTAGAATGACAACTCAGCCTTCGCCCTCAACTATATACAGTGGTACATGTGGAGTTCTGTGTGGTCCAGCCACATTCAGCTATCTGATCTTTGACAAAGGAAAGATAGCCTCTTAATAAGTGGTGCTGGGAAAACTCATTATCCACATGCAGAAAGCTGACTTTAGACCAGTATCTCACACTAACTTAAAACAAGCAATCTGCTGGAAAGTAAAATAGGCAAAACTCTTGAAGATGTAAGTAGGCATGGGGTCTCTGAACAGAACCCTCGTTGCACAAAAAATAGCACCAACATTCAACAAATGGAATTGTATCAAATTAAAAAGCTGCACAGCGCAGGAAACGAGAAACCTACAGAGTGAGACTGAGGAGATAAAAGTGAGATAAAGGTCCTACTGTGCAGTAAAAGGAAATTAATACAGAACTGAAAAGCACAAACAAAAAAGGAATAAGTGGAGGAAAAAAGGAAAAAACTCTAAACACCTAAAAACAATGCAGAGGGGAAAATTGAGTTTCTTTGTTTTGAGACAGGGTCTCAGTATGCAGTTCAGGCTGGCTTTGAACTGACTGTGTAGCCCAGGCTGGCCTCAGATTCACAACAATCTTCCTGCCTCAGCCTCCATAGTGCTGAATATGCCACCACACCTGGCTTGAGGCAAAAAAATGAATTTTTTTCCTCTGTATTTTTGAATGAATGGTTTCTTCCCAGGATCAGATGTTTTGGCATCCAGCAAGTCATGGTTTTCTCTGCCTAGCTTTACAGCCCTGAGTTCATGAGGCGCCTTCCTTGTTTCAGAAGCCCCTCTGTCCATACACCCCAGGCTATGACAGCCGTCCAAGCCTAGACACATCCCTGCTCGTCTTGGTAGCTGTGGAAAGCAATCAGACGGATCTCTGCTGGATGTAGGTGGCCAGACGGGGCTTCAAGCAGACCCCTGGACTTAATGCTGGCACTTTCAGACCCAGTCATCTCTGAAAACCACACATGCTGACCCTGACTTCTACCATGGAGAGTGGGACTCATATCCTTCCCAGGCTGAGCTTAAACTTCCATGACGGGGGTCTGTGTCCAGCCTGCACTTGCTCCACAACTGTCTCCTATGGCTGTCTCTCACCCAGTCACTGTTGGAAGGTAATTGTAATGGCTTGTGTCTAGATGTTCCCCCAAAGCCTCACACAGTCATAGGTGGGGCTTTTTAGAGGTGGCTGACTACAGTGTGTGACCCTGGGATTGATTCATAGTGCAATGGTAGGATTGAAGGTGCTAGGATTAAAGGTGTGAGTGCTACCCACCCTAAGAACAGGTAGCCAGGATAAGACATAGGGATAGAAAGAGACTTCTCTCCTGCTTGCTTTTGCTGTCTTCTGCCTGCCATTAAACTATTTCTCTTCTCTGACACCCATCTACCATGCTACCCTGTTTTGGAGGCAGCCAACTATGAACTGAAACCTCTGCAAACTGAGCTGAATAAACTTCCTCCTTTAACTTTGAGTGTCAGGTATTTTGTCTTAGCAGTGAAAGAAGTAACTGAGTCCTATAGTGAAGTTCTTTTGTAGTTCTTCTGTGGCTCAGTCTTAAGCAGTCAACCCCTTCCCAAAATGGCTCCTGACTAAAAACTCCTTGTTTATATTCTTTGTCCATTTTTCTATTGAAGTATGTCTGTTGCTTTTATTATCAATTTTAAGGAACTGGTATTTGCCTTTTGTCCTCTGCTTTAAATACTTTTCTCTTGAACAATGCAATACAGGTGAGTCAATACAGGTGAAGAATTTAGTGCAGACCCTGCACTGTGATGAAATCTTGAATAAGGAGGTCTGCTCTGAACTAGTGGCACACATCTAGTCTGAACTATGTAGAAGGCTGAGTCAGGAGAATCACTTGGCCCTAGGAGCTCTAGACCAACTTGGGCAAAATAGAAAGTCTCTGAATTAAATAAATAAATAAACTAACAAAAAAAGAGGTCAGTTTTTGGTTGCCCTGGCAGTGATTATGCTTAGCCTTTAGTTAGGGCTACTGGAACATTTTCTGAGTTACCTAGATTGACAAAAACAAAGTATCCATTGTGAGGGACTAATAATGCTATACTTAGGACAGTATGTCCAGATGTTCTGGAGAGACTGAGGCAAGAATTGAAAATTATGAGAAGTCAGGAGCAAAATGAGGCCAACCCTGCCCCTTTCCGTGACTTCTGCTGAGCTCAGATACAGATACGGACCCCCGTGTATCTGGAGCCTGCCGCGTGTGGGCCCAGGCCAATTCCTCCACGTGTGTGATTCAGCCAGGCCTCATGACAAGCCGGTGAGGGAGTAGAGTTACTTCCCCGGCTGGCAGCTCTTGGCAAGGGCAGTCAGCAAGAACACAGTGGAGCGAGGTGAAGCCCAGCAGCTGACCCCAGGCTCCTCATCTCCCTGTGGCAGCCCCTCCGCTTGGATAGAGGAGGGAACTGCACTATGGGGGTGTGGCAGGCAGGAGGGCATCAAATGCCCCCAGGTCAACAGCGTAAGTTCCAGGGCTTGTCTCCAGGAGGTACAGACAGGACCCCCAAGGGATGGGTGCAGGGGTGTCTGCACTTTGCCCAGCTGGGGAGATGAGACTAAGTAAGTGATAAATGATCACCGTAAGGAAGTAGGAGCCCCAGTCACAGTTTTGAAGGGTTTGAGAAAATCGCCACTCCTTAGCATTTAACTACTCAGGGACTTCAGTGAGTCGTGCAGGTCCAGGGGATTTCTGTGATACCGAATTAGTGAATCCCCACAACCCCGCAGCGCTCACCCTGTCGGCCCCATTTTACAGTTAAAGGAACAGATCTACAGGAGGCAAAAGTAAAACCCTAGGGTCAGCTCACATCAAATGCCGCTCTCAGACGCAACCTCCCAGCATCGTCATCAGGTAGTGACTGGGACAGGTGACAACAACTAGGTTCTCCTTTGGATAACGTCGCTGGCTGTCTCCTCTGCAAGTAGAAGGGGAGCCTGAGGAGTGAGTCCCGGGTTGGTGAGGAGAGAAGGGAAGGTCTGCAGAAGTGGGGCAGGTCAGTCTGCGGACGGTGGGTGGCAGGCAGCGTGTAGAAAAGGAGGATGTAACACCTTGACCAGCCAAGGCCCAGCGCTGGCTTGTGCCATTGCCCAGGCGCCTCTGCCCACTCTCTGTACTTCTCGGCCCGCTCCAGCCCTGCCTCTGAGGGCCTGGCGGGCTCGTCCTGGCACCCTCCACAGACCAGACTTTCGCCCAGCGTCCTGCTGAGGGGCCACCCGACCCTGAGGAGGAGCCAGCCTGGCTCCCTCCTGCTCTGGCCCCGCTGCAGCCGCTCTCCACCCGGTGCGGATCCCCAGGCAGCACCTTGCCAGGCCCTGTGAGATGTGCTCTGTGGCCAGGGTCAGGGCAGGGTCATCCTGGGGCAGCTGTACGCTGGGAGGGCTCGAGACGGTGAGTCGGGGTAGAGGACGAGAGACAGGCCTTGCAGGAGAAACATCCGGTGGGTGGGGGCGGGGCTGTGTGAGCGTGTCTAGGCCAGCGTGTCCTGTGTGCCGGAAGTGGGGGGTGGAGTGGGGGCAGGGAGGTGAGAGCAGAAGCAGGTGGTTAGGGCTAGACTGGGCAGGAAAGAGCAACCGGGGAAAGGAACAAAGACTTCCCACAGTGGGTGCACACACACAATGGGTGCGCCGTTGGGTGCTGCCTCCGCACACGGCAGCACCATCTCTCACAGCTTGTGCTGGAAGAAGAGGGAGCTCAGAGCCCAAGTGGACCCAGGGTTCAGCACTCAAGCTGCGGTCTGAACTCCTGTGAGTGTCCAAGGATGAGGGAGGACCAGGTATCATTTCCCGGGCCTTCCCAGGAGACCCACCCAGCAAGTACTGGTCTCTCTACTTCCCTGGAAGCCCCACTAGCACAGCCAAGAAGAATTCATGTCCCCAGGAGCTGTTCCTGGCCCTGCCCATACACGAGCTGGTGGGGGAGTGTCCCGCCTCCCCAGTCAGAGGCAGCCAGGTCTCAGCACTCAAAGCCTCTCTGCGCTTTGATAAGCCTGGTCCTCTGAGAAGAATCCTAGTGGCTCACTCTGCGTGAGACTCGTCACTCCCTAACAAAGCTGTTTAATGTTTATTGCATTGTTAAAAAAAAAAAAGCTTTGTCACCTTTATTTTCTGTCCATCATGTCTTATATGTGAGCTCTCAGAAGAAGGGCCAAGGCTGTGCAGACCACAAGGGAATGACAGCAAAGGCAGCTTTGTGAAATATCACAGTTTCCCACAGTCCTTCTGCCCCCTCTCCCCTTCTTACAAACAGAAGCCCACTTTGATCCAGGCTGCAATATGCCCAGCCATGGCAGGCCTAAGCCATTCAAAGCAACCTCAGCCACTTTGCTCTTGACAGACTGAAGTCTGGTCAATGATGCGTAAGTAGCTTCCAGGAAAAAAAAAAAAAACCACAAATGTATATATGTTTTTTTCATATCTGTAGGGGGAGGGCTGTTGTTCTCTTTCCCCTCCTGCTGTGCACTCATATTCTGTGACCAAGTGAAACGAGCAGCCATCTTGCTGCCCTCTGAAAGACCAGAGACCAGCAGAGGAAAGACCTAAGGCCCAGGCATGGAGGAGCCAACTATGCCTGCCAGTGATGGAAAACCCAAATGACTGGCTTGGTGATAAAGACATAAAATTATATCGCATACCAAGCACCTGGAGGTAGGCGCTTCAAGGTTAGGTCAGTAGTGTGTGGAAACAAAATTATGAGCCACTTGGGTGAAAAAAGTTTAATCCAAGTTCAAGACTGTACGCCTGAACCCATAGTGAATGAAGAACCTTAACAGAATAGGAATGTTGACATAGGTGCTTTAGGAAGACAAGCCTTGAACCAGGCCTAGCAAATATTTGTAGACTTCCTATCACACAATGTCAGTTAAAACTACCTTTTCTCAAATGTTCAACATCTCTGGCCATTACAGAAATGCAAATTAAAACCACGCTAAGATTGCATCTTCATCTGGAAAGAATGGCTATCATCAGGAAATCAAATAATAACAAATGCTTGCACAACTGCAGTAAAAAAGGAACCCTCCTGCAGTTGGTAGGAATGTGTCTTCGTTACTTTTCTCTCATTGCTGAGATAAAATACCTGACACCCAAAAATAAGGAAAGAAAGGTTTATTTAGCTTACAGTTCATGGAGGTTTCAGTCTACACTAGGCTGGTTCCAAGGCAGAGTGGCACATGGCAGAGGGCAACCGTCCATTGTAGTGGAGAACAGTAAAAGCAACAAGAGCAAAAGTGGGGGGCAAGCCTCTTTTCCTCCCTTAGCTTGTATGCAAACTGCCCACCCCAGGGTCAGGTGTAGCACTCACACCCATAATCCCAGCACTGGACCATGGATTAATCAAAAATCTAGAAGCCCACCCCATGACTGCATGAGGATTTGGGGGGACATGCAGACACAAACCATAACAGAATGTAAACTAGTACAACCATCATGGAAATCAGTATGAAGATTTCTCAAAGAACTGAAATTAGAAATTGTATATGACCCAGCCAACCCCCTGCTAGGTATTCTCCCCAAAAAGCTTAAATCACCATACTACAGTGATACTTGCATACTACTGTTTAGAGCACACAATTCATAATAGCTAAATCCTGGAAGCAGCCTGTATACCCATTAACAGATGATTGGATACAGAAAATGTGCATCTATATATAATGGAATACTACTCAGCTATAAAGAATGACAAATTTGAGTCATTTGTTTAAAACAATGGATGCACCTGGAAAATATAACACTGAGTGAAATAAATCAGAAACACAAGTTTAAATACTGATGGCATCTCTCATTTGAGTGAGGCAAAGCACAAACAAAATGACAAAAGGTAGATGAAAAATGACAAGTTGATGGATTTCTAGCAATACATTTGATCTAGCCAAAAGGCTGAGAAGCTATTGGCTCTCTAGCAATAGGGAAGTGATCCAAAGGAACTAGGATAACGGGTGTGTTGAGAGTGGCTGGAGCTGGAAATTGGTCCTATGTGTGAGGGCAGGATGGAGCTAGAGTGCCTCAAGCTGTCAAGCTACCTCAGTCTTGAGAAAAACATCTGGCCTGGATAATTTCAGTAGTTAGTCGCTGGGCAACATTGCCTCTCATGGTACTAACTTTGCAGGGGTGTAAATTAGCGCCCCTACTACTGTTGTTCAGTCCTCTAGCCCTCCAAGACAAAGAGGTTACTCCACCTGACCCCAGCTTTTGTCTCTTGTTTCTTATCTTCCTCATACCCGCTGCCATTCCTCCCCAGGGTACACCGAGAGACCAAGGAGTTCTCTACAGGAGGGAGGAGGAGGGGAAGAGTAAATAAAAAGAAAAAAGATATGCCATGTACACATACCTAATAACCCCAACTAATGTAAATACTATATGCCATAACGTGAGCTAAGACAAATAATAACAACAAGTATGAGGAAGTGGCGGGGGCAGGGAAGGGGGAAAAGGGGAAAAAAAGAAACAGGCTGTGATATGTACATGTAACCACTCCCAAGGTGATTGTAAACTGCATGAATTGGAAATGTATGCTAATAACACTGGAAAAGCCACTACCTTTTCTCTGAACAATTCTTAGCGTAGGGTTCCTAACCTGTGTGTTAGTAATGATGATGCAAGTGAGGTGATAAAGATATCTTAAAATACAGTGGTGCAAACAAGATAGGAATCTGCGTCTTGCTTATGAAATTAAAACTAGCTGGCAGCACAGGGTGGTTAGGGGACAAGTTCTTCCTATCTTGTGCCAATGTCTCTGAGGGGCTCCTCATCCACATCATCAAAGCCACTCACTCACCAGTGCACAAAACCTCCCACAAGACTGAAGAAAGGTGGAAGATGAGCAGCTGAGGGATAGTAAAGTGGCCTGGAGGTTCATACATCACTTGTGCTCACATCTCGTTGGCTCAGACTTAGTCACATGCTCACATCTCTCTGTAAAGCAGGTTGGGATAGGAAGTCATTAGTTGGGTAGTCGTGAGGCCCGATACACCTCAGGACTAAATCTATTAAGACAGGGAAAAAAGAGAGATCGGATGGTAGTCTCTAGTGCCCTCATATCGTGTAACTCTTCTTACTTTTCCGGGACACTTCCTTATCTGTTGCCTCCCTTAACCTCACAAGTTTAATGTGTGCTGATTTTAGGAAACCAATTCTTTATGGAATGGTTATGTCTCACCTTTGAAGCCTGAGGTAAAATATCTCTTGGATTTCCTCCATGAGTTGCTTGAGTACCTGCATGGCTATATTAGAAGAGGTCTGGCTTCTCTGGTTTGAGGTTTTATCCCTGTTTCTCCACACCATCTCTTATGGCTTGTGTCTACATGCTCCTCCAAAGCCTTGTGTGCTCATAGTGGGCTTTTGGGAGGTGACTGGATCATGGACGTGTGATACTGGATTAAGAGTGGGATAGCTGGGTTAGTCCATTGGCTAGTCTAGCACAGTACTGGGTGTGGATAATGGGAAGCCCTACCCGGGTGTGGGTAGCACCAGCCAATAGGCTTGTGGCCTAAGTGGAATGAAAAGGGAAAGAAGAAAGAAGGCTCGCTTCTGGCTGTTTCCTGCCTGCCACACGATGAACTGTTTCTCCTGTCTCACAGCCCAGCCTTGGAGCCAGCTGAGTATGAAATGAAACCTCTACAAGTTGTGAGTTAAAATAAACCTTTGCTCTTTTAACGTATTGGTGTTGGTATCTTGTCCCAGCAAGGAGAAAGTAACTGAGACACCATCCCCACCACCGCTGTCCACGGACGCCTAGGGGCTGACTCAATCCCAAAGGTCCAGTCTTGCTTTTAAGTCTAGAGAAGAGGTGGAAGTTTAGGATTATTTTCTTGTTGCTTCCGTTGTCACCATGCTGTGTCTTGGTTAAAAAGTCGTCCTTTCCAGAACAATGCGCTTTACTTTTACTACAATGATGTCCTTGTTGGCCTGAGCCTCCAGGAAAACTCCAGAGCCCTCCTGCGCAGGAGCTCTAAGTGCAACCTCCTATGCTGGACCTCAGCAGAGCCTTCTGTTCCCTGGGGCCAGGGGTTTGTGAGAATCAGGCACGTGCTCAGCCAGAAGCAGCTTTGCTCCACTCTTCTGGGCTCTGCCGCCCTCATTCACCTTCAGGAGAACAGGCCCTAAGTGGGGCTTCATCCAGTGGGTGAGGAAGGTCCTAGTAACACTGATATTCAGAGGGGAAGCAGTTGGGGTCTTAATCCTTCCTTCTCAGGACGCTTCTGGCTCCCAGTTAGCCACCTCTGCATATGGAGGGCACAGACCTCACCGGGCTGCCAGTGCTCCTACTACACACTGGCCCTGTGGCGGCAAGCAGGGTCCTCTCTTGTATTTGCAAAATGCAGAGTGGCCAAAGACCCTCAAGGGGAGGGAACAACCAAGATCTTTAAGTCACATGACTTTCAGTATCCACAGAGTTGAAAGAGTCATTGGTGGTTGTTGTAGTTTGGGGGATATTTGCAAGGGGAACAATATAATACAGGATATATTTTATAAGATTATTTATAATAGTCACCCAAAGAATCATATACAAGAGAGTGCAGGAAATCTGTCCATACACTAAATCCAGCTGAGGGCCTGGGTCCCATGATAATATCCTGCATGAGTCCAGCTGAAGACCTAGAGCTCATAACAATGCCTCCCACAAGTCCAACTGGAGGCCTAGAGCCCATAACAATGTCTCATGCAGGCCTGTTTCATGGATCTGTGCTGAAAGTCAGTGGTGGAAGCTAGAAAGTCTGTGCCAGCAGGATGAAAGATCTGTGCCAGGAGGCTGAGGGATCTTCACTGGAGCCGGGAAGCAACGTGCAAAGTAAGAACCATAGTTACTCCGAAAAGTACTACAGCCATCCTTAGCAACAGTGAGGTCCCAAGCTCCTCGGATGATCAGCACAGCCAAGTTCCCATCAGGAAAGCCAATTCAACAAGCTTCTCCAGAAGACTGAGCAATGCACCTTCTTCCCCTCTGGAGCCAGGAGGCAATGCTCAGCGTGAGGACCAGAGCCCCGCCAAAGTGAACTGAAACCATTCTCAGCGACAAGGTCCCGAGCTCCTTGGAGGATGAAAACAGCCAAATTCATCAGGAAAGCCAGCATGACAAGATCCTCCAAGAGAACCAACAGCTCCTTACAGCGTCCACCAGCTCCAACTGCCTTTCTCTGCTCCCAACAGCCTAACTTCTTCTTCCCCAGTTCTGCCTCTTATGCTGCTGGCAACAGTCCTCAGGTGGGCCTCCCACACCCAGCACCACACTGGTTAAGTTCAGCTGGGTGTTACAAGGTGACTACCAGTTGTAAATCCACCACAGTGGTCTTTCTGTCTAAATGGATTTAATCCCTCCCTCACCAAATGCTCCCCAGTCATGTACAGAGAGGAAGAAGAGGCTGAGAGGTATAAATAGTGGAGGGCACAGGGCCAGCCATCAGCCAACAGACCCTGGTATCCTCCTCCCACCTGTGACCACTTGGTCTCTATACTTGGGCTGCATGTCCCACCTCTGTGGAGTCCCAGGTCTCACCCAGAAGATCACCCTTGTCACTGAAGCACTTTCTTCTGTTTAACCCCTGTATTAGTCACTTTTCCATTGCTGAGACAAAACACCCGACACAACTTAAAGGAAGAGAGATTTATTCTGGCTTATAGTCTCAGAGCTTCAATCCATAGTTGTCTGGCTCTAGCAGAAAACCCTGGCAGAAGGGCCTGGTGGAGGAAAGAGAGAGAGAGAAAGAGAGAGAGAGATAGAAGAAGTAAAGGGGAGGGGAGGGGAGGAGAGGGGAGGGAGGAGGGAAGGAGAAGGGAGGGAAGGAGAGGGGAGGGAAGGGAAGAGAAGGGAAGAAGTGGAGACAAATTTGTCAGAGGTCTGGGGGCCACACTGAGCAGAGGAGAGACCAGGGACATGGTTCTAGGCTAATGGCACAGTCAAAACCAAACATGAGATGTATGTGAGCCAACCTGGAAAAGAAAAGGAAAAGATAGGAATGCTGGTGACTGATCCCCTCAATTTGGGAGATGGACAACAATGCTAACATATCTTTAGTTACAATCCTTATGATGTTAGGGGCTGGGGATTTAGCTCAGCCAGCACAGTGCCTGCCTGGCAAGTGTGAGGTTGTGAGTTCAATTCCCGCTACCGGAAAACAAAACAAAACAAAAAAAAATCCTTATGATGTTGACTTTTAGGCAACTGTGTCTTAAGCAGGAAAGAGGGCCCTGATCATGTGGTAGCATATTTTCATATATGGTTACATTTTCCCAGGAAAATGAAATTTCTTTTTTTTTTTAGTACTGGAACTCAAACTCAGGACCTTGTGCTTGCCAGGCAGACATTGTGCCACTGAACTACATCCCTGGCCCTGAAATTTCTTATTAAAGCAACTCCATTTAGGGCATATATATTACTTTCCCTTCTAGCAGAATTCTGACCCTCCCAGTTCTGGCTATCTTGTCTCTAAAGTTGATCTCAAACCTAGAGCTTCTAGCTCTTTGTCCAGCATCCTCTGAGTATCAAATCACAGCTGAGGCAGGGAGATAAAGCCGCTTTCCCCCCTCCATCTCTGGATCTCGGCCAGAGTCTCAGCAGCAGGGGGCCAGCAACTCAGAGTGACCAGTCGCTGCTGGAGAGCAGAGAGTGAATGGTCTATTTATAAAGATGGGGACAAGAGGAAAGGAAGCCATCAGGACAACGGGCTGCAGGTGCAGACTAGTGACAATAGAAAGCTGTCACCACTAGAAGGGTGAGGAAAAGGGAGGAAGTGGTGACAAGAGTCCAGAGACAGCGAGGGCGGCGCGTGTGAGAAGTGGCTGTGGCCTCCGGGAGAGGAGCCAGGCTCTCAGCCTCCAACCCCCTCCCACAGACAGAGAGCTGGAACAGCCGGGCCTGCTGGCTCTTGCTTCTGCCCTCCTGTCTCCCGCTGGTGCCCGCTGTGGGCTGAGCTCGACCACAACCCAGAAGGTGAGGGAGCTCCCGGGACACAGTTCCTACCGATCAGTCACCAGGGGTGGCTCAGGGTGGAGCAGAAAGGAGAAGGGGTGCATTTGGGGGGACAAGGAGAATATTCAGCGCACTGAATGGATTCACCACAGAACCAGCTCCGGTCTCCTGAGGTCTCTCTGGACCTGCAGCACAGGGGCCAGGTGTTGGGCCGGGGGCGCCAGGAAAAGCAAACACCCAGAACGAGCAGAGACAGAGCAAAACAAGAGGACTGCGCATCCCTCTCTGGTTCCTAGTTCCCATTCTCTGAGAGGCATGCATGTGGCCTGTCTTTATGAAAATCCCTGATCCCATACAAAACAGCTTCCTTTTGCATAAGCAGCTTAGGGAGTTTCTGTTTGTTGCACCCAAAGAACTTTGGGTATACTTTATTTGAACCAAAACAGCCATGAGCCCACTCAATTGCCTTAGTCCATACACCAACCCCACAATTAAGCATCCTTTCCCCCAGTTTGAAGACGAGGCCACTCAGGAGTCCCGTAAGACTAGGTACCTTTGTCAAGGGAGCTGGCACTCACATGAGTGCCTGACTTCGGTGCTGCGGGATTTCCTAGGACTCCACAAGCTGACCAGCTGGCCAAAAAAAACTTCCAAGACCAGAAGGGAACTCTGTTCTCAGCCCAAGCCTCCGTGAGGAAACCAGCCCCCGCACCAGCTTCCGAGCTGAAACAATCTAGCATTCTGCTGAGGTGCTGGGAGGCACTGCCCCCCACAATCTACATGTTGGGCAGCGGACAAGAAAGGGACTGACCTTGGACTTGTAAAACCGCAGTCAGGCTTTTTCAAGTACTCCTGAGAACGTCATGACTTTGACAATGCCGTAAATGCTGTGCTAAAGACCAAGGCCAGGGCTGGCTGTGCCCAGGGTCACCACATAACCCCTGCACCCCGGCCTGCAGGAGGCCGAGCTGTGGGAGCAAGGAGGGCCCTGGTCACCTCCCGTCCTCCTCAGGAGCCTGGGTGCCCTCTCTGGCCTCCCCTCCCGGTCCCCCCAGGCCCACACCCTGCCTGCTTCCCCACCTCAGAGCAGGAAGGTAAGATGAGGTAATGTCTCCAGAACCCACGGTGGCAGGAAGATGAAAAGAATCTCAGAAATGCTGTGTTTAATTTAAAGCAGACCTAGCCCGCCTCCGCCAGGCTGCAATCTCACTCAGAATAACCAGTTTGTTTCTCTTGGACATTCCAGGAACCAACTGGCTGCCCCCTGTTAAGACCCAAGAGGAATGTTAGGGAGCCTCTCGCTGGGGCCAAAGGGCTGCCAGCAACCCAGCCACTTGCTGTCTCCCTCCCCCTCAGTCCCACCTGCGGTGGGGTGGGGCCAGGGTGGCTGGGAGGGGGTCACCTGAAGGCGCCCTTTGCCTCATGCACCCAAGTTGGTGCCCAGAGTTCTGGGGGTGAGGGGTGCTCCCAGACAACAAAGGCAACGTGATTGTCATTGCTCTCAGCAGCACGTGATCTTGGCACCGGGTACTGTGCTCAGCACTTGCTGTTCACTATCTTGTCAAATCCGTCCAACCACCCAATGAGGTGGGCGGATTTTTATTACTCTCTTTCCACAGAGGGCGAAATTGAGGCCATGAGAGGTTACGTAACTTGTCTGCTCTCCTTGGCCGCTCTTCCTCCCCTCCTACACCCACCCTCCCTGAGGACACTCAGCTCCAGGGTTCGCCCTCTTCAAGACTGGGGGCCTTCTTGGCCATTTTTCTGGCTGTGAAGGGAGCGGTTTGGGGGACAGCAGGTGGCTGCTGGTGGGAGAGACGCCCCTAGTCACAGCCCTTCCTCCTGGTGGTTGACACTCCCACTTGGGGTTGGGTTGGACTGAAGGTTTCCGAGCCCTGTGGGGTTTTGCTGCTGCTGGACTCCTGGGGGTCCCCGGCTCCGGGTCCCAGGCCTGGCCTTGATCTTGGGCAAGTGCCTTCCCCCGGGCCCCTGCTTCTCCTCTGCAGAAGAGGGTGTGGGACAGACATGGGAGTGCGACACAGGGCTCTGATGTCTCAGGCCTCTTCTGACCCTGACGGGCTCTAGTTTTATTCTGTGGCAGGATTTAAGCAGCTCAGCCTTGGCCCAGGGGAGAGAGTGGAGGACAGGCAGGGGAGTCACTTTCTGGGGAAGTTTCCAGGGCTTGGGAGAGAAAAGAATGGGGCGGAGCCCTCAGCCAGAGCCAGGCGCTAGGTGGCCCCAGTGGATTTATTCCAGAGCCATCGCCTGCGCCTGGCCCTCACAGTGCATGGCCCCTCAGGGCACACGGCCACCCCAACCGCGCAGCAGAGCTTCCGCTTTTCATCCTCTCAAGGGCCTGCTGTGCATGGGGCACTGTCAGGATCTCTCTCTGCCTGTGCCCTGTTCACACTCAGAGCTCTGGGCAACTAAGAAAGGAGCTCTTGGGTGTGCTGGCGCACATTCTGGGAGGCTGAGGCAGAAAGATCACAGGTTCAAGTGAGACTGGGCAACTCAGTGAGACCCTGTCTCAAAATCAAAAGTAAAAATGGGCTGGTGATATAGTTTAGCACAAAGGCCCTGAGTCCAATAACGACCCTACCCTTAAATAAAAAGAAAAGAAAAGAAAAAAAGAAAAGAGCTCTCTGCCTCACTGCTGGGATTGCCTTTGATTTCCTGGAGAACACAGAGTGGTCCCGGGGGAACATGATCCAGGTGCGGATCCTACCCCAGGCGAGAACGGTTGCTTCTCCAGACTGGACCAGCAAGACTTGATTCGGGTCAGGGAAGCTGCTGGCAACGGGGTTTCTCAGGGAGGGGCTGGCTCAGAGGACAATGGGCTTAGTGTGGGCGACCGGACTCCCCAGGAGAGGTTTCCATGGCACCCAGAAGCTGACTTGGCCACAGTGTCAATGGGCACATTGTGTGGGAGTCCTTGAGTCCCTGCCTCTCCGCTGGCATGGGGGAGGGTGGGTGTGAGGGAGCCAATCTCTCTGTCCCCACCAATGCTCCCCCTTGCGCGGCGCTATGATGGCTTGTGGGCCGGGCAGCTTGCCAACTTCCTCTCCTACCCTTGAGGAGAAGTGGGGCTGTTTGAGGTCTGACTCAGGCACACAGTCTTCCGGGGCTGCTCCTCTGGAGAGGGGAGCAGATAGACGACACATTCCCTCTACTGACTCATCTGCAGGAATTACAAATTTTGGTGCCAAGTTTAGAAAAATGAGAGCTATCTTACAAGTGAACCATCAACGAGGACATGCCATTCACTTTTTTATTTTCTAAACCAAGGTAGCATGGCAGTGAGTTAACCTAGTTAACGCTTAACCCAAGGAAGTTAAAGGCAGATGTCACAAAGGTGCAAACAAAATGCTTTGGCTGTGACCTGGGCTGGAGGAGAGCGTACAGGGCGCTGTGAGATTGCGCTTGTGACACTGTCATGCAATTGTCACTAGTTGGCTGGTTGTGACAGCAGACGTTGATCTGTGTCCCTAGTGAAGTCCTTGTAACAGGCTGGCGGGTACAAGCAGGTGATTTGTGTCATGGTGGGTGGAGTAGGGATGCCGGACCCGGTGAGGGATGACAGAAGCAAGGGCCGCGGGGGCAGACAGGTTGGTGGGAGCGGCGCGAGGGGTGCAGTGACCTTAGCAAGGCCCCAGAGCGATGAGGAAGGAAGGGAGGGCCGATCCTGGAGTCCAGAGGAATCCGCCCACCGCCAGCTAGAAAGTGTACAACCCCAGGCCGTGAAAACAGCAGCCGCTACTCATCCTGCTTTGCAGCATTTGCTGGTTTTCGTGGAGTAAGTAGTTGCGCTTTGGTTACCCATGTGATGGTGCTGGGCGTGGGAGACGGTAGCTGACCCCTCTGCCCACCTTGAATCTCTTTCACAATGAGAAGGACGTGAGATCAGAGATCCCAACCAAACAACCCCTTGGTGCTCAGGAAGCTTCGGTGGGACTGGCTCCATGGTGTTCTGGCTGTGTGACCCTGAGTAAGTCACTTAACTTCTCTGAGCTCTAGCTCTTTCTCCATAATATGAAGGGGCATGGTGAGGATTAGGCAGGCTTAGCGCAGCGCCTGGCCTGGGCTCTGCTGTCTGTCAAAGTGAGAAGTTATAAAGTGAGTAGCTTTTTGTCCTGGGAGTCTTAGGGACCCTACGTGAAGGTCACTGGGACTTTCTTTCTCTAGCCCATCAGTGACTGACAGGAGACCTGGCAGAGCAAGAAAGCCTTGAATCCGTAGCTTTGTCTTCTCTCTCTGCTCTTCCCCGAGCTCCTGAGGTGTTAAATGGGTGTGGCCCATTTAACAGATGAAGAGACAGAGGCTCAGAGAGGCCAACCTCTCCTCGATTTATCTTTTTCCTTTGCAGACCCTGAGCGCTGGGTAACCCGTTCTCCAGAACAAACATGCAGTGTCAGAGGTCAGGGCAGGATGCGGTGGGGAGGAGGTGCCACCCTGAAGCCCTGCAGAAGATGCAGGACTCAGGGAAGATGTGAGAACCATACCTGGATGACTAGATCCTCTTTCCTGTGCTCCCTGGGCCGGTTTGGTCCCGCAAGGAGCAGACTCTGAGATAAAGGTGAGAAAACAGGAAGTCTGTTGTGGTGTGCTCTGGAGTTCGTCGCCATAAGTGACCCGGGGAAAGAAGAAACGCAAGTGGACAGCGGGAGAAACTGGGCTTCCACACAGGCTAAACTAAGGTCTCAGCCGCCCCTCGAGGTGCCTGGAGCAGGGGTGGGCTCTGAGGGAGGCCCTGAGTTGGGACGAGCAGGCTGAGCCTTTCCAAACCCATGCCAGCGGCTCGTTGCCCTCAAGCTGCCCTGGGTGAGAAGGGCTGAGTCGGCCCCAGACTTCTGGCTGCTTCCCATCCGTCCTGGAAGAGGGTCCAGGTGGGACCAGTGTCCCCACCAAATGTAGCTTCCCTCTGAGTCTCAGAGGACATACTCCTGAGAGCGACAATGCCATGATCCTGGCTCATTTTTCTGGGCCAGGCTGCTGAGGTCAAAGGCCAGGAGCAGATCTGTGAGTGGCTGCGTGTAGGCCATTTCTACAAGGTTCTCAAAGCTAGGGATCTTGTTTCGGTTTTAGAGTGGGCAGGTGTAGCTTTTATACTACGGGTAAAAATTATGAGTACTTCGAAATCGGCCTTTGTCCACTTCCCCGTCTGCGTGTTCTGAGGGAAGGTGAGAGATGATACTCTGGTGACGCGCAGGAGGGCCATGGGGCAGAAATCCTAGGTGCCTGGCATGGGCGACTCTGTCATTGCTAACACACATAGACACATGCCCATACATACACGTCTACAAGGGACAGACTCCAGGACGCTCAAGGGTACCAAGGTCTGTGGATATTCCAGTCCCTTATATAAAATCGCATGCTATTTGCATATAACCTATGCACATCTTCCTATATACTTTAAATAATGTCTGGATTACTTATAATATCTATTACAATGTAAAAACTATGTAAATAGTTGTTATACCTTAGTGCTTCAGGAATAATAATATGAAAAAGTCTGTACCTGGTTGGTACAGATGCAAATTTTTCCCCTAATATTTTCAATGCAGATTGGTTGAATCTGCAGGTGTGAATCCTACAGGTATGGAAGGCTGACTGTATATGTGTGTGTATATGTGTTTTTGTATTTCAAAATATTTTTTTTAATTTCAAAATATTTTTAGATGATTTTAACAATTCAGAAAATAGGATATGAGCAACATGTATTATTTCTTGACAATCCCTATGCATGCCTTAAAAACTTTGCAAAGGAGGAAATATGACTTTCAAATTATTTTGCAAATATAATGAAATTTTCCCGCATACTAAATGTATCACTTAATGAAGTTGACATTATTATCCACTTCATGGGCACTTAGTTAAAATGCACTCACTTTGATTATGCAGTTTTCTTTTTATATTTTAGAGTCAATCTTCTTCCTCAGAACTCTGACTTTTCCTAGGAGGGTAGTAGCCAGTCTGCAAACAAGGCTGGATTAAGAAGTAACCTCTGTGGCCAGGTGGACAGGCCATGACCTTCGGGAGGCTCTGCAGAGCTGCAGGCGGGCTGCGCAGGACAGGTTGTGAGTTGGGGACAATGAGTATAGATGGTTTCAGAAAAAGCAGGCCATTCCCCCAGGAAGCGGGCAACGTCGTGCTCGTTTCCAGTTGTGCTGATTAGGAGAAAGTCTTTGAGATCCAAAAACACCAGAGCTCTAGTGTCCGATTTAAAATTGAGTCTGATTGATCATCTTGAAAAGTCTCCTCATAGGATAGACCTTTATGAGCTGACCTGAAAAGATATTCTAAGTTGAGTCATGTGAAAAAGGCACATCTCATAGCACACCAAGTAGTAATCTATGGGATGTGACCAAAACTCCAGTGAGTACTTAAATTTTTAAAATGTATTATAGTAAAAGACACATTGCCCTTAATCCCTCTCAGAATCCTCCTCTCTTCAAACACATTTATCCCATTGTTCTTGCCACTTTCTGAAGCACTTCTGGGTTCCTCTTTCATGAGTGTCTTTAGTTGTGCTCTCATGGCTGCCTTGATATCCTGCACTGTTTCCCTTTCCTAGTCATTCTGACTTTGAAGAAGAACCAGAAGTTGCACAGTTCAGATCTAGTGAATAAGGACACATTGTCCCTCTTGCACGCTCGACAGCAGCATTCAGTGTACTTCTGATCACACCTTGTAAAGACACTCACGAAAGAGGACTTCCAGAACTGCTTTGGAGAGTGGCAAGAAAAATGGGATAAGTGTGTTCAAAGCAAGGGGGGGTATTTTGAGGGGGATTAATGGCAGTGTGTCTTTTACTGTAGTGCTTTTTTGAAATTTAAACATATATTCACACCTCATATGGTATGTATGAACACACCACACGCACATACACACACATGTTCGCCTATGCACAAAAACACAGATAAAAACCTGGGAGAATGATCTGGAGACCTGACCATGTCTGGGAAGCAGAATTATGAGGCAACCTTTGGCTTGTGCAATTAGAGTATACATCCATCTCTTGATCTACATAATCAGTCCTAAAATGGGTTAGCCCGTCCCAAATGCTTACTTTAAACCTTCAAAATAAAGTTCCTCATAAAAAATAAGAAAACACAGATAGTATGTTCAAGTAGATTGAAATTCCATGTAAAATGGAATTTCCTTTTTCCCATCTATTTAATACAGACTATAAGCCATATTGACATATTTTATGGTTATTCAAGATATAAGTTGGGCCGGGGATATAGCTCAGCGGTACAAGCGCCTGCCTGGCAAGCGCAAAGTCCTAAGTTTGATTCCCGGTGCCAAAAAAAAAAAAAAAAAAGACATAAGCAAAAGATCACCTGGCAAAGATGAGTGAGGTTGCAGGTAGCTTTGGTTGGCTCATGACACTAAATATATGTTCCTCCATTTTCTCCATTTTAGAAAATCTTATTTGCAAAATGTCCATCATATGTGGCATTTCAGTCTTTGACCTTTAATATTTTGTTGTTTGATAAAGTGGCATTTGATTTAAAAGTAAAGCTGAACTTCATTTATAGGCTGACAACTTCTGGAAGATAAATATTTAGCTACGTACTCATCCAGGGCTTCCCAAGTGTATCAACTGCCGGGTTGTAGTCACACGTTCCTACAAATCACAAAGCCCCTAAGATACGTGGCAGAGAGCGTGAACTCAGACCACCTGAAGACTACAGACCAGCCGGAAGCCCTGGCCAGCGAGGGGACCCTTCACATCATGTAAATTCGCTCTGCCTCTGTCCAGGATTCTGAACTTCTGGGTCAGAGAAGAGGACCCCAGAAGGTGGGCCGGAATGTCACTCCACAATAGGATTCTGTGTATTTTAAAGGAATTAATTTCTTTCACATTTTTTTCTAAAAGTGTATAAATTAATCCTAAATAAATGAACAAATCAAAAGCCGTCCTACCTAATGTAAGGAGAGGTTCATGGCGTCCCTGTTTTCATTAGCTGCTTCACTCATTCATTCATTCAGCTTTGGCTCATCTCCTCGCCCCTGTCCTGGGGAAGTGGCAGAAGGCAATGTGACTTGGGCCAAGGTTCCAAGCCGCCAGCACATTCTTCATTGTCCCATCAGATTCACAGAGCACAACTCAAAGACACAATCATTAAACATTTTAAGATGATAAACATAGAGCACCAAACCCCAGGTTTTGGGGCCCATTTTCCTATGTGGTCTGTGTGAGTGTGCTTGTCTCTTACCATGAGGCCAGTCGTCTCTGGGTCATGAATGCAGGCTGTGAATGACAACCCCCTTTCCTACCATCAGTGTTTTCCTGAGGGGACCTCACCCCACCGCTGGTCCATGAGGAACATTTTGGTAAAGAAGACCAGGATTTTTAATATTTCAATAGTTTAGTATTTATTTTAATGTGTATTAAAATATTTGGATATAACAAATCTATAATATTACACTGATAAATAGACTCTCAGGAACAAATTTATTGAAGGGAATCATTGGTTGCTCTAAGGAAAAAGGTACTAAATAAATAATGATAATGCACGTGGTACTTAGATATGGTAGAGTAAGAGGAGATGGTGCTCAGAGTCTGGGAGGTGCCACATTACGTGGGGAGTTTTTTAAGGCTGTGGATGGTGCGGGGCAGCTTGACAGTACCACGCTTGGTGGGTCACTCAGCAGGAACAATACTCTTGCCCACCCTGATCCAGATACCCAACACATCCAAGCATGGGAGAGGTAATCCTTGGGGATCACCTGTCCACCATGGGTGGGGTGACAGACCCATGGGAAAGGGCGATGGCTGTCTCACAGGCCAACCCAGCAGAGGGGAAGCCGGCGGTCACAGATCTGTGCCGTGTTATGGAGGACAGGTTGGCCAGGTGCCCTCTGAGGGTCCTCACTCGCCATCAGCATCTGCCTAATGACACACATTAAACAGAACAAAAACCACCAGGACAGGCTGACAGAGAGCTCAGTAAGGGCGGTGCTGTGATTTAGAATTTTAGAGACGCTTTTTTTCTCTCTTTTTGAACACAGAGCCCACATTTTCATTTTACACTGAGCCCCACAAATCATGTAGTGGGTCTTGACCCAGGGTCACTGGCACTGTCCCGTATGGCTCCAGGGAGGCACTGGTAGATGCTTCTCCTGGTGTTTGAGGGTCCAGAGAAGTTTCATGGTGGACACGGCCTCTGCTGTGGGTCTTAGAATCAGAGGAGATTAACACCTGCAGGGTCTTAATCTCAAGGAAAGGGAGAAGGCAGGGACACTCTGGGCCTGCCCAGGGGACAGCAGAGGTGTGGTCAACAAGTAGCAGATTCTTTTATAAACCTTTAGAGGTCAGCGACTGAACCTCAGCAAGACATAATTCTATGAAAAGAGACTGAGACAACCAGGAAGGGTGTGGAGAGAATCCCAGGCAGGGGAGATGCCAGACACAACTTACCCAGGCCAAGAGAGAAGGCTCAATTGCAGTCATTTCCCCAGTGTTCTGATCCCACACCCATTAATTATTTGGGGGCACACACCCTAGTATATCTATCTATTTCCACAGAAGCACTTGCATAACTTCTGCTTAGGATGGATGTTAAAAAACCAAAACAGAAACAGAACTTTTGAAAAGATAATAAAAATGAGCAGAAAAGAGAAGTCCTAACATGCTCTTGCTGCCGTAGCAAACTGCCATTTTACAAGTTAGCCATCCGGAGCCTGCCTTTATGCCCAGAGGCCCCTGTCCATTTATATGTCCCCAGACCATCTCCCCAGACTCCTCGGATAGGCAGAGGCTGGGTTCTACATGGGTGGGGAGGGCAGAGCCACTCAGATGTGGGTGGGGTGGGGGCAGTGAGTGACCAGTGAGTTGAGGGTCAGGGAAGGATCCCAGGGAGGAGGTATCAGAGAGTCCTCACAAAAACCCAGGCGGCAAAAATTGTCACATGGAGATTACCAGGAGGGTACTGAGAAGTCCAGTAACTTGCCCAAGGCCACACAGCATGGCCAACTTCAGCATGGCCCACGTGTGTCTACTGAGCCCCATTGCTGTCCCTCATCAGCTTGGGCTCAGGCCTGCTTTTTCTGGAAGAATGAGTTGGTGGTGTTGAGTGCCACTGTCAGAGCAGCACTGGTGTTCTTCAGTGAGCGGGGATGCTGACGGAGACGCGGTAGGTACCTGTCCATGCATGCCAAGGGCGTCCTCCAGTGGGCACTGACCTCCGGCTGAGGGCTGGAAGTCTGGGAGCAATGGAGGACACGGCCCCTCCCTTCCCTCAGGCTGGGTAACTCCCAGGCCCACTGCCAGCCCTCTCCCAGAGGTCTCCCCAGTTGAGCCTCGGGCACCATTAGTGGTAACCCACTTACTAGCACACGCTATACTGAATTCCTTCTTTCTCTCCTTTGTCTCATTCTCTTCTCCTGATATGTCTTCTCAGGTAAATGGCTTGCATCCAAATCCTTGTCTGGAGTCAGGGCACCTTGTGGCAGGTGGTATGACTTCTGTGGGCTGCTTGTAATAGCCCCTTCTCCTGGGCCCTGGCAGACCTCACCAGTCACCACATTCTTCTCTAGAAGCCTAGAGCTCTCAGGTCACTGTGAACAAGTGTTTGGAGTTGACAAGCGACCTGACCCCTACTGCCAGCCACAGAGCCTGACTGGGACCACTGCAGAGGGATAAACTCCCTGGTCTCCAGCACTTCGTGCACAGTGAGCTGATGCCTAGGTGAGC
>NW_004955424.1:1619157-1630704 GCF_000276665.1 Chinchilla lanigera
AGGGGAGGGGGAGGGGAGGGGGAGGGACAGAACACTTAGTGCCAAGTCTCAGCCAGCAGGAATGGAAAGTAACAGGTAAAGTTAACACCATTTATGTGTCTCAGGTCTCTGAAGGTATCACCGCCGATCCTCTTGGGCCCTTACCGATGATTTGTCCAGCGCCTGCTGGGCAGCGACAGCATCAGGCACAAATAGAGGACTGGGACACCAAAGCCTGGGTTCTTCTGCCCTGTGCTGCTCTGCACATGATACAAGGCCTCGAAGGTGAGCCCTGAACGACCATGCCTATTATTATTTAGCATCTGTGCCCTAGAGCAGCCAAAGCGGTCTGACTGTCATGGAACCGTATCCTTAGTTAAGCATTAGGACAATAGTAGGGAGCCAGGAGCACCTGCTAGATTTTCCATATGAACACAGTTGCAAACCAGAACAAAATCACTTGTCAGACTATGTGTTCTGATTTCTTTTTAACTGACAACAAATTGTTAGCATATTGTTATCTATGGTGTAAAACTGTAAAGCTTTATTATATATATACCTTTTTTTTGAAGTACTGAGGTTGGAACCCATGACCTTGATCTTGCTAGGCAAGCTCTCTCCCATCAGAGCTCCAGCCCCAAGTCCTTTTTATTTTATTTTGAGTCCAAGTGTCACTAAGATGCCCGAGCTAGGTTCAAACTTCCAACCTTCCTGCCTCAGATTCCTGAGTAGCTAGGATTACAGGAATATATGCTGTATATACATATTGTGAAATGTCTTAACTGAGCTAATTAATATATCCACTAACTCACATACTTACCACTCTTACGATGAGAACATTTAAAATCTACATTTCTGGCCATCTTGAAGTATACTACACATTTTCAACTAGTCACTGTGCTGCACAAGTTATGATCGCAAAATATGGCGAATGCTCCTTCCGAGTGACATCCAACAGCAAGGCTGGGATCTTTGATATAGGAAGTGGTGGGTCAAACCTTGGTAACAGTGTGTGACAACTTTCATCTTAAGTAGTGTAGTCAGTTGTGAGCTACGGTTGTCAGGAGGTGTGTTTTACATTGTGCCATAAATCATGGATCATGAGCAATACATTAACAGAAAATTTGGTGGAGGAGAAACATGAAAATTTGTCAGTTTCACTGGCGTTGTGAGATCCTGCTGCATCAGATTCTAGCTTTTTAAGAAATGTTATCACAGGAGGTGAAACTTAGGTCTATGGTTATGATCCTGAGACTAAGGTTCAGAGTTCTCAATGGAACTCATCCAGTTTTCCTTCTGGAAAAAAAAAAAAGTGGTAATCAGGATCCAACATCAAGGTGATATTGTTTGTGGGTTTTTTTGACCTTGAAAGAGTTATACAAGCTGAATTTGTACCAGGAACACTATTGCAAATCCTTATAGTATACGGGCTTATTAAAGTGTTTAAGAAACTATGTGGGTAGAAAATGTCCTGAGAAATGGACCGTTTCATACTCCATCATGACAATGCTCCATGTCATGCATCACTTCAGGTACAGGAATTTCTGTCAGAAACACATGCTGCGTCCTCACCCAGCTTATTCAAAAGGTCTGGCACAGTATTTCTGGCTCTTCCCCAAAGTCAAAATGACCATGAAAGGCAAAGGTTTTGAATCCATCCAGGTCATCAAGGCAGCCATGACAGCACAACTAAAGACACTCACGAAAGAGGACTTGCAGAACTGCTGCAGAAAGTGGCAAGAAAATGGGATGAGTGTGTTTGAAGAGATGGGGAGTATTTTGAGGGGGGTTAATGGGAATGTGGTTTTTTTTGCTGTAATATATTTAAAAATTTAAACATTCACATTTTTATCAGAGGTCATATAATAGATCTCCAGAATTTATTCTCTTTGTCTAAATGAAACTTTGGCCCTTTGACCAATATCTGTCCATCCCCAAGAACACCACTGTAGTCTCTGCTTCTGTGAGTTTGAGTTTTATTTTTTAGATTCTACATGCAAGTGAGGTCAAGCAGCATTTTGTCTTTCAGTGCCTGGCTTATTTGATTTAGCACAGCATCTTCCAGGTCCATCTGTGTCACAAGTGACAGGCTCTTCTTTTTAAAATAAGGCTGGATATTATTCCACTATGAATATATACCAGCTTTTCTTTATTCACCATCCTTGCTGTGTTCTGATTTTTAAAATTGGAGACTCTAATCGTCCCTATGTCTTGAGAGATCGGGAGCGGATAGAGGAGGACAATGGGGTCCCTACAGCAGGAGACTCCAGGAGTTGTCATTCCCCCATGAGTATTGTTGAGCTGCTGGCTGCTGGAAGGATTTCATTTGGAAGCTATACTTTGGAGGGCTGGGACATCCAGATAGGCCTGGGGAATAGAAAACTTTTTCTTTACTGGAATATGATACTTAAAAACAACACAATTGCATGCTTTTTCCTGCACCTAAAGCGTTTTTGGGAAGTGCTACAATCTTACTTTCTAACAAAAGTTTTGAAGTGTCTCTAAAATCAAGCAGTTGGGCCCCTGCATTTGCATACTGTTTTGTTATTTGCCTTCTACCCAGCGTAGGAGGCTCTGCTTGCTCCGTGGGGGGCAGTTGCAGTTGGGCAGGGCAGTCTCTGGGAGAAGCTGCAGGCATCTGCCACATACCCAAGTTCACCGGCTTGGCTCAGTCTCCTTGCCTGACTGACCCCAGCTGGCAATTCCCAACAGCCCCGCTCTGTGTAGACATGGTTTTGCTTTTTGAAGGACAGGAAATCCATCCCCACCATCCTAGGTCAAAGACATGCCCTTGAAAGCACCCCAGAGCTGTGACTGCAAGGTCAAGCTGCAAGCCCCTAGGACTAAGAAACAGGCAGGCAGAGTCGGTTGTGGCCTTGTTTGAAGCTCAGGATGTGGCCTAGGGAAGTCTTAGTTTATCTTCTCTGTCACATGGGGATCCCTGCCCCTGCCTCCTAGAGCGGAGGAAGGATTAAGTGAAGTAGGAGAACACGCGTTGCCCAGGTGTGAGCCGGTTGCCCTAGGTGGGGAAGCAAAGGGCATAAGTCAACCGTTTCAAGGCCCCATCTGTGAATGCAGATGGCTGTATTTTCCCTTCACAAGGCCTTCTTGGGAAATGCAAATAAATATTCTGTGTAGGGCCTGATAAATACAGTAGCGGCAGTTATAGTCATGTGCCACTTAACAGTGTGTAGACATTCTGCGAAACACTCCGTTGGGCGATTTAGTCCCTGTGCAAACATCTCAGGGTATAGTTACACAATTTGAGGCGCTATGACGTCAGTAAGCCACATAACCCTGTGCAACCACTGCTGTGCAATCAGTCCTTTGTTGATCAAAGAGTCCGTGTGCAGTGCGCGACTGTGGTCTTCCGCTGCCAACAATGCTGTCTGTCGTTCATTCATTCACAGTATTCACTAATACAGATTCTCCTCCTTGAACGACCCCCTGGTTAATGACCATTCGCACTTACAACTGAGGTACGCTGTTCAGACTTGCTACCCGCTGCTTGGACTTTGTATTTATGCTGCAGAAACATGAGCAGTGGTGCAGCATTACATTACGGCGGCTTCATCAGCATTACATTAGGGCGGCTTCATCTGCATACACTACTGTAATTTTTGCTGATTGTACCGCACAGTATAGTAGTTTTGTGATTTGTTATTCATTACAGTACTACTGTAAGAGTTACACAAATAAAACCAAAGTCATCAAATTAGAGCTTCTTTTGACCACTTCTTCATTGTGACTATTGCAGTGTATGTACTATATACAGTTCCTCATTACTGACCAATTCATTTAACAATCTAGTTGCAGGACTGTGACTCGGTCGTCAATTGAACAGCTGTACTGTTAAACTTATAGTATGTACCCAGTGTCTGTCTTAGACTCTAGGGGTGCAGCAGTGGGCAAAAGAGGCCGCTCGGGGGGCTTATGTGCTGTGGGGTGGGCTGGGGGATGAGGATGTGGAGAGAGACCCCTGGAGAGAGTTGTTTGGTCGCTGGATGATGATGTAAGCTATGGAGAAAGAGTGAAGGACTCAAAGGGACAGGAAGACAGGGGAGGGAGAGGTTTCATTTTAAATGACAGGGTTTTGCACAAAGGAATAATATGATTTGAGTTGAGCTTTTTAAACTCCAGCTGCTGCCGAGGGGACAGCAGAGGTGAGAACAGAGGCAGGGAGACCAGAAGAAGGCTCAGCAAGAATGTGAAGAGAAACACTGTGTAGTAGAAGTCGCAGTCGGAAGTGCCGGGTTGGCATTGTGGGTGTATTTTGAAGGTAAGGCAGCACGATTTCCTGGTCGATGGCACCCAGGAAAGGAGAGGAACAGGGGAAACAAGGTGGACCCCCAGGGTTTTCATGATCCATTGGAGTGGCCCTCCCTGAGACAGAGAAGACCAGGAAGGGCAGGAAAAGTCAGATTGAGGATCCTGTCAGGCACCCAGGCAGAGAGCCCCAGAGGAAGTTGGATGTAGAAATTCGGAGTTTGGGTTTGAGAGTCAGTCAGTCTGTGAGACTGGAGGAGATCAGCAAGGAGTGACAGGAAGGGTCTGAGGCCTGATTTGGGGCAGAGAGCTGTGAGGAGAGGCCAGAGAGGCAGGGGGAGCGGGAGGGGAGTGCACCCAAACAAGGGGAGTGTGCGGAGGCGTGGTGATCTGCTGTCAGACAAGGGTCACGTTCGGTCACGTGACAGGAAGTCCTAGCACTGCAGAAGCACGGGGTCCACAGGTGCCCTCCACAAGGAAAAGCAGCGGTGCAGTTAGGGACCCCAAGGGACATCAGCGGGTGTGGTTTAGGCTGGCTGAGGAAGAGCAGTGAGGAGAAAGAGGGCACCATCCCTGCCCAGGGCTGAGGAATGGGCACCGCAGGCCACCTGGGAACATTTAACCTAAACCACAATTGCCCAGTTGCAGTGCATTACGACCCTTTTCTCCCCAGTTACCCTGTAGGTATGTATTTATCTTCTCCACAGCTTGCACTTTAAACTGATGTTTAAAAAGCTTTGTGTACAGAACAGGCACTCTCTGCCATGAGGTGCTATCGCTAGGGAGATCTGCTGAATTTGGGTTCCAATGCCTTTGCCTATACCCCTCACCTGCCATCATCAGGTGACCTTTATAAACATACACATTAGCACTGACTGAGGTCATTTGGGCTGAAGTATCTTCCTCAGATACTTGTCATCTTAGTCACTTTTCTCACTGCTGAGACCGAATATCCAACACCCACAAGGTAAGGGAGGAAAGGTTTATTTCAGCTCACAGTTTGTAGAGGTTTCAGTCCATAGGCTCTAAGGTAGGGTGGCATGGCAGAGGGGCATCACAGAGGACAAACAGCCCATGGCAGAGCAGGCAGGAAGCAGGAAGCCTGCCTTCTATCTCTCTCTTTATATTCCATCCAAAACCAGGTGTGGTGGCATACTCCTGTAATCCCAGCACTCAGGAGGCTGAGGCAGGAGCATTGTTGAGTTCAAAGCAAGCCTAAACTACATAATGAATCCCTGTGCCCCGCTCCCCCCAAAAATCCAGGCTACAAGCCTATTGGTTAGTGCCAACCACACCCAGGGTGGGGTGTCCCATCACCCACACCCAGAACAATGCTAAACCAATCAGTGGACTAATCCAGTCATCGCACCCTTAATCCACATTTCCTTACCCAAGATCCAGCCACTTACCTAAGGCTTTGGGGGGACATCCAAATACAAGCCATAACTGCTGTCCTTACTTAAAAAGGTGAATAAAGGAAGGAGAAGAGGAAGGGAGGAAGGAAAAGAAAGGAAGACAGTGCAAAAGAAAGAAGAAAAAGGAAGAAAGGAAGGAAGGCAGGAACAAAGAAAGGGAAAGAGAAAGGAGATAGAAGGAAGGGAGGAAGGAAAAATGGAAGGGATGGATGGAGGCAGCAAAGAAGGAAAATAAAGTGAAAAGAGAGAAAGAAGGAAGGGAGGAAGAAAGAGGAAAAGAGACAGGAAGGAAGGAAAGCAAGCAGGCGAAGGGTCCCAAATAGCTTTAGAATTAGTCTTTTTTGAGGGTTAATTTCTGAAAGAAATCCTTGTCTTATAAACTGCCTCTGGTACATTTGATAGCCTCAGTGTCTAGAAAAAGCCAGTGTTTGTGGAGTGAATTCACTGGTTGTTCTTGCCGTCTAGTCTGGTGAAGATTCCTCCACAACCATTAAGACCTTGAACTCATCTATAGAGAGCACTGCCCCATCCTCGTTGCAGCCCAGGAAGCTTATATTTGTAATCCTAAGAAGTTATTGGAATCCTAGCGGGTTAGTTCCAATCTACCACTTCCAATGCAACCCGTGGCGAGAATAAAGACACTAAGGTGTATTTGTAGTTATGGGGAGCCGAGGGGTCCTAAGTCCAGCCACAGTAATGGCCACTGTGAACGAAGGCCTCGACCCAAGGCTAAACCCAGGTCTTACTCACGCATGAAGAAGGGAGTAGCTTGAGGATGAGTGACTGTGAGAACCGTGGGACGTAGGTGAGTGCCATGAGCTGGGCTAGGCAGGAGGCCTGAAATCACCTCTGCAAGTGCAGAGAGAAGGGTATGCAGAAAGTAATCTGCATAACACAACTGAGATAGTATCTAATGTTTCGGGGGTGCTTCGGCTCTAATGTGTAATCTTTCAAGCCCCAGGAAGTCAGAGCCTCTATTTTAAGGCTTGATCCCAGCCGACAGCATGGAGCACTGGCTCACACATCCCACCTCATCTCAGCTCACATGTGGGAACACTGGAGGATCCGGGGAAACACTCCTGCCATCTTCAAAGACTACCATCAGCACCTTCGCTAGACCGATAAGCATTGCTTAAAGCCAACTGAAGGGACAAGGAAAGGGTCCCAGCCAGCTCTGTACATAGCAATACATGGAAAAAGGGTCAGCCTCAGCCAAAATGGAGACAACTGCTCCTCTTTCAGGGAGAGTGACCCAGGTGGTCCTCCACACCGGTCCTAAGAAAAACATCAGCCCCCAGCCCCTGCTCCATCCCTGCTCTCCTCTGCTTGTTTACTGAGCTCTAACATCCTTCTTTTTCTCTCCAACATGTGTATTCGGAAGCTCTTCGGCTTTTTATTAAATGCAACTCTACTGCTAATACATTACAGATGTAATCTTGAGCCAGCCACATGCTGGCAGTGCACCCGGCTGGGTAGGGGCCAGATTCAGAATGAAGTTCTCCCTGCCAGTGATCAAGTTTGGTTAAGAACTGAGATATTCCCTGCCAGATGTGAAAAATTCCAGAATGTTTTTCCAGCTGCATTTAGAATTCTGGTAGTTTCTCTTCTGGTGATGGAGTTTGGGGCTCATCGGAACTAGCAATGCTGAGAGGCGGAGCTGTAACAGAAAGATGTCAAAGCACAGAGATGCAGGCAGGCCCTGAGGCTAGGCTAGCCCAGAGGATGAGATCAATTGTGTTGTTAGAAGCCTCTCCAATCTTTTATACCTTTGACTCCATCTCCCTCCCACAAACCACTGGACTGAATAGGCTTTGAGAATCCTACCAGGGTGTGTTTTGATAACATGTGATCAGTTTTCAAACCAAAGCTCACTGAGGCCGTGAAATCCAAAGCTGCAGCCTTCCATGGGCCAGGAGTACTTGGGTTCCACCAAGTGCCTTGGTCACTGGAACGCAGGGCAGTGGCTGTGGACAGGAGACCCCACATCATCCTCTTGGCTCTCGAGTATCTAATGGACTCATTCTGCAACGATCTAGTTCGTTATGAACAGAAGGAAAAGCTCTGAGAGTAAGGCTGTACGAGTGGCTTTGAGGATGTTTTTGCTGAAATGCCTGTATGGAGAAGAACATGATGGAGAGTGCAGCATTTCCTAGATCTCCAGCTGCTGTCCCAGAGCCTGGGAACTACTGAGGCTGTTACACAGAAACTCACAGCTGGGGAGGAGGCAAATACTTCTGAATATGAAAGTACACGAAAGTATAGTCTGGCGGTTAGGGGGAAGTTTACTCTTCACAGGTTGACCATTTAAGGATGTAGCTACCTCGCCCTGACACTGATCGCTGGGAATCGCATACGAACACAGGAAGAGAGACACCGGGGGTCAGGCTCTGGTGTCTATGAAAACTGGCTTTCATAAGAACTCTCTCCAGGGTTCCCTTTCCAGGCAGCTCTCCTCATGACATCAGGACCTCCTGCCTCTTAAAGGTTTTATCAGCAACGCTGTCACCAGACTGGGGACCAAGCTTCCCGCACAGGAGTCTCTGGAGACACCCAAGCCATATCGAAGCCACAGCAACCACAGAACGGGGTTAGAAGCCAGGCCTGTCTGAGTCTGGTCCGCAGTCTTCTTGCGATACAGGAAGATGACAGCATCTGCCAGGCATTTTCCTTCCACAGACTGGGTCCCTTCTGCAGTCTGAGGCTACACTGTCCTCCCCACATAGCTATTTCCTGCCTGGCTGGGTCACAGCAGGTGTGAATCCATTTCCCATTCCTCTCTAGTTTATTTCATGCAGCCGGATACATCACATCCATCATTTTGATTTAGGCATTTTGTCGAAGGTGACAAAGATATGCCGGAAGAGAGCCGTGAGAGGAACAGAACAAGGAAACACATTTTTCCTAGGACTTCCCCTATTGAGTCCCACTTTGTCCTTGCAAAAGGCTCTTAGCACAGCGAAGTGGTCCTATTTTGAGAAAGGATAAGATTCTGGAAACTGGCCCACTCCTATGTCATCTAATGGGTCCCCTAGAATAGTTTCTCAAACTTTGCTGCGTGTGGAAGAATCCCTCCTGCAGAGCTTGTTGACACACCGTGTTCTTGGCCCCTCCTGGGAAACTGGGGAGGCAGAGTGGGCCTAGGTGGGCAGAGGATAGAACTGTCATTTCTGATAAGCAGATGATGGGTGTATTGGGTGCCCCACCTTGAGGATGTCACAAAGGAATCTTCTCTGTGTTAACTGGGTTTGTCTGTCAGTGCCGGGAGAACGACAAGCCTTCGGAGCTTTTGGAGCTCCCCTGGGTGTTACTGTCACTCAGGAATGTCAGGCTGTTCCCAGCTTTCTCCTCCACACACCAACCTGGTGCAAAGGACAGAAGAGGGGGAAAAGATGAACGAGTCAATAAAATAAACTTTATCTACTGGTCATTTAGCTCAAACAGTCCCTGCCAAGAGAATTACTAGCGAACAATCTTTGTGTTTGATTCAGATTTGCAGGCTATGCAGATCCGTTTTCTTATTTGTAAAATATGGAAAATACCAATACCTTGGGGTTTGTTGTGAGGATTAAAGACATAGTTAGTGAATGTAGCTTTACAGCTAAAATCTACCTTCTCAGAAACTCAGGTCAGGGTACTTATGAGTAAGGCCAGTGATAGTGGTTCCCGGGGAATGAACACGCACTAGGTCAGGCATATTGCAAACTGCTCCATAGATGATGTTGCCCTTAAACTTCAAATTAAGGTTGAGGGGGTCACATGTGCAAGGCTGTGAGCTTGATCCCTAGCACCACAAGGAAACAAACAATAAACAGACTACCGAAAGAGAAAGACAGTATTGTCTCACATTACCCCTGAGCAAACTAAATTTTAGAGATTACATAACTTGTCCAAGGTCACAGAGCCAGAGGTTGAACCAGGTCTCACTCAGGACGAGGCTGTTACTGCCTTACCAACCACAAGAATCCTACCACTGGGGCCTCTTAAGAAAACATCAGATGGACTTTATCCCACACTGGGCTGAGAATGAGGTAGAACCATTTCTGCTTCCAGGAGCTATGTGGGCTTGGGCAAGTCACTTTGTGGTGGGAATCTCAGTTTCTTTCTCTGTAATCTGGTGTCTAAGGCCCCTTCCAGTGCCAACATATGAGGACTCCACTACTTTTCCAGTAGGACATCGGCTCCTACTGGAAAAGTTGAGTTCTAGAAGTTTCTCTCATTGAGTTGAGTTCCAGAAGTTTCTCACATTGCCAGTGTACCATCTCCTGGGATTCCAGCAATAAACTAGTTTAGAGGACTATTTAGTCTCTCAGGCTCAGAGAGAAGGGATGTCTGGACATGAACAGGGAAAATAGGGCCTCAGCAAATGGGAAGGATGGGGGAGCTGAGGGTCCACACGAGGCAAATGTGTCTTCCAGGCTGTGGATGAGAGGGAGCAAGTAGAATCAGGTCTGTGCCCAGATACAAGTACAGTACTTTAACATTATTTGAAGAGACCGAGTCCTTGCTGGACATACAACCAGTTCGTGTCAACACAAACCTCTTACAAAACAGAGATTTTGTTTTAACCTTGTTGACAACATCCACCACCTAGAGTCTACTATGAGTGGCTTATGATACTTGCTTTGTCATATATTTATCCATCTAGCCATTTTTTAATTCATCTTATTTTTATGTACTTCAAAATAAATTGCAACCTCGATATACGTCCTCCTACATATTGAAGCACGCAATTCATTAACTAGAGTTTGATAATTGCTACATTCTCTTTGATATACAATTTATAGGTGATGGATTTTGCTACATACATTAAACCTGAATAATGCTGACCCTCATCAAGACATAGCAAGTGACATCACCTCAGCACATTCTTTTAGGCCTCTTTCCCACTTGATTTTTTCCCCACTAAAGACTGGTTTTACCCAGAACACATTTTTAAATTAGATTTACTGACTTACAACTTACATGAAATAAAATTCACAAAATTTAATTTTTGAGGGCCAGGGACATAGCTCAGCGGCACAAGCACCTTTAGGGCAAGCACAAGGTCCTGAGTTCGATTCCCGGTACCAAAAAATAAATAAATAAAATTTCATTTTTGAATGAGTTTTACCAAATGTGTACAGTTGTATAACCATCACCATAACCACACCACAGCATATTTCAAGTACCTACAGCATTCTCTAATGCTTGTTTTCGGTCAGTCCTTTGTCTCCTGCCCTGGCCCCTGCAAACTACTGATCTGCTTGCTAGCACTGTCACTTTGCCTTCTCTAAAATGTCATGAGTGTTATCACATAGTCTGTGGCCTTTTACATCTAGCATCTCCCACTTAGCAACTTGCCTTGAAGACCCATTCATGTTGTTGGATATCATAGTTCATTCTTTACTTATTGATAAGCATCCATTTGCCCATTGATAAACATTTGGGTTGTTTCCAATTTCAAAAACTAAAATCTCAAATGAATACAATGTAGGAGTGGTGTGGAGTAAGGCTCAGTTGAAAGGAATCACTAGTCCCTGTATTAATTTTGTTTGGAACAGGAAGTAGGAGATAATATATATCTAAGTCAGGAACCAGCAAACTTATTCAGTAAAGGGCCAGATGGCAAATACATTAGGCTTTGTGGCTCACACAGTCCTTCTGTCAATTCTCAATTCCCCCACAGTAGCAAAAAAGCACCTGCAGACCATTACAAACACAGGTGAATGGCTGGGCCAAGAAAACTTCATATATGAATACGGAAACTTGAATCCTAGATACCTTTCACATTTTGTGAGGTAACCTTTTTTTTTTATTTTTATCTAACTTAGCTGCCTATAACAATAGTACCCATGAACTAGGTCAAACTAATCATTATGAGACAAAATTTCTATTTCAGTTTTTAAAA
>NW_004955424.1:1630804-1631876 GCF_000276665.1 Chinchilla lanigera
CAGGTGAATGGCTGGGCCAAGAAAACTTCATATATGAATACGGAAACTTGAATCCTAGATACCTTTCACATTTTGTGAGGTAACCTTTTTTTTTTTTTGTCTTTTTGAGACAGGGTCTCGCTATGCAGTTCAAGCTGGTCTTGAACTCACTTTGTAGCCCAGGCTGGTCTTGAACTTGCAACAATCCTCCTGCCTCAGCCTCCCGAGTGCTGAGATTACAGGCGTGTGCCACCATGTCCAGCTTGAGGTAACCTTCTGAATTTTTAAAACTATTTTAAAATAGTCTGTTTGCAGGTTGTGCAAAAACATGGGGTAGACAGGATTTAAACCACAGGCCATGGGTTGTTGATCTCTGATTTAGATGACTTCAAAATGTTCTAGAAAGTTATGTTTATGTACATGTCTTTAATATTTAATTATAAGTATTAAAATACAAATGGAATATACAACTTCAAACCTAAAAGAGGAAAAACAAGGACATTTAAAAGATTGATTAGGTGAAAAAAATTATTTAAAAAACGAGGAGAAAGAAGAGGAGGGGGAGGAAGATGAGGAGGAGGAGGTAAAAGAGAACAGAAGAGAGAGAACAGGGAGGGAAAGGAAAAGACAGAAGTATGATAAATGGGAAACATAAAATAGCAGGGATAAATCTAATCATAATAGTGATATAGGGGAAAGAAACTCCCAGTTTGCTAGATGTCTGGATGAGTTCATGTTCTCTAAAACAGAAGAATGAATTTTAGGAACAACGGAGGTTAAGAGCAGAATATGTTTAGTGAGAGAAAGAGCTTCCATCCAAGAGAGACAAGAAGACCTGAGTGGGGTTGCCAAGGACCCTGCCTTTTCTAGGGATTTTTATCGGGCACATCCACAAGGTGAGGTGGGTCCAAGGTGGGAAACATGGGAAATCTCAAGGTGGGTGTGAGGTGGGACAAAACTACGGTCAACCAATAAGATTACAATATAATTACTGAGGTAAAATTGATTAAATCGGGATCAAATGAGAAAGCAAGTCACACAGCAAGCAGGCGTGAATAGAGAACAGGGGCTTTTCCTGTAGGGGGTCGGATTA
>NW_004955424.1:1632585-1670505 GCF_000276665.1 Chinchilla lanigera
GGGGCTGGGGATTTAGCTCAGCGGCAAAAGCGCCTGCCTGGCAAGTGCAAGGTCGTGAGTTCGGTTCCCGGTACCGGAGAAAAACAAAAACAAACAAACAAAAAAAAAATACAAACTATCAAGATAAACAGGGAGATTTTATATTGATAAAAGTTGCGGTCAGCTGTAAATATACACTTGTCATATGCCTGAATGCACCTACCAATAGAAGTCTGAAATATATCTATTTAACATATATATATATATATATATGTATATGTATATGTATATCATAGTATCTTACAAAAAGTTCTCATTTGCTAAACTCTCATAGTTCTTTTACAGAACTAGTCGTATATTTGACTACAAGGCTAATTCTACACATCTGAAAAGGAAGTCATGCAAACCTTATTCTCTAACCACAATGTAATAAAATTAGAGATTAAAAAGCAAAACAGAACACAGAACTGGCAAAACATACACATAGAGATAGAAAGCAAGAAATGTAAAACTTTCCCTGGGACGTTTTAGAGCAGCTGTCAGGGAACTCTACCATTAAAGAGAAAACTATAATGTAGAAACAAGCTACCTGGGCAGGGGGCACTGTGTTTCAGGGGCTTGTCTGACAGGGTCCAAGTAGGACTCAAGAGAAGCTTAGCAGGAACAAGAAGGACCAAGACCAAATGAAAGAAGTGCTAAAATCAATAAGTTAGAATGAAAAAGCAGCAAAACAAACCCCCCAGAAGTAGAGGCATGACATACAAAAGAAATTAGCAGAACTGAATGAGATAGATAGAATATTCACACATGCAAAAATTAACAAAACTTTGATCTTTGAAAAGACTATTGCTGCTTACCAATCTAAGTAAATGTCATAATGATGTGTGAATAAAATTTTTAAAAAACTAGCACTTGAGAAAGAAAACACCACTATCGAGATTTTTAAAATACATCAAGAGGACTAAAAACAAATTGTTAGTTAAAGTAATTAAAAGTGTAGATTGAAATGCAGAATTTCCTAGGAAAATGTAAATTACCAAAATGAATACAGAAAGAGATAGAAAACCAGTATAAGTTAAAAAAAAAAAGGAAAAAACACAGAAGAAATTGGAAATATTGTCAAAAATGTCCTTTCTAAGAAAATCCAAAACAAAACTATTTTGGCTTAAATAATTTTGCTGGTGAATTACATTTAATTTTCAAGGACCTAATAATTTCTATCCAGCATACATTCTTTTGGAACATAGGAAATGACTGAAAGTCTACAGGACTAGATACCAAACTGGAAAGGAGGGGCGGTGACGTTTGTTTTGGTGCTGTGGGAAGCTGATTTGAAGTTAGGAATGAAAATAGGTGTTCACACCTGGGAAGAGAAAAGGCAAGGGAAGCTTCCAGACTAGAGTGCAAATCTGTTTTATCTGTACCAGCCCCAGGCAAAGTCTACAGCAAAACTGCCCACTAGAAGAGCTCCGTGTTGGGAGAAACGGGGAGCCTCTTGTTCTTTCCTCAGTCTTGCTTACTCCTACCTGGAAACCTCCTCAGAAAAGCAAGGCCTCATCTCACCATAGAACATAAAAGAAAACAACAGCAACAACAAAAAGCAAAGCTACAGGCTAACTACCCTAAAAACTTACAGGCAAAAACAAAAACAAAGCCCTCTGAAACAAAACAAAAGCTATTAGCAAATGGATTCAATGGTGTTTACAAAGGAGTGTACCTATAGAATGCAAAAATAGCTCTAAGTACATAATTTAGTAAGATACTTTGCTACATTGTAGATGAAAGAAGAGAAAAGATATTCTCATTACAATAAGTGCTTTCACAAAGGGATTTGATAAAATATGTGTCTATTTCTAGATAAAAGTGTAGCATTCTTGGCAGGTTAAAAGTAAAAGGAAACTATCTGACCTTTTAACTACCAAAAACTTTTACAAACATTCTATTTCCTGGTGAAAAATTAGACATTCTCAGAAAAATAAACTAGAAACAAGATATGATTATCCATTATCACCATTACTACTGTGTTTAAAAGTGTGTTAGTGATCCTAATCAATTCAATAAAGAAAAAAGTATGAGCTTAAAAATTATTTCTGCTTGAATAGGATAAAAGGGAAAGGAAGGTTCCCTGATACTGCCTCCTGCCTGCCCTTCCTTGAACTGTTTCTCCTTTGTGATTCCACCTCTGCCACACCACCGTGCCTTGGACCCAGCTGTATATGGACAGAGACTTCTACAAACTATGAGCTAAAATAAACCTTTCCTTCTTTAGAAAAAATTATCCCTAAAAGGGATTGTGGTGATGGATGCATAAATCTTAATATACAAAAGAATTGAATTGTCCACTTTACATGGGTAAATTCTGTGATGTGTGAATAAAATGTTAATACTGTAATGCTGTTTACAAAATCAGCATTTAGAAAACAAAGGAATAAACTTTTAAATTTTAAAAATGACAGTTTAGAAAGGTGGGAAAGTGTTGATTTTTCAGCATGCAAAATTATATTTCAATACACTAACAATAGCCAATTTCAAAGCACAGAAAAAGAAATCCCAGTTACTATACACAGAAATTAAAATACCTAAGATTTGGCCCAATAAGAAATGTGAGGGGGCTGGGAATTTAGCTCAGCGGCAAAAGCGCCTGTCTGGCAAGCGCAAGGTCGTGAGTTCGGTTCCCGGTACTGGAGAAAAACCAAAAAAAAAAAAAAAAAAAAAAATGTGGAAGATTTAAGTTTGAAAATGGTACAATTTTATCATTGGATATAAACTCAAGTATAAAACACAGCTATCGAGCATTCTTTATTCCCACTTGCCCTTCAGAAATGGCTATGGACAGAGAAGAGCTGTGGACATCACAGGAAGCACATCGAACGTAACTTTGTGGTTCTGATGAACTATTTTAAGTGCTTTGCACAAAGCCTGGCAAATAGTAAACCCTCAGTCGGTCCTCCTCATCAGGGTTTTGCATCATTGGATTCAATCAGCCTGATAAAAAATATGAAAGAATGAGAGAAAGGGAGGGAAGAAGAGAAGGAAGAGAGAGACAGACAGACAGACAGAGAGAGAGAGGGACAGAGACAGAGACATAGAGAGAGACAGAGAGACACAGAGAGAGACAGAGAGACAGAGAGGCTGACTGTGTCAGTTGGGTGTGATGATATGAGTTTGTAATCCCAGCTACAACTACAGGAGCCTGAGGCAGGAGTTCAAGGCCATCCTGAGCAACACAGTAAGGTCTTGTCTTAAGCCAAAAAAGAAGAAAGAGGAGGAGGAACACTGTCTGCATCAAATCCGTATGAACTTTATTCCCTTGTCATTATTTCTTAAGTGATGCAGTATATCACTTATACTATGTATTGTGATATGTATACTACGTATAGTAATATGTACAGAGATGATTAAAGCATATGGGAGAATATGCATGTGTTGCACCCAGTGGGTCTGGGGTCAGCATCCCACCCTTGAACTTTCCCAGGCTTGTCTCTCTCTCTGACATAGAAAGAGAAGGAGGAATAAGTCACATGACAGGAGTGCACAGTAGAATAAAAATGCTCACCTCATGGCTGAAATCTGAAGGACAGGACATGAAAGGGGCCAGGGGCCCACTGTTGCCTTTGAGGGCATACCTCCCATAACCTGAAGACCATCCACTAGGCCCGACATCAAAGAGTTCTACCATCTCACAACAGTACCAAGTTGGGGACCAAGTCTTTAATGCACTGGCCTTTGGGGGACATTTAAGACCCAAACTACAGCAAGGATGAACACAAGGGAGCCCAGGCTCTCATGATCTGTGTGACTTAGCTCTGCATTGGGTCCTGCTCCCATTCCTCTGTGGCAGTGTTCCCTGCTCTACTTCCCACCACCATAAACTGAGCAGTTTTGCTGTGCCACACCCTCCTGCTGTGATGTTTCTGCACTGAAACCAGCTGACCGTGGATGGAATCCCCTGAAACTGAGCCAAATTAAACTTCTCTTTTAACTTGCAGGTGTTGGGTACTTCGTCCCAGCCATGGGAAAGCAGACTTATACAAAAAACTGGTACTAGAAAAATGGAGTCTTTGCTGTGACTATACCTGACTATGTAATTCAAAACCCTTTAGAACTGGTTTGCGGAAAAAGTTTGGAAAGGTTTGGAAATGTAGGCTAGAAATGCCCTAGCATGCTGTAAGCAGAGCTTAATGGACAGTTCTGCTCAAAGCTTAGAAAACTGGAATACCGATAGGAATGAAGGCTCTAAAGACCAGACTCTTGAGATTTTAGTTTGGAAAAAGGACGTTACTGGAAGTGGACTAGAAACCACCTATATTACACTCTGGCAGAAAAAAATTTGTCCACATTTGGTCCATATCCTGAGACTTTTCAGAAGGCTGAAATTAAGGGTGGTTAACTAATGAATCTGGTGGAGGAAATTTCAAGGCAGCCCAATATTCAGGCTGTAGTGTGGTTACTGCTGGCTGCTTTCAGTCAGATTCATAGTGAGAATTAGGAGAAAAAAAAGGGCAGAAGATTTTGAAAAAATTAAATTTTGACCTCAAACAAAACACATACAAAGTTGCGCCAAGGGAAGTGTAGTTGATGAGAAGATTAGGGCCATGAAAAGGAAACCAAATACTTTGTACAGGTAGAAGAATAAAGATGGCTGGAAGTACACCTCTGGGTGTGTCAGGGTGAGTGATAGAGATGCGACCCCTGGGTCTGTATCTGGCTCCTCTCCCCTTCCTCGCTGGTGCTGTTCTCATGCTCTATTTTCTGACCAACACAAACTAAGCAGCTCTATTCCACCATGCCCTTCTGCCATGATGGTCTGACCTTGGAGCCTGCTGACCATGAAATGAATCCCCTGAAATCGTGACCCAAGTTAAATTTCTCCTCCTTTAAACTGCAAGTTTTGGATTGTGCCCAGACATGGAAAAACTGACCAATAGTAAGGGTACCATGGAAGAATAGGAAGCTGGCCTGGAAGTGACATACCTCATTTCTGTAGAAAAGAGACTGAAAAAAGCCATCAACCCAAAGAGAAGAGGTTATGGGCTTCAAGGTCAGTTAATCCACCTCTGCATCATGCTTGTGCCATATTATTTATTAAGTATTTTGGATTCCATCCCTGGTCAGAGGACATGGGCTTGACTCTGCTTCTTAAGAGTTGAGAGAATTTGAACAAGATTTTTAATCTCTTTGAACCTCCATTGTTCCACCTGAAAAGAGGGATGAAAATTGTAATAAATAATACCTTCAGGATAATTTGGAATTATACAAAAGATTGTGTTTGTAACAGATCTTCTTTTTTTTCTTTTTTTTTTCCGGTACCAGGAATCGAACACACGATCTTGCACTTGCCAGGCAGGCGCTATGCTGCTGAGCTAAATCCCCAGCCCCCTGTAACAGATCTTCTAAGCTACTAATTCCTTCTTCATGCACTCTACCTGGAATAAACTTCTTCTCCCCTTTCTTTTATCTAATTTTTATCCATCTTTCAAATCCCAGATCTAATTTCCTGTTGAGAGCAAGAGTCTCCTATTCCAGCAAATGTGGCCCTTTCGGGTTCTGACACACTGGAAAGCAGACAAAAACAGGTTGCTTTGAATGAGCTTGGGGATTTTTATTACCCCAGTGGAACATATGGGCAATTCCAGCTACTCCAACACTTACTCCTAATGCAGAAACATCTGTTTCCTCTCCTGGTGAGCTTTTGAGAATTTGTGCCACTCCTTCCAAGAGTGCTGAGGATTCAGGATCTTCTTCTTGGCCAATGGGCGTCCAGATTCAGCAACTAAAAAAGTGAAAAACAGCTTCAGAGACATGAGAAAGCATTAGAGACCTATAACATTGCTTTATTCTCAAAGATGATAGCTTCATATCCTCTAAAATGTAACTGGAGAGCCCAGAGCACCCTTCTACTTCTCATTAAAGTGCCCTTTCCCTTTTATTTTTCATTATTTTTTTTGAGATAGGGTCTCACTATGCAGTTCATGCTGGCCTTGAACTCACTTTGTAGCCCAGGATGGCCTTGAACTCATGGCAATCCTCCTGCCTCAGCCTCCAAAGTGCTGGGATAACAGGTGTGTGCCACCATGTCTAGCTCCCTCCTTTTTTTTTTTTTTTTTTGGCATGGAGTCCACCTTAGTCTAGGCAAGTGCTTTGCTACTGAGCTGCCATATAGCCCTGCTAAAATCCCCTTAAGAATCACCTCTTTCATATACCATTTTTAGTTTTTCAAATTATATCATGCTTTATATAGTTCTTGGTTAAACCCCAAATCCCTCTTTTATTAGTTTTGCCTCTCACATAGATGATGTTACTTGAAATCAATCCTTTGATTCCATTCTAGAATATGGCAGATTATCAGTAAAATTTAATTCATCAAGGACATTCACTGGGGAGTATCATTTCCTAAAATGGGACAGTCATGTACCTAATCCTAAGCATCCAACACAGCTGTTAGAATATTGAGATCCTTGAAGCCCGATGTCCTCAGCATTCACCTAGGTAGACTTAGCACTAATCCAACTACAGGCACCACTCAGAACTAAACTGCAAAAGAGTAGATCACAGCAGGGTTTCATTCATTCATTTAACGAATAGTAACTGGATTCTAATACTGTTCTCAGCAACAGCAAGGAATTTAATGAGAAAAGGGATAAATAATATAAAGATTGTCACTGAGGAGCTAAATCCTGTTGCAGCAAGAAACTGACCCCTCACTACCTTGGTCCTTGGTTCTTTGTGCTCTTGATAAAAGAATTCACTGAAGACACAGGTTTAAAAAAAAGACAGATAGCCATGCAGAAGTATAGGTGGATATGAAGAGAGTTGTATCTTCAAGTGAGAAGCCAGGTGGTGCCATGTGGGCATCTGCACCAAATGTGAGTTTAGATACTTTTTTATGCATACAAGTGTTACTCCTGGGGTCCAGGGAACTATGGTGATTATGATGCTTATTAAAATTTTAATTAGAAATTACTTTCAAATTGCAAAATATCTCCCTATCCTTTATAGATGGTCAGTGTTTCCTCAGGGGCTTTAATCATATAAGAAACATGAAATAAATTTATGAAAGAGAAGTTCTTAATTTAAACCAGGACCCAGCCCAAGGCAGGAGCATCTTTAAAGAACATTTCATGGGGCTGATATCACTGGGCTAGAGGTTATGGTCACCAGGAATGCTGTATACCTTGTTTTGTAACTAGATGGTCAGGGGGCTGGGGATCAAAAGGAATAAGCAGAACGTATAACCTTAACACATCACTGTGCTCTGTGGGATTTCTTCAGGCCTGAGATCTAACAAATTATTAGAAATGTATCATATATTACATTGAAGTCTTCATCGCTTAGCTGTCAGTGTGTGCTATTTTGGACCCACCCCTGTGTCCCTTGGTCCTGCTAATGTCTAAGTACCTGCCTAACAAAGATCACTTGCCAGTTTAGAACAGCGAGACCAAGTCACAGCAGGCTGATAAAGCTGGATGAAGAATTAGTCAAAAAAATTTAGACTCAAGGGCAAGGGTTGGTAACTTTAGGGACAGGCATGTAGGAACATGACTCAAAGGGAGACCCAGATTTGGGAACAGATTTCAGCAGCTGTCTTCACTTATCAAGCTGGCAGATATTTAAAGATTGACAACAGCAGGTGTTGCAAGTCTGTGCAAAGCAGACTTTCACATAGTACTGGGATGACGTACATCTGTGTCAACCTTTTGCACAGAGCAATCTCACGAGATGAGCCAATATTTAAAATGTACCTTCATAGGATGCAGCAATTCCAAACCAGGTATTTGTTCTGTGGGAATGATTAGACAAACGAAAACTGTTGTACTAGCTAGCATATCGTATTCATTTATCATTGCTTGGAGGGGAAAACTGTAATAATTGGGTGACATGCTCAGCCCTGAACCAATCACAATGACCAGAGGGATCGGGCCCTTTAATTGGCCAGGCTTCAGTCACAATCTCTCCTTTGTTACCAGGAGATGAAGGAGGACCTTGATTGACAGTGGAGCCACATGAATCAGAACTAGAGAAGGGGCAATTCTCTCAAGAACTAAAAAAGGGAAGAACACTGCTTCCCTTCCCTCAGAAGAATGAGAATGGGAGAACTTGTCAGGTGAGCAAAACCCATCGCTAGCCCTGACCAGGCAGCAGGAGTAGCTGATACAATGGAAGGAATGTTTCAGGCAGAAGGAATAAACTATCTTTTACAGAGCTACCCTTTACAGAGCTACTCTTTACAGAGCTGCAGAGAGGCCTGTGCCAAAACCCCACGTCCTGAGAGGATGAGGTCACCCCTGAGGAAGGACACTCACTTTTGTAAATCTGGCCATATGAGTAATGAAACAGTTTGAAATCCAGGCTTAAGGCTATGAAGTTGAACTCCATGGTTGAAACAACGGAGAATGCTCTGGGTGGGTCCAGGAAAGCTGCCTGAAGCTAGCTGGGCTCCTGTGAAGTCCACACATGGGACACTGTCTAGCTCTGAAGGTACTGCCTGTTGCCTGGTGACCTTGGACACATGACCTAATCCCTTTAGACCTCAGTTTCTTAATCTCTAAAACTGTGACAAGAAATCAGTCATCTGGGGGCGCTCCGAGGATGTTGCGAGGCTGTCCAGGTGAACTGTACAGGTGAAGGACAGGCCAGGATCGCAATCACAGTTCACACAGAAGAAACAAAAGACGGAAATGGCAGAGATTAGTTATGTGGCCCAGGAAGTCGGAAAGCTGGAGCTTTCTGAGGCCCTGGGGACCCAGGAATTCCAGTAGGGGTTGCTAACTAGGGTTACAATTGACTTGAAGCTTAGTCACAAAACCAGAACTTCCCGCTCCTCCCAAGTTCTTAACTGCCCTTGAATAGAGCAACTTTAAATTTTATGTTTTTATTCTTTATGACGCACTTTCAAAGGCTGATGAAATATTTCAGAGCAGGAGCTCTTAAGCTCTTCAAGGAAAGACTAGGGCATGCTACCACCACCATCACATTACTCAACTTTGCCCTGTGCCCGTAATACCACAGGCTTTGTGCTTGCCTTAAGTGCCCTTCCTAACTCCAAGGGTGGATAGGAACAGTGGTGGCCTTGAACGTTCTCACTTCAAAAACCAAACCTAGTGAATGTCCTCACTTCAAAACCAACATGGTGACCGGCACGTGTTGAGACGTCCAGGAAGGAAGGAGTGAAGAACCCTTGAGAAGGCTTTGGTGCCAAGAGAGAACAAGCTGGCCTGCCCGCCATGTGAACTCCACCTGGTCCAGTCTGGGAGAAAGCAGTGGTGGCAGAGCCTCCTAAGCAGCCATGCCCCCAACAGGTGTCTGTCCTTCTTCCCCTTCTGTCTCTGACGGTGCTGAAAGGGTGTCTCAGCCTCCGTCTGGGTCCCAGGGGAGGAAGTGGATAGTTTCCCTGGTTAGATTACGAGGCACATCATGGAGGCCAAGAATCAGCAGACATTTCACAGAGCTCTACCCGGAGTTTTTCTGTCACAGACCCAAAGTGGCAGCGCTGCTGCTGTAGACACCTGGAGGTCCTTGTCTGGAGCGAGGGGACACCTAACAGAAATCCCAGAGGTGCATGTGAAATGAGGTGGGGGGCAGCTCAGAACTGGGGATCCACAGGCTGTGGAGAGAAATAGAGAAAAAGGAAACAGGAAGCAACTAGAAGAAGGACTTCCTTCCCCTCTGCTGGCTTCTTATCACATGTCCAGGGGCTCCACCTGCCCTGGCATCAGAGCCTGGTTACACCAATAGCTACTCCCTCAGCCCCATCCCCATGGGCTCCTCCTAGAGGCAAGATAGGGGCTCTACCGAAAAGATGGTACTAGTTTGAGGATCCCTTATCCAAAAAGCTTGGGACTTAAAGTGTTTTGGATTTTGGATATTTTGGAGTTTTGAATATTTGTATACCAACAGTGAGATGTCTTGGGGATGGGACCCAAGTCTGGATATGAAGTTCAGTATGTTTCCTTTTTCTTTTTTCTTCCTCCCTCCCTTCTCTCCTTCCTTTCCTTCCTTCCTTCTTCCCTTCCTTTCCCTTCCCTTCCCTTCCCTTCTTTTCTCTTTGCTTTTTAGTACTGGTGATTGAACACAGGGCCTTCACACACACTATTCATAGCTTTCCCTATTTTGGGGTGGGTGGGACAGAGTCTTGCTAAGTTCCCCAGGCTGGGCTTGAACCTGTGTTCTTCCTATCTCAAGAGCGCTGAGATAACAGGCTGGTTCCACCAACCCTGGCTTCGTTATGTTTCATATACATGTTAGACACCATAGCTTGAAGGTAATTTTGTACAATATTTTGAATGTGCCTATGTTTTTTTTTTTTTAAACATGTTTTGTTTTGTTTTGTTTTGTTTTTTTCTCTGGTACCGGGAACCGAACTCATGACTCTGTGCTTGCCAGGCAGGCGCTTTTGCCGCTGAGCTATATCCCCAGCCCCGAATGTGCCTATGTTTTTATGGTGACCTCTTGTCACACAAGGTCAGGTGTGGAATTTCCTACTTACAGCCTCAGGTCAGCACTCAAAAATTTTCAGATTTTGGAATATTTCAGATTTTTTGGGTTATGGATGTTCAACATTTACTGTTCTGTGGCAAGCCCAACTGTTCCAGATGGCATTCCTGAGACAACTCCTACTTGCTGGACTTTGCGATTGGTGCTTTGAGGGAAAGAAATCCCTGACACCTGAAAGAAAAGATCTACTCCCACAGGCTGCTCAGAACAGTTGCATTTGCACAGCCTGCCCTTTAGAGGAATGTCCCCAAGTACCATAGGTGCTACTATGGTTCACCTTCAGCTCAGCCCTGGTCACTGATGCCGGCGTTCAGAGGGATAACCTGAGTGATAAGCATTTGGGGTTACAGGGATGTTGAAAGGACCTCAGCATTGTGGAGGGGCACTGCGGAGGTCAGGTCAGGTTGCTCAACCAGAGAGATAAACAGCAGATCAGGCCGGGCCCCAGCGAGAGGAAGGCTGCACCAGGAGCCTGCAAGGCCAGGCCAGGTCTGGCCTCGGAGCCCGGATGTTCCAAGGCCGGGGTCAGGCAGAGGGTACAGATGATAAGGAAAGGGGCCAGCTGCTCACTTGAGGGCCCTAGGGATGAATCTGCTTCTTTTCCTTCTCTTTTTCTTTCTTTCTTCCCACTCTTCTCCTTCCTTCCTTCCACTGAGTTAACAGTTTTTACCGCACTATTCCCAAGGAGCAGGATTTCCAGGGACCTTGGCTATCCCAATGCGCACCTGACTACTATTGTCCTTCAGCGTTACTTGGTTGTCACAAAAACATTTCTGCCTGAAGGACAGGAGCAGCTGCGCATTCCAGCATGAGACCCATCTAGCTAGTGTCTACTCTGGCGTCACAGGCCCGGGGTGCACATCCCCTTGCTGTGACAGGAACTCTCTCAGCAGCAGCGCAGTGGCCACATACCCGGGGGACTGACTCCTTAGAAGAGGCAGGTGGTACATCCAGTCCAAACGCAGGGCCAAGAGATGTGGTCTTCCCCTTGTGTGCAGACCTCGCTTCGCCTGCAGGCTATCTCTGGAGGCATTACACCTCCTGGGGTAAACCAAGGCGGGCAGACCTGGTGAACACGGATTGCCTGGGAGCTTGTGCCTAGCTGCGTGGGCTGGCAGCGTCTCGCCTCTCACCCTATCTGAATGCTCCTGGGATTCTGGTGCCCAGGCACAATGAGATCTGAATGCAGTCTTTCTGGACAGCAGTCTCACTAATCCCACCTCAAGCCTTCCCACCATCCCAGCCAGAACTGGTTAAAACACCTATCCGAGCCCTCCCGGCAGAGGAAAATCACGTCTGATGTCACCATTAACTCTCTAACTTGAGCACCCATTTCCTGCTTCAATAAATCTCTCAAAGTGAGTCCACTCTCACCCTGCCGGTCACATACCCACGTCCCACAACCTGTTCCCCAGAACCCTATGTTTGCCAATGCTATGCCTCTCCTGGAAATCATTATTCATCCTCCTTATCTGGCGTAGATGTCACTGCCCTGCGTACTTTGGCTCTCCCAGGCAGCGCGCTGTTTGTGCTCCAGCCTGCGTGACAGCCCTCACCACCTGCACTGGGGTCATGGAACCTGGGCACACACATTAGACGCAGGCTGCAGGCAGGGGTCCAGTTAGCACATGGAGTTCAAAGGATGCCCTGCAGCCGAGCACAAGGCCACGGGGATAGTGATTATTATTAGGAGCCACATGCCACAAGGGCATGATCAGGTCAAGGACTTTGACAAGGAATACCTACTAGTTAACAAAATGTGTAAAAATTAGATGGAACACAGTTTACGAGGATGTGGGGAAACTGTATTCCCAGAGAACGGCAAGCTTGGCAAACAGTGGTCTGTGACTGGCCCCACACCCTGAAATTACAGGGGAAGTGGCTCTTCAAGTAGCCCTCCCACGCGGTGTCTGTGTAATTCACAGGAAGGGGTGAAGGGCAACTGGGCTCGCTGACCGAGGGACGGGGGGCCATGCCCAGGGCTGTCCCTGCTCCTGCCCCTGGAGCTTGAAGCACCCCACGCCCACTGTCCAGTGTTTCCCTTCTCCTGTTGCCAGTGGGAGATTTCATTGCAGTCTTTCTGCTTTTCTTTTTCACTGGGCCCCGGATAAGTTGGGTGGGAGGGATGGTTAAATTTATCTTTTAGTTATAGGCTGCCAAATCCATGAAAGGCTGCGTTGGAATCTGATGGAGGAGGAAAACAAGACTGACTCAGGGCTTGGAACTAGATCTGGCAACTACACATCATCTTGGTTGTGTTAAGTTTTTGTTTATTTAGTCACTGTCTCGTGCTAGGCAGGGCGTTTATAGCATTGCCTCGCTGGAAGAAGCATGCCTTTGCCTGTCCAGCTTCCCTCCCAGAAGGCTCCTCTTCTCTGACCCCATGTGGCTCTGGAGGTCCCAGGGGTCAAGTTACCGCATGCATTTTCATCTCCATAACTAGAAGTAGCCCCTACAAGCTGTCAGAAGACCGCTGTTTCTCTCTAAACTCAGTGGCGTGGGTAGCGGTGGGCATGAGACTACGCGAAGCCCATCAGACTGATACGTGACCGCGTAGACGGTCTCCTTTACCCACAGAATGACGACATGAAAACAGCTCTATGACAGCATTAATCTTTTCTCAGAGCTTTTTCAATCATTACAGCACAGAGATTTTCCTCCAGCTGCATCAACTCATAGAAGCTGGCGATTCAGACCATCAGTCCCCCTTGACCCATCATCTGAGCTATTTGGACAGTGGTTTAATGTTTGAGCCTATAGTTCTGTTTATTTGGTTCGGGTTTTTTTTTTGAGGCAGAGTCTGTGTTGCCAGGCTGGTCTCAGACTTGCAATCCTCCTGCCTCAGCCGCCTGAGTGCTGGGACTATAAGCATGTGCCACTACACTCAACTAAGCCTATAGATTTTTTGTTGTTACTGATGATCTTCATTATTTTTGGTGGAGAATATGATCTATATAAATGCAAATTCTTTCCATTTTATTTAGACTTGTCTTATGTACTAGTCCTTGGCCAATTTTTATGAAACGTATCTTAGTTTCTTGAAAAGAATGTTTTCCTAAATTGATTGATGCAGTGTTCTATATAAGTCAAAAATTATTTATACCACTCAAATAACTGATAGTTGTATTGATTTTTTAAAATATTTATTTATTTGCCGCAGGGTCTCAGTGTGTAGTGCAGACTGGCCTTGAACTCCCTTATGTAGCCCGGGTTGGCCTCCAATTCACAGTGATCCTCATGTCTCAGCCTCCCCAGTGCTGGGATTATAGGCGTGCCCCACCATGCCCGGCTCCGTCATATTTTTTGTTGAAAAGTCAGCTATCAGTTTGTCATTCTTTGGTAATTTGTGTCTTTTTCTTTCTGTCAGTCCTTAATATGACTTTGTCTCTTGGTGATTCGCAATTTTATCATGAAGTGTCTAGAAACAAATTTCCTTTTATATAAACTTGTTGGGCTTTCTGGACCTGACAACATATATTTACATTAAGCACATGTAACAGGAAATTCAAAATAAGAACGGTCTGTAAAAGACAGGTGACTGTTTCTCCTTACACACAAGTACTCAGATGTCCGGCAATCCCATGCTCTGATGAGTCTTCCAACTCCTTTACCCTCTAGTCCAGTTGACTTATTGAGCTCCAGCCCTCACATCTGCATTTCAGTCTCTAAGATGGTACAAGGACAAAGAGTGCTTGTCCCTTTTCTCCAAGACCTTGCAGAAGTCTTACATATTTCTGCTCATACCTCAGTTCCCACAGCTTAGTCACACGGCCACAACTAGCTTCAAGCGGGAATTGGTAGAACTCTAGTAGATTGTATTGCCATTCTCCCAAATTCATGGTTCTGACATAGGAAGAGGAGGACAAAGGCTTTCAGGAGAGGCAATTGCTGCATAGTTTTCCTTTTCGCTCCATTTTACACTCCCTTCCCATCTATGGATCACACTTGACCTCCAAAAGAGAAAAATAAATCAAAATTCCCACCCAGTAACTATGTCTTAGTCAGGGTTCAGCATCTCTGAGTGACATAAGATTCTTCCCTGCAGCTTCAGATGTGGCTCTTCTTGTTTCAGTAACCTATAAATGAATAGATAATCCATCCAGTGCACAATGATTGAGAAGACTCGGTTAATATGATTACAGCTTTCATTCAGAAAACGGGGGGCAGGAATCATGCAGTGCTCCCTGGTCTGCAGCAGTCACCAAATCCAGTTGGGTCAGGCTAATGGTCAACCCAGCCCTAGTACCAGGGTAAGCTGCTGGTCAGCCCGTCTGGCAGCCTTGAGAAATCTCGTCTCAGAACATCTTGGTCTTTTGTCCTTTGTGGTCATGGTTCTGCCTTCTCTGAGATCACTCCTTTATTCCCCACAGCCATAACTGAGTGGGCACCGGAAGGTGTGCTCCTTAGAGCCACATGGTCTGCGCAGACTGCTTCGGGCTGCTACAGATTTAGGACCTAGAGTACTGGGGAGGTTGACCATCACAGACTGTGGCAGGCCAGTCCTGAGCCAGTTGTCACTGCTCTGCCCACCTACCTCCACTTGACTTTGTTCCAGGATATGACTTTCTTACACTTTTAATTGAAGTATGACTATAATGTGTTTACATAAAACGACACAAATCCAGCCAGGTGTGGTGGTGCATGGCTGTAATCCCAGCACCCAGAGGCTGACGCAGGAGGATTGCCATGAGTTTGAGGCCAGCACGGGGTACGGTACATAAGCAAGTTCAAGGCCAGCCTGCACTACATAGCAAGACTCTGTCTCAAAAAACAAAGAACAAAAAAACACAAATCCTGGAGAAAAATCTTGATAAAGTTTCACAAAATGATGACACCTTTGTGACACAGATTTATTCCTATACGTGATTCATTTTTCTGACTTGTAACAGTAAATATTAGTTTTGCCCGTTTTTAAATACTGTAAACAGAACAATCCATGTATTCTTTCCGTGTTTGGATTCTGTTGCCTGATGTTACACTCATAAGCATGACCCATACTGTGTGTGGCTGTGATGTGTTTATTCTTACTGTTGTATAGTATTCCTCCACGCGAACACACCAGAAGTGCCTTATCAGTTCCACTGTTTGGTGCATGTTTGGGGTGGTTACAAGTTTGGAGTTAGGAAAAGTAGCGCTGCTGTGAATATCCTTAGACTTCTCATTTGATTAATTGCAGTATTATCCCTGTTATCGATTGTTGCACAGCAAAGTACCTCAAACTCAGTGACATAAGAAACATTCTTTCTTTTTTTTGAGACAGGGTCTCACTCTGCAGTTCAGGGTGGCCTTGAGCTCACTTTGTAGCCCAGGCTGGTCTCGAACTTGCAATGATCCTCCTGCCTCAGCTTCCCAAGTGCTGGGATTACCGGCGTGTGCCAGCACACCCAGTAGACACATTCATTTTATGGTACTCGTGGATTCTGTGGGTGGGGGCATTGCAGGGCACAGAAGGTATACCTCATGTCTGCTTCCCCTCGTTTGAGCTTACAGATGGGAAAACTCAGATGGCTGGACAATCTGAATAATGAGGAACTGGAACGATATGGAGACTTCTTTACTCCCAAATCTTACGTCTGGCCTGGGATAACTCAAAGGATTGTGCCTGTCTTTGGATGACATTCCAGGATACCTGTCCACAGCCTGTGCATGCGGCTTAGGCTTTCCTTGCTAAGCCATGTAGTGAGGCTTTTACATGATCCAAAAGAAAGTACTCAGGCTAGAAAAATGAAAGCTGTCAGGCATTTTGTGACCATCTTTAATAGCCCCATACATCACCAATACCACATTCCACTGGTCGGAACAGTTATGAGCTCTCCACGATTCAAAGACATTGAGTATGGACCCCTCCTCTTGATGACAGATGTGTGGAAGACACTGTAGCCATGTTCGATATTTCTTCATTAAAGTTGTGCAATCATGCCACTTCACTTTTCTTCTTTTTTAAAAAAATTGATTTTTAAAAATTTTATTAGTACCTGTTTGCAGTACATAACTATTACATCCATTGCCAGGACTTGGTGCAGGTATACAGCACATCCTAATTCTTTTTACTTCCCCTACCTCTCCCCTCCCTCCACCTCTTGGTCCTCTCCCCATGTGCAAAAGATTGATCTCCCTGTGTCCTACTGCCTATCTTTTATCTTGCTCTTTAAATTATTTACACATTGAATTTCTCATGTAAGAGAAACTACGACATATTTATGATCTGGTTTATTTCATTTACCATTATAGTCTCAAGGTGCGTCCATTTTCCTACAAATGACTCAAATATCCTTTTCGTGGCAGACTAGTACTCCTTTGTGTGTAAACACCAAGTTTTCTTTATCTATTCATCTGCTAATAAACCTATACGCTCCTTTCAAGATTTAGCTATTATGAGCTGTGCTGCTATAAACATGGGTATGTGTGTATCACTGTAACATGATGTTCTTAACTCTTTTGGGAAGATACCTAGAAGAACAGCTGAATCAAATGGACTCTCTAGTTTTAATTTTTTTGAGGACTGTCCATACTAACATCAGTAGTAGTTGTACTAGTTTGTATTTCTACCAATAACATAGAGGGTTTCTCTTTTCCCTACACCTTTGCCAGCATTTGTTATTTTTTGATTTTTTGATGCTAGTCATTCTTTGTGGAGTAAGATGGAATCTAAGGGTTTTCATTTGTGTTTTTCTAATGTCCAGAGATGTGGGACATTTTAAAAATGTATTTATTGTCTATTTTCCTTCTTCTGAGAAAGTCTATTCATTTCAGTTGGGCATTTTTTGATTGAGTCCTTTATATTGAGTCTTTTTTTTTTAGTTCTTTATATATTCTAGATATTAGCTCTCTGTGTGAGGAGTAGCTGGAAAATTTTTTTCCCCATCCTGTAGGCTGTCTCTTCACTCTGTTGGCTGTTTCCTTTGCTGTGCAAAAGCTTTTTAATTTGATATAATCCCATTTGTTGAATTTTTTGTTTGTTTTTGTTTTTTGAGACGGTGTCTCACTGTGTAGTTCAGGCTAGCCTTGAAGTCACAATGTAGCCCAAGATGGCCTCCAACTCACGGTGATCCTCCTACCACAGCCTCCCAAGTGCTGGGATTACAGGCATGCCACAATTGTATTGTTTTTTAAATTTCTTTTTCAGTGGGTTTATTATTGGTATAGGGAAACACTATTGATTTTTATGTGTTATTTTGCATCCTGCTACCTTGCTGAATGTGTTTATTAGTGCTAGGAATCTTCTGATGTTACCTCCTGGGTCTTCTCTGCACATTATCACACCATCTGTGAAGAAGGATAGTTTGACTTCTTCCTTTGCTATCCATATCCCTTTTATTTCTTTCTCTTGCCTGGTTGCTCTAGCTAAAGTTTCAAGTATTACACTGAATAGGAGTTGTGATAATGGACTCCCTTGTCTTGGTCCTGATATTAGAGGAAAAGCTTTCAGTTTTTCTCTATATGATGTTGGCAGTCGGTTAGTTATAAATTACTTTTATTGAGTTGAGATAGGGCCTTTCTGTACCTACTTTCTTCAGGGTTGTTCATTTGTTTGTTTTTGGAGACTGGGTCTTTCTGTGTAGTCCAGGCTGGAACTAGTGGCACCCCTCTTGCCTCAGTCTCTCAAATGCTGGGATTACAGGTGTGTGCCACCATGCCTGGCAGTTCAGGGCTCTTATCATGAACACATGTTGTATTTTGTCAAAAGAGTTTTTTATGTATCTATTGAAAATACCATGTGATTTTTGTCCTTGCATCTGTTTATGTGATATATTGCATTTATTTTGTATACGTTGAACCATCCTTGCATCCCTGGGATGAAGGCTCCTTAGTCTTAGTGCATGATCTTTTCAATGAATTTTTTGTAATCTGTTTGCCAGTATCTTGTTGAAGATTTCTGCATCTATGTTTATTAAAGAAATTTGCCTGTAGATGTGTTTATTTGTACACTTTATTTGGTTTTGGAATCAAGGTGATGCTAGTTTCTAGGAATGAGTTTGGGATTACTCCTTCCATTTCAATGTCATGAAAGAGTTTGAGGAGAATTGACATTAGATCTTCCTTGAAGTTGTTTAGAATTCAGATGTGAATCCATTGGGTCCTGGACTTTTCTCAGTTGATGGGTTGCTTATTACTGCCTCAATTTCATAGCCTGTTTTTGGACTGTTCAGGGTTTTTATATCTTCTTATTGGCTCAGTTTTGTTAATTCCTATGTAATCAGGAATCTCTCTATGTCTCCTACATTCTCCAATTTATTGGAGTACAGGTTTTCCAAGTAGTTGTAATAATCTTCTGGGTTTTGCAGTGTCTATTGTGATTTTACTGTTGTTTCTCTTTTTTTGTTTGTTTGTTTTTGTTTTTGTTTTTCTTCCGGTACCGGGAATCAAACTTATGACCTTGCGCTTGCCAGGCAGGCGCTATGCCACTGAGCTGAATCCCCAGCCCCTTTCTTTCACTTCTAATTACACTGATAAGGGCTTTTTCCTTCCTTCTTTTGGTAAGTTTGACTAAAGGTTTGTCTATTTTGTATATTCTTCTGAAGAACCAACTTTTCCGTTCATTATTCTTTTATTGTTTAGTCTTAATTTCTACTCCCATTTTTATAATTTTCTTCCTTGTCTTAGCTTTAGATTTAGATTGTTCTTATTTTTCTAGGGCCTTGAGCTGTATCATTAAGTTATTTGCTTGGGCTCACTCTGTTTTTCTGAGGTGGGCATTCATAACTACAAACTTCCTTCCTAAGACTGTTTTCATTGTGTCTTACAGGTTCCAGTTTGCGGTAGCAGCATTGTTCAATTCTAGGAACTGTTTTATTTCTTCCTTAATTTTTCTGTGACCCACTGATTACTCAATAGTATTGTTTAATCTCCATGTGGTTGAATAATTTCTGTGGTTTGCTTTTACATTGATTTCTAGTTTCACTGCACTGTGATCTGTTAATATGCAGGGATAATTTTTATTCTGATGCATTTAAGCGTGCTTGATGGACTAGCTTATAGTCCATTTTGCAGAAAGGTCTGTGTGCCAGTGAGAAGAAGATGTATCCTGTTGTTGAATGGAATATTGTCAGTATCTAGTAAATGTATTAGTTTGATGGCTTGGTTCAACTCTGATTATTTCTTTGTTGATTTTTTTTTGTCTAATTGCTCTGTTTGTTATAATGGGATATTGAGATTCCTCCACTATAATTGTGTTGCTGTTTTTCTGATCTTTTATTTCCAGAAATGTTTGCTTTATGAATTTGGGTGCCCTGATATTTGGCACATGTGTATTTACAACTGTTATCTCTTCCTATTCAATTGCTGCTTTAACTAATATGTAGTGACCTTCTTTGCCTCTTCTAGTCAGTTTTGGGTTGAAGTTCACTTTTCCTGAAAATAGAATAGCTACTCCTTGCTGTCCACAAAGAATATTGTTTTAAACCCTTTGCTTTTTAGTATGTGAATTTATTTTTGGATTAAATGTGTTTCAGGTATGCAGTGTACCATTGGGTTTTGTTTTTTGGTCCAATCTGCCAATCTGTGTCCTTTGACTGGGGAGTTGAGACCATCCACATTGAGAAGTATTACTGAAAGGTACTGACTTATCCTTGACATTGTATTTTACTGTTGCTGATTCCTTTTTTCACCTCTGCTTAACTGCTAGCTCTGCCTTATATATTCATTCCGCTAGACTTTTTAGTATTGTTGGCTTCATCATTTCTGTCTAGGAAAACCTTGAGGATTTTTTGAAGGGCTGGTTTTGTGGTCATGGATTTGTTAAGGTGCACTTTATCATGAAAATACCTTATTTCTTCATCAATTTTGAAAGATAGTTTTGCAGGATATATTAGTCTGGGTTGGAAGTTGTTTTCTTTTAGGGCTTAAAATACTTCATCCTAAGCTCTCCTTTAATGTTTGTGTTGAGAAGTCTACTGTAATTCTAATGGGTTTACCTTTATAAGGGATTAATTGCTTTGCTCTAATAGCTTTTAGGATTCTGTTCTCGTGTTGGATTTCTGAGATTTTTGACTATGATGTGTCGTGGAGAGGTTCTTTTCTGACTGTGGCTCTCTGGGGTTCCATATGCCTTGTTTACCGATGTGTTATTTTCCCATACTTAGAAAGTTTTCTGCTATGATTTCTGTAAACAGGTTTTTAAATGCCATTTGTACCATCTTCAGATTTTTCACTGATTTCCGTTAATCCTAGTTTAATCTTCTTTGCATCGTCTAGCATTATCTCCTTTTTAAGGTATGTCTGAGAATATAATGACCTGCATCAGCCCTGGCTTCTACTTCTGACATTCCTTCCTCACATCGGTCATTTTTGCTGCCCCTACATTCAACAGAACTTTTTGTCTCCCAGATTTTTATTGGTACCTTTTTGTGGGCCGGGGATATAGCTCAGTGGCATAAGCGCCTGGCTGGTACCTTGTCATGGGCTCCGATTCTTTGCTAAACTGGTCATTTATGTTTTGTATCATTTTGTTCAGTTCAGCTAGCTTTTAATTAATGTCTGCTTTAAGCTCACTGATCATTTTGTTTATTAAGTCTACTGTCCGTTTTATCTGTGTCTTCTTTGTGCTCACCAAGCACTTTATCTATTTTTCTGTTTCTTCTTTTGTCACTGCTTATAATTCAGCCATTTTATTTTTTATTCCTTTCCCATCACTGCCCCACAGATCAGCTTGGAGGGAGTTGGGAGGTTTTGGAGGCATTTTGTTGCTTTGTTTTCTGCTTCTTCTCTTTTTCTTTCTCTCTGCTGAGGGCATCAGAGTTGGAAAGGTTTTGTTGCTAGTGTAGAACTCTCTTTGGCTACTGCCTGCTTCCTAGTGATGATCTGGCTCTGCATTTTGGTATTTACCTCTTTAGCCTACTCAAACAGCACCAGAACCGGACACTTCTGTTTGCGGAGACGGGTCCCTCCTCCCTTCCGGAGACGGGAGCAGGCATTTCAGGCTGTTTCCTTCTTTCTCTTGCATTGTCTTCAGTTTCTCCAGGTCCTCTATGATTTCTAACTTTCCCGTTGGCTCTTTCTCAATTTTCAGAGATTTCTCCCTTTTTTCTTTGCTAAGTTGCTGTTTTCCATGTGTTGTGAGTCTGACTCCCAGAGAGGCTGTGATGTACTGCCAGATTTTATACCACCATTGTCCCTCTACTCCTAGAGCCATGTTTTAAAACTGCCACACACCTAGGACTTGAATTTCTAGGTCATAGGGTAGCACATGCTCACCTATAGTACTGCCAGCCAAGATACCATGCTCACCTATAGTACGGCAGCACCTATAGTACTGCCAGCCAAGTTGATATGATATGATGCCCATGACCAATATATGAGAATTCTGCTTGGTCCATATTCCCAACAAATCTCCATGTTACCTTTTTAATTTTACCTAGTCTGGTGACTGTGAAGTACTGGCCAGATACTAACTTTTATTTCCTTTGCATTTTCCTAATGATGAATGATGCAAGCTCTAGTGAACTGAACTGTGTTTCCCAAAGATATCAGGTGCAAACTCCTGGAAGCCATAAATGTTACATTACTTTGTAAAGTTTCCACATAATATGATTCAATAAAGGATTTTGAGATGAAGTGACCCCGGATTACCTGGTGGCCTTAATTGCTATCATAAAGCATCCTTATAAGAGAGGGAGATTAAACACACACAGGAAATGGTAGGGGAGAAGTGTTAAGTGATACAGCCACAAGCCAAATGCCAGCAGCCACTATGCTCTACAAAAGCCAAGGAATAGATTTTCTTCTAGAGCTTCCAAAGGGAGTATGGCCTTGACAACACCTTCATTTCAGACTTCTTGCCTCCAAAATTTTGAGAGAATAATTATCTGTTGTTTTAAGACACCTTGATTGTGATAATTTGTTACGTCAGTCCCAGGAAACTACTATAAGCCAGTTTTTATTTTTTAAGGCCATTTGTGTATCTTCTTTAAGGAAATATATATATATATATAGCCAGCTTTTGGGTTGTCTGTCATTTAACTTATTGATTTTTAGGGATTCTTTTCATACATTCTAAATATAAATTGAACTAGTCGCAGTTTTCTGGGAACCAGAGATTCAAGTGGAGTTAGGAGTGTGAAAGTCTTGTTGTGGAATAACATCTATGAAATGAAAGGAAAGCAAGCTGAACTGGTGGTGATCAGAGCACAATATGGACATGGTGATCTATGACAGTCTAACAAAGAGCTCTTGAGCAAAGACTTCCTACTACTGGGGTCCCATGTTGGGTACAAAATAGGCAGGCCCCGTACCCATGCCTCCTTTACTCACCGGCTTCAGACACCATACAAAGACCATGCTGGGCTCTCACTGCCTTTCTCAACCACTGGTCTAGGACTCCCTCCAAAAAGCATGACCTTGGCTCAAAAGCTGATGCAGACCAGAAGGAGCTAACAGAAAAAAGCTGGGACTATATCACACTCTTTGCAGTTCAGCAATGGGGCCTCCCTTAAAAGGGAACTGAATGTCTCCTCTATGCTGTCCCCTAAGTCCTACAGTGTAAATGTATTTTCCCAGTCTGTGCTTGCCCCCTTTATAGTTAGTTTTTTGTTTGTGCCATGGTAAGAAACATTTGCCTATCACAAGTTTTCTTCTAAAAGATTTTTTAAAAAAACTTTTCACATTTATACTTAGAGCCCATCAGGAACTGGTTCCTGTGAGTGACGTGAAGCAGGGGGTCAACACTGATTTTGCCCATTTGGCTCTTCAAACGCCATTGAAAAGACAACATTTTCCCTCTTCCCACAATACTGCAGTTGTCATTAGTCAGGTGAACATATATGTGTTGATTTCCATACCACTAGTGGCTAGCGATGTGGACTATATTTTCATGTGCTTATTGGCCATTTGTATATCTTCTTTGGGGAGCTATTTAGCTTCTTAACTCTTTTTAAAAAGAGAGGTATGAGTGAGAATTCTTTATATCTTCTAGATATAAGCCCTTTATCAGATATATGATCTGCCAAAATTTTCTCCCATTTCGTGGGTTGTCTTTTTACTTTCTTGATCAGGTCTTTTGACTCACAAACATTTTTAATTTTGAGAAAGTCTAATTTATATATATTTTCTTTTGTCACTTGTACTTTTAACTTCATGTCTAATCTAAGGTCATGATGACTTATGCCTATGTTTTCTTCTAAAAGCTTTATAATTTAGCTTTGGTATTTAGTTCTTTAATACATTTTGAACTAATTTGTGTATATGGTATAGGCTAGGTGTCCAACTTCATTCTTTTCTGTATAGCTGTCTACTTGTCTCAGCACCATTTGCCGAAGAGACATTCTCTTCTCTATTGGATAGTTTTGACACCCTTGATGAAAAGCAATTGATTGTAAATGTGAGAAAATGTTTCTGTACTCTCAATTCTGTTCCAGTGATCTATATGTCTGCTTTATTCTAGTACCCCGTTGTCTTAAATCATTGCAGCTTTGCAGTAAGATTTTTTTTTTTTTTTTTTTTGAGGCAAGGTCTCGCTGTGTAGTTCAGGGTAATTTTGAACATACTTTGTTGCTCCCTTGAACTCAAAGTGATCCTCCTGCCTCAGCCTCACAAGTACTAGGGTGATAGAAGTGCACCACCATGCTCATTCTACAGTAATACTTGAAATTGGGAAGTTTGAGTCCTCCAACTTTGTTTTATTTTTTCTTTTTCAAGATTGTTTTTGATACATTAGGTCAGAGATGAACAAAATTTTCTATTGCATAAGAGATTCCATTTACAAGACAGTTGTGGTTGACCATATAATTTATTCCCCTCATTACTTCAGATACAAACATTTTTGACAATAGCCAGTGGCTCTCAGCCAGGGACCACTTTCTACCTCTTTCCCCTCCAGGGGACATCTAACAATGTCTGGAGAAATTTTTGTCCAATCGAGAAGAAATTGCTACTAGCATCTGGTGGATAGAGGCCAAGGATACTGCTAACCATCCACCGGTACACAAGACAGTCTGATCCAAAGACCACCTGGCCTAGAGGTCAATAGAGCCAATTTGTGAAAACCCGAGCAATTATCACATCTTTCCCACAGGAGTCCAGAGCACAGGTGTGACTGTTTTGACTACAACTCACTTGGCTTAGAGATATATTTTAAAAATATTTCTTAAAAATTAAAGAAGAAGAATGAATTAAATGCCCTTTTTGCTTCAGTCCTAGTGCTAAGCATGTCCAAGAAGACATGAACACTCATTTCATCATTTTCTCCAGAACTTGACCACTTGGGGGTCAAATGTAAATATAAAGTGTCCAGAGTGAACACGGGCACATTGCAGTTTTCAAGTAAATGGTGCAATCTAAAACAGAAACCATTTAGAATGATTTTCTAGGCACGGGGTTATGTAACATTTGTTTGATTTTTGTCAGGAGAACATGGCTAACCGTGATTGATAGGCCTAGACTAACCTTTCTATTGGCTTTAGAAAAAACTAGAGTCCCAGACACAAGCTCGATGTTTACCTTCCAGCGTCACAACTCAGGGTGCTGCTAAGAAACATGTCCAAGGTGTCCCCTGGCCTCCAGTACAGGCTCTACCTGCCTCAGCCTGCAACCTCTGCCCTGCGGGGGCCCCGCTTTAGGGAAGGGGGAATTGCCTAAGACTTAAGTTTGCTGAATAGCGTCAAGCTCACTTGACCGGCTTCAGGAAAAGAGATGAAACTCTTTCCATTTGACCTGAGGAATCCCAGTGCTGTCCATGGATCAGGGCAGTGGCAGAGACAGGCAGCTAAAAAACAATCAGACTGAGGGTTTTCTCTTGATTAGAAAGGAGGGTGTAGAGGGCTGCGGCTAAGTCTGAGGCACTATCCGAACCCACAGGAAAGAGCGCAGCTATCACCTAATGATCACTGATGTACAACACATTGTTATTCTTGGCTATGAAGTGACAAGAGCCAAGGTCACCGGGGCACTCCTCTCCCAGAGTCTTTGTTCTTGACTTACCTGCTCCAAGGCTCGGGGAAGCCAACCTCTCTAGGTGCTTCTTGCCCTGCCCCTTGCAGCCTCAGGTGACCTCCCATCCCTCTGGAGCTTAAATGTCTCAATTCCTTTCTGATCTTCGTGTCTCTTGCCTCTGGTCTTTGCACCTGCTCTTTCCTCCTGCAGGACACTTCCCTCCCCACCTTGTACTTGAACAACTGTTCTCGACTCTGTAGGTCTCAGCTCAGACCGCCTCTGTCTGGGAAGTGTTCTGAGCTCTTGCCCTGCTCTGCGTGCGCCCTGACAGCACGTGTGCATTTGCCCTGTCATGGAATTCGTCCCTCTGCACTGTTTTCCTCTTGCCTTCTCTCTGATTATCTGTGAGCTGGAGGACCATGTAATGTTGCTCAACTGCTACCCGGAGGAGGGGGCCTAACGACTGGATCACTGCTTCACGCTGCTCCTTCACATCCCCCCACCTGCCCTGGCTCCCCCCTCGTGTGTCTTCCCCTTGCACTCTGTACATTAAAACTTTAGTTCCTGAATCCCAGGGAGGCCCAGGAGAGGAGCTAAAGCAGCAGGAAATGTGTTCTTTGAGGGGCTCCAGACAGCAGGGTTTACCAGCCAGTACAGGAGTATTTCAATGTTTGAACAAGTTGGTGTGTTATAATTGTGTGCATTGTTTATTCCAACAATTTTCTGGAAGTGACTGGAGACCGAGGTCACTGGGAAGACAATACAGAACTTGACAAGCAACTGTGTCTGGTTTTTTGTGTCCCCTTCTTGAAAGGACATGTTAGAAATCAGCTCAAGTTTCTAAGCTGTGCAAAACCTGGGCGTGCAGAGGGTGGCCATAGCTCTTACAGAAAACAACTGTGTCACTTTTAATTCACCAACTCCTGTGAAGGTTTTATACTTGGTGCTAATGTTGGGTTACACCCAACAAAAAGCTTCTTTATGCTCCTAAGAGAAGTGAATGAAGCAAAACAGCAATTTTGAAGGTTGTTCATGCCTTTGAAGGTTGAAATTTGCCTGAAGCTCAACTGATTCCAATTTAGCAGGGTGACTTAGTGAGAATGTAAACTATGGAAAGGTCACCTTTGAAAAGTTAATCTGCATTCTGAGTTTTCACTGCTATAAACTCAGTTTTACCCCAGCAAAGATAAATAGGAGGTTTTGTGAGTTCAGAAAGGGCCTATTTGTCCAGACCCTTATTCCCTTGTTACAATCATCAAACCATACTTGTAACAAAAAGTGGCATGATGGATACCTTGCATTAGGGGTGGTGGGATGGGGGAAGGGGCCTGACCCTGACTGGACCTCTGAGGACTGAAGGAGAGGAAAATGACTGCTGGTCCCTCATGGAAGAGTCTTGGGAGGTCTTATTTCTCTTGGCCTGCAGGGTGGCTGGCAGGGCTGTAATTAGTAATTGTGGCCTAGAAAGCTCTTGGAAAAGCCAAACTAGCTTAGACTGTCACCTGGGAAGTGGGATCAACAGGACCAGGAGGCCAGCCCAGGGGTGGATGTAGGAATAGCAGCAGGAGTGGGATCCTGGGTGGTCTCGGGGGACCAAATGACGCAAATGGGATTTCTGCACTGGTGGTTACCCACTATAGTAAAATGCATCATTAGTCACCATTCTTCAGCTGCTTCCTGTATTAGAATTTTATACGCACACCCTTTGCCATGTGACTTTGCAGTGTTATTGTTATGATGGAAATATGAAGTTTCCATCACAGGCTCACGTACTGAGGGCCCTTTCCCCCGGTGCAGCAGTGCTCAGAGCAGGGGCCTAAAGAGGTGACTGGATCATGAGGGCTCTAACTTCATCAGTGGATTAGCCCACTGAAGAGCTCATAGCTGAATAAGCCACTGTTATGGTTGGTACATTGTGTCAACTTGCAGAGTCTAGAGGTTTGGCTAAGTGACTCAGCAGGGAGCCAGGGTGCTTACTTTGTATTCAGCCTGAGCCTGTGCAAGAGGAAGGCATGCAGAGCGTGTGGGGTGTGGGTGTAGAGGATCACCTCCATACCCCTAGGGCTGGAAGGCTGCATAAAAAAGGGGAATTGAGAAAGGACTGGCTGCTGGTTCTTCAGAGGAGCTCCAGTTTCGCCTTCAGCCTGGTCATCTCGTGGCTTCTGGTGCAGATGGTTTGGCTTCCGCCTGGGACTCTTCAGCCTTCTGGTATAGGCTCTCGGCCTTCGTCATAGATTCTTCAGAATTCCACTGCAGACCCATCGGCCTCCTGATACAGACTTGCTCGGACACTGCAGTGAGCTCCAGGCCTGGGGCTGGGCTCTTCAATCTCCAGCATGCACACACCCTCTGCACGCTTCCTCATTCAACTCTGTGGCTGACCATTGTGAGCCAAACTTGTAATTTCTTGTACATTTGTATATCTTGTGTTATATCTGTTTCGCTAGTAAACCCTGACTGGTACAGCCATTAGGAGGCAGGGCCTAGTTGGAGGAGGTACATCATGGGGTGGGGGGATGCGTTTGAAGAGCATACCTTGTCCTTGGCCCCTTCCTCTGCCCCACCCTCACCTTCCTGACTGCCATACACTGAACACCCTGCCCTGCTACACCCTTCCATCACGATGTTTTGGCTTCCCCAGCGGTTTAAAGCAATGGAGCAGCTTACCATGGACTGGAACCTCTGAAACTGTGAATCAACACAAATCTTTCCTCCTCTAATTGTGTATGTCAAGTTTTTGTTCCAGCAATGGAAAGGAGACTGATATACAGTTAGGTATTAGCGAGAGTGGAGGACACCTCCTGCCTTTGATGTTAACTTGACCTTGTTACTTGTGTTGGTCAATAAAATGTGGAAAGGAGTGATTCAGGAGAACTTCAAAGACATCATCTGTCTCTGCTCCACTTCCTGCCATATGTAATGAAAGGTACAGGCCTAGATGCTGATTCAAAGAAAATACAGTAACAAATATGTATAAGCCAACTTGAAGGCTGAATCCAACCCCATCAACCCTGTAACCTGCTGCACATGTCCCCAGCCAACCCACAGACCTGACAGCAAGAAAAATAAAAGCTCATTGTTTTAAGTCATTGAGTTTTGATGATTTGTTACAAAGTACCATTATAGCATTTGCTGACTGATATAACTACTAATACCTTTGCTCCTTTTTTTTTTTTTTTTTTGAGATAAGGTCTCACTCTGTAGTCCAGACTGGCCTTGAACTCACTTATGTAGCCTAGGCTGGCCTCAAGCTCACAGTGATCCTCCTGCCTCAGCCTCCCAAGTGCTGGGATTACACACGTGTGCCACCATGCCTGCCTGTCCTTTTCTTTCATAATAATGCAAACCCTAATTTTTAACATGCTGTTTCAGATAAGGTGAATGTCTCCAGCCTTTCTTATAGTTAGATGTGGCCATATAAATGAGTTCTGGTCAATGATATGTTAGTAAAATGTTGTGGCAGCCTCTAAAATCCTTCCCTACAAGCCAGTGCCGTGCACCCTAAATCCTTTCCTCTTTTGTGCTCTCTGGAGCAAGGATATAAGGGCTGAAGCTGAGGCTAGCAGTTTGGATCCTGAGGAAGAAATCTGTACCCAGGGAAGATGGTGCCGTGAACTACCTGGACAATTCCCTGAGAGAAAAATAAACTATGTCCCTCTAAGGTTCCCCTGCTGAGCTCACCCCTGACACAGTATTCAAACCAGTTTCCACTAACCCTGCAAGAGAACTGTGATATTCCTGATAAGCAGACTCTTGACTGTTACGTAGCAATATCCAGCTCTTGCCCAACACTAATCAAAGCAGATACAGGATGAGCTTAAACGTAATCTCTTGGGAAGAAGAACAGGGATCAAGTGACAACGGGTTCAGGTTCTTTCAGGGGTGATAAAAAGTTCTGACATGAGACAGTGGTGAAAGTTGCACAACTCGGTGGCTGCACTACTACGGCTGTCTACTTGAAAGGAGTAGATTTCGTGCTGCATGAGTTATATCTCACTAAAACTTGTATTTACAAAGCAATCTCTTGTTCATTGTTTATACCACTGTAAGGCAAATGTTATTCTTTCCCCCGCATTCCTCTACGTGCAGCTGAGGCTCAGAGAGCCGATGTGACCGCCAAGGCCAGAGACCTCATAAATGTCCGAGATGAGACAGCATCAGATCCCCTGACACCAGCACCACACAGCTTCTGCCCACCCCCTTTGTTTGGTCACCGCGGGACCCCAGGGCAACTGGGCTCAGGGACCAATCAAAGCACTGAGGGGCGCAGAAAGCTTGTCTTCAACTTTCTGTTAGGCTCCTTCTCCTTGGGCTGCCGTCTCCGTTCTGCCCACCTTTGTTATCCAGCAACTGCCTGCTTCTGAGGGGCTCCAAACACTCTTTTTTATAAGCATCTTGTCAAAAAAATATAAAAAACCTGGTGTGTTGGCACACACCTGTAATTCCAGCCCACTGAGAGGCTGAGGCAGGAGGATCACAAGTTGAAGCCCAGCTTAGCAACTTAGCAACACTGTCTCAAAATAAAAAATAAAATAGGGCTGGGGATATAACTCAACGTGAAGCTTCTGGGTTCAATCCAAAGTACTAAAAACTGATATTTGATGGATGTAATGTTACGGCAGAAAATTCCCGTTTGTCCCAAACATTCCACAAGAGACGCCAATTGCCAGTGAGAACAAAATCAGAGTTTAATTTGAGACTAGCCACCCTCACTTCCTTGCCAATCTGGAAGCGGGCCCATGGCTAACTTTGTTTCCCTTTATATACATTTTGGTTTCCATTGACAACAGATTGGGGTGTTACATTCTCTGACCCCAGGGGGCATATGGTGTTTCTCTCATCTTGTTGGACCCCAGGTCAGTTGCAGGTCACATGTCAAACCATGACAGATGTTTCCCCCATTATCTCCTTTCTACAACCTATGCATTCCTTTAGGGTTACAATATTTACCTAGGGCCAGGAGATGGCACTGCCCAGGCAGGGTCACGGAGGGTCACCTAGGCCTAGGCACCCCCTTATCTTGGGGAGACATTCCTGGGCAGTGTTGATCTGGGGAATTAGATCTTGCACTGTTCCAGGAGGCTTCCCCAGGCACCATGCAGGCTTTTACCAAACTATTTTATCTAAAATAGTATGCTAAGATTCATTGCCCCCTACAGTAAAACAACATATAACACAATTGCAAGTAGTTTTCCCATGCTACCACGTAGCCCAACTTTAAAATGCCCCCCTGCCACTCCACACACAGGGTAGCTGGAGGCAGGAAGCATCTTCCACTGGGCTGTATCAGTTTGGGAGCTTTTGAAAGGGAAATTAAAATTTTAAATAAAGCCTGCTAAGAATTCCTGCCAAACCCAGATGGACATGTCTGGAAAATCCCGATAATGGGGTAGTTCTTCCTTTGTGTAACCCATGCTTGTTTAACTGAAGGCCTTGCAATGTAATTTGAGATGTTAAAACTGCCTTGGCAACCTATGGCGTCACCCAACCATCTAATCACCATGCACCAAATCTGCCTTTGGACCTCCCTGCCTGCTCCCCCTACAAAAATCCCCTAACCCCACCTGGCAGGGCTCTGACTCTTTGGGAGAAAGATCCCAGGCAAGCCCACTAATGTAATAAACTGCCTCCTAAACCTTCTCAGTGCTCGCTTTTTTCTTTTTCTTTTTTTTATGGTGTGTTGACTCCAAGACCTCGTACTAAGCTACATCCTCAGCACTTTTTATTTTATTTTGAGGCAGGGTCTTGCTAAATCGCTGAGACTGGGTTTAAACCTGTGATCCTCCTGCCTCAGCCTTCTACTGTAAGTAGGTAAGATTATAGATGTACACCAGTGTGCCCAACAGATGCATCATTTACATGCATTTTTACTGATACTCCCCAACAACACACGGACTATGAGCAAGGCTAAACCCAATTTACAAATAAGGACACAGAAGCATTTGGGTTTTTGCCAAGTGAGTGACAATGCTAGGGTTCCAGCCCAGGTCTCTTAACTCTACCAGTGCCAAGCCTAACATCCTTATTGTTTTGGTGCCTGCGTTGGTGTCCCCTCTGAGGGTGGGTACAGGAGTAACGGAGGAGTTCCAGAAGGGGACGAACAGCAAACAAAAGAAAGCCAGCTTTGCCAGCTTGCCCAAAGGCCTTTCTCTTCAGCAAGCTTTATGAATCAGCCTTGAGCTCACGAGCCAAAGCACGTGTGTGCGGCAGAAGGACGTGTGCTGGGGTTTTCGGTTCCCAGAGGACAGGGTCAGCTGTCCTGTGCTGGCATTGTTTGGGCATAAAATGGGCACAAAGAGATGAGGCAAGAAAATCAGGAGAGGCTTCTCGCCTTCTTAGAGGCAATCAGACGGGGTGGAAGCTGGAGAGAGGCAGCCAGAAAATCTTGCAGGTTTTTCTTTTTTTATATATATTTCCTTCTTTACTTTTTAAAAATAAATTTATTTATTCATTCATTCATTCATTTATTTTGGCAGTATTTGGGATCAAACCCCGGGCCTTTACCCTGGGCTTTATTTCCAGCCCTAGCCCTTTTTTGTGTCTTATTTTGAGACAGGGTCTTGCTAAGTCACTAAGTTGCCCAGGCTGGGCTCAAACTTGCAGTCCTCCTGCCTCACCTTCCCAGAGTGCTGGCAGTCCTATACCACACCTGCCAGCACTGGGCAATTATGAAGGAAATCAAGGCTCACAGCAACTCCCAAACTACTAAAGGACAAGGAATATTTGGCATCATACACAGGCTGGTAGGTTCCGTGTCAAAACTCTTGCAAAACTATTTTCATGTGATGTCAACCATGGTGCCTCCTTGCAAAATGGCTCATAGGTAGCTGGCTACTGAGCCTCTGCTGGCACTGCGGTCACGCCTTAGACCTGGACACTTGGTATACTCCAATGCCCCCAATGTTACGGGACACTGGAAGCCTTTGCCATCAGCCAGTCTAGATGAGGATAAAAGTCCCAGTGAGGATATGGCAAGCTATTTAGTTCTTATATCTGTGTTCCTGCTGCTAGAGGAGCTTTGCAGCTTCTCAGCCCCCAGGGAAGGGAACCCTCCCACCAGGGCAGAGTCTTTACAACCAGGAAGCAATCTCAGGTGCTGCGCAGTAGATAACAACAATTTACTGCAATTGCGTGAGTAAGACCCACCTCTCAGGGCTGCTGGGACCCTGGGAATGCCGAATAAAATCGTTTAGGCTAGGTGTTGAATTTTTTTTTGTTTGTTTTTCTCCGGTACCGGGAACCGAACTCACGACCTTGTGCTTGCCAGGCAGGCGCTTTTGCCGCTGAGCTAAATCCCCAGCCCCCAGGTGTTGAATATTAACTACCACAAAAGAAGCTCTGAATGGGAGAAGAAAGAAGTGAAGGAGGTTGTATTAGCCAGTGCTTGCTAGAGAAAGAGACTGAATGTAAGATATATAAATATGAGGATTTACAAAGGAGACTTTCCATGGCCGCCCGCAGAGTCAGGTGTGAGGATACAAAGGGTCTGTCTGCACTGGAGATCTGAAGGATCCAGTCAAAGGGCAAAGGCCTGGAGCTCACTGTAGTGTCTTGAGCAAGTCTGTCTCAGGAAGCCAAAAGGTCTGTGTTGGAAACCATCTAATCCAATTTAGTTGGGCATTTCTTACCCAAGTTGCTACTATCACAGAGGTATTCTTTGTTGAACACTCAGCTGAGCTCTGACTTCTAAGACTTCAAGAAGCCAAGAGGTATAGTTTTAATAACAACAACCATAAATATCTAGTTTATTGGGTATTTCCCATGTCCCAGGAACTGTGCTAAACATTGTGTATGTATTGCCTCCCTCCAAACTCATGAGAACTCCATAAAATGGATATTATTATTATTTCCCACTTTCCTGATTACAAAGAAAAGTTCAGCATAGTTAAGAAACTGTTCAAGATCAGCCAGTTAGGAAATGATGGTGCTGGGATTTGATCCCTTGTCTGTCGGATCCTAGAGCCCAAACTATTAATGACTGCTCTATAATCATCTCCAGCACCAAACATCTGGGACAAACTATTGAGAGCTTCCAGCTGTGAGCCACGTCTGCAGAGCTCCAAGGTCAGTTCACAAAAGCCTCAAACTCACACTAAGTTATTCCTTGCTGTCTTTTCCATGTTGTTGTTTCCTGGGCTGGATTGCATTTTATGCAACTGATTTAAAATTTCCCTTTCTTTTCCTCTCCTAGGAATAGCAGCAGAAGCAAGTGAGAAGGTGCTGAGGACGGATGTGGTGCAAAACCGTTTACCCGGTCATGGCAGATTTGCCATGGCAGGGAGCCTGGCAGGCCAGGGTCTTCAGTCATCAGTTTCTCATTAATTCTTGGAACCAGAGCCTCCCTGGCACAATGGTGAGGAAGACAGGCTTGATTTTATGCTCAGAAATGCCGGAGTTGGAAGGGACCTTAGAATCTTCACTCCAGTCATTCTCGAGCATTTTTGAAGTGGTGGAATGCATTCTTTAAAGCAATCCAACCCCTGGAAATCAAGCAAGGAAACTGAAGCTCGAAAGTGAGAGGGACCTGTCTGTAGCCTTCTGCTTGTCTAGTGGCAGACTCAGCTCCCAGACCCAGGATCCACGCCCCAGGGCAATGCCCTCTGCCAGAGCATGGCTCCTGGGCTCCTTCCCACTCTGCCCCACTCCTTTAAGATTCCGCGTCAGCCTTACGCAGGTAAAACAGGAAGAGCGGTTGTACGCAGGGTCCCAGGAGACAGTGGGACGCAGACTGAGCTGAGCTTCTGTATTCCTAAGCCTCCTTCAGCAGAGCGGGGACGAGGGGTCCCTCTCACATTGCTCTAGGTGCTATGCAGCAGAGGCACCGTGTCAGTTTCTGCTTCGTAGGACAAGGTGGCATCACTTGGGATGCTCAAGTGGATAGGGAGCGGTCTGAGGATGTGTGCCCAGTGGAAGCCTAATCACATCTAGGTGTCAAGGTTCTAGTGGGAAACAAATGACATCCCAAACAAAGCGTCTGAGGCCCTTATATGGTGAAGGGCCATTTATAAAGGTGTGGGCAGGGCTGAGGGAAGTTGCAAGGGTTGGCAAAGCATCACAGGCTCACACCACAGCCTTCACCTCTCCCAGACCTGAGGGCTGGCATGGGAGGGGTTAGGAGGGCAGCTGTCTGCCAAGGGCTGCAGCCTGTGGGAGGAGAATGCAGCCATTCACTGCATGGAGGAGATGGAAAGGGGTACCTCTCCTCACTCTCCTCCAGTCGTATCCCTGTGTGGACCTGGAGCCAGGACAAAGTAGCCTGGATGGTGCTGTTCCTCTGGATGAAGATCGGCATCACAGGAAAAGGACTATGGCAGTGGACGGTGGCAGGAACATCTGCGGGATGTCTCAGTCTGTTTTGTGCTGCTGTAACAGAGTACCTGAGCCTGGTTCATTTCTAAAGAATAGGAAATTATTCAGAGTCTGGAGGCTGTGAAGCTCATTAGCAAGGTGCTGACATGTGGTGAGGGCTTTTTACTGCATCATAACATGGTGGAAGGCAGAAGGGCGAGAGAGGAAGGAGGAGGAAGGATTGGTAAGAAGTGTGCACTAGAGGGTGGAAACCCACCCACAGGACAGTGATAATGACAAAGTCCACCCATGACGGCAGAACCTCCCTGACCTGAATACCTCTTAAAGGTCCCAGCTCATCATAGAATTACAAGGGCAATTAAATCCAATTTCAATGTGTGTTTTGGAGGGAACTCACATTCAAACCACAGAAAGGGCCAAGAGGAAGATGTCTAACACATGTCGCCCAAGGGAAGCAGCAGGTCTCAGAAAGAGCTGATTCTGCAGCTCTGAGCACACACCAGCCACTCCCCGAAGTTCTCATGGAACACAGGAACTGTGCAAGAGCTGATGTAGGAAAGAATCTGAAAAATAAGGTCATGAATGTGACCTCATTTATACCTATTAACGCCTGGGGAAACTCAGTACGCTTCCTTCCTAGAGCCCTGCTCCTGTGGGGTTGGCAGTGGAGGGAGAATGCGCTGGTTGGAAAGGCGGGGGAGGTCCCCAAAGGTCCCTTTGCCGTTGGAGTCCTCTTTACCAGCAGCACTCTGGCTACCATGGCAACCGGTGGGGGGGGGCTCAGCTTCCTCTTTGCCTTTCACACCTGCATTACTGCATGAACCCCAAAACTACACCCCGGGTGACAACAGACTCTACACAGTAAGGACACAGTCCCCCTAAAGTCTGCCCTCACATGAGATGCTAGCCCGACTTTGAGGGTCCCCAGGCCATCTGCACTTCTCATCACCTACCTATAAATGCAAGGTCTCCTTCTATCCCCTTATCCCATTTAATTTGCTAAAACAACTCATAGAATTCAGGAGAGCATTCTACTGGTGATTTCAATTTCATTATAAAACAAGACTAGTCAGATGAAGAGACCTTTAGGGTGTAGAGAGCCCTAACGTAGAGTTTCTGTGTCCTCTCCACTTGGATCCAGGAAACATCACCTCTGGTATCACCTCCTAGCATGTGAATACTGATCACCAGCTGAGAGCTTTACCCGAGCCTTAGTGTCCAGTGTTTTTATCAGGGCTCTATGACGTAGACATGAGTGAGGAAGTCACTGGCTGCTTTATTGAATTCCACCTCCAGCTCCCCACTGACATCACATGGTTCAAAGTCCCAACCTTCTAATGGTTTGTCCTTCTGGCGGGCCAGTTGCTGTCCTGAAAGTATCTAGGGGCGCACCATAAGTCATCTTAGTATAAACTTAAACTAGTATAAACCAATTTAAATTGGTCTCAGGGACTCACCGTGGATAACAAAGACACTTCCACCACTCAGTGAATTCCAAGGGTGTAGAAACTTTGTCCCAAGAATCCAGGACAAAGACCAGACAAATTCTTAGCGCGGCTGTCACAAGGCTGAAACATTTCAGCTGGACCCAACCAAAGGGTGGGACTGGGATGGATAGCTACTGTCCTTGTAGTGACTGTCTGTCATGCTGCACAGGGGCTTCTGAGGCTATTTCCAGGATCAACCTGCAGGAGTGGCACAATTAACAAGTCACAGTCACAGAAGAGGCTAAGAAGGAGCATGCGTGCTCTGCACTGGCTAATCTTGGCCTAGGGGATTTTAAAGAAGTAAAATTTTATTGCTGAGTTATAGAAATTGTTATGCTGTTTACAAATTAGGGCTTGCTCATTAGGAGATATAAGGCCCTTGCCCTTTTAGCTCTGGTCCTAATGCTGTGAGCCAGGTGCCATATTTAACCACCATCACCCAGGAAGTCATGACTGTATTTTTCCTCTACCAATCCAGATGCAGAGAGGGAGCATCTGAGTGTTTCACCTGCCTGGCTCGGACCTGCCCTGTAGATTCTGATTTCCTATCCGAATAATTATCTTGGTGAATGTGGCACCCTTTAGGAGCTATCATGTCAACCCACCCCCGCACAGGGATGATATTGGCTGCTATGTTCTAGTTCCTGCACCAGTTGTTAAACGACTGAAATGCTTTAGACCGGATGGTGATGCATTGCTGCTGATGCTCCTGGAGTGCCCTCCCAGCACCCTGGTTTTCCCTGCCTTGCCTGAGACCAGGATATAATTAGCAGAGCACAGTACAAAATAAAAACAAGGGACCCCTGTTCAAAAATAAGAATTTCAAGACAGTGAGAGCAGAGCACTCAACCAAGTGCAGCACCCTTTTGAGTGTGACTCCTCTACCTCATGAGGCCAGACCAGCTGTACAACTCACAAGCCAGTGAAGCCAGCCCTGCCTGGGAACCCCCCTGTCCAGTCTTCAGGGTCTCCAGGACCTTATCCAGCTCCAAGGCTAGTGTATTTCTGATTAATAGGACATAGCAGAACACTCCTACTCTCTCTGCTCCCACAACCGCAGAAGGAACTTGCAGTGTGACAGAGAAATCCGTCTGTCTTCAGCCCCTGGCGTGTCAGGGCTCTCACCACACCGTGCCTAACTCCATACATACTGATGAGCGTTCGCCAACGCCCTACCAGTCCTTAAAGACTGTGCCTATCTCCTCGCCCACGGGGTTGTGTCCTTGCGGCCCACACAGGACAACCAGAGTTGAGTTCTGGAAGGAATGGGGCTGGACTCTTATTGGAAACTCTTTTTCTTAGAATCATACAACGCAGAACAGTCTTCCGAAACCTTATTTTTAGCAGATGTGTTTCATCATCAGCATCATGAAACAGATGGTTTTTACCAGTTCTGGTAAAATAGCAAAATGTGTATTTATAAACAGGGTGGAATACATCGCTGCAGATAAAAGGACTTTGGCATTCACTGGTTGCCCTTCCTGAGTGCCGACTTCCCATCACTCCTCACGCAGCAGCCGAGGAGGAAAGCACACAGTGGGCTTTCTTGTTCTGACTTGTACAGCTGAGCTCCTGCCTGAGGGAAACCGGGTGAGCAAAAGAGCAAACAGCTGAGGAATGCGGCCACCAAGCGGGGCTCACAGTGGCTCCCAGGCCCTCCCTTTGCCTCCCTTTCCTTGGCCCAGCCTGGAGAAGGAACACTGAGGTATATCAGGGATGACACAGGGTAGAGCGCTCAGATTTAGAAAGTTACTGAGGGCTGGGGATTTAGCTCAGCGGCAAAAGC
>NW_004955424.1:1670612-1677809 GCF_000276665.1 Chinchilla lanigera
AAAAAAAAAAAAAAAAAAAGAAAGTTACTGGGAGCAGGGGCAGAGGAAGTCAGGAAGGGAGAGAGATGAATGGGGGTGCAAGGAGGCTTTGGGGTGGTGGATGTAACTGTGTGACACTCTACCGGAGACTGCACGGTAGTCTACACTTGTCCACAACTCCCAGAGCGAGCCCCAGTGGAAAACACTGATTTGAATTAATAGTGATATGGTGGTATTGGCTCACCGACTGTAACTAATGTACTAGCTCCTTTTGTTAAGAAAGGGGCGACTTGCCTGGTGTGGTGGCGCACGCCTGTAATCCCAGCACTCGGGAGGTTGAAACAGGAGGATCATTGTGAGTTCGAGGCCAGCCTGGGCTACAAAATGAGTTCAAGGCCAGCCTGAACTGCATTGCAAGACTCTGTCTCAAAAAGACAAAAAAAAAAAAAAAAGAAAAGAAAAGAAAAAAAAGAGAAAGGGGCGACTTGGTAGGGCTATCTGGGGACTCTAAATTTTCTGTTCAACTTTTCTATAAACCTAGAAGTGCCCCCCACAACCAAATTCCATCAATTAAAAAATAATACACATTTATTAGAAGCTGGGCACCATGGCACATGCCTGTAACTCCAGCATACATATATTCTTGAGTTCTTTGCCTATTACAATTCTTTCTCATTCAGGTCTTTCCTCACCGGCAAGATGGAAAAATTAAGCATGATCAGATTTGGCCACAAGCACTGATGAATGGCCAAGAGATACCTTTTGGCCTACTGTGGCTTTGGACATGAGGCCACCATGTACAACTGCCCAGGTAGTGCACTGCACAAGGATGCTACATCCAAGAGAACATGTTCTCCTTATGTACAGTAAGTAGAGCTTGGTGTGTTTACTCTTTGAATTTCAAGTGGTGCTTTTTCCTAATTTTTTTTCCAAGGCTAATGTGGCTCTATTTCAACTGCAATACTTTAAGAGGCTGGGAGGCCTCCATGGGGCCCAGCCTTGTTTACCTGGAAGCAGCTTTGGGATTTGGAGTAGAAAAAAAACTCCGTATGTGTCACTCTTTAGAACCTTGATGGCGTGAACCCTGTGCTTGGGAAGCCTACAGAGGGACAGAAATGGGATTCCGAAGCCCAGCTGCAGAGAAGCCAGGTGGCTGAAGGCTGTCCTGGACACGCACTTGGGGCTCAGAGCCTGCACACGGGGCAGAGGGCGTGGCAGGAATAATGTCCTCACTTAGTGTGTGACACTCAGGAGGACTGGGGTGCTGAAGGCTCCATGTGAACTGCGGGAGCCTGCGGCCCCACCCCTACCCCTACCCCGCAGACTGCCCATCCACCCCCATCTTTGACCTTGCCGCCCACTGACTGGAGAAGGAGCCCCGGTAAGAGGGAGCGCGCACCTCACGCACAGGTGGATCCTCCCTGTCCCGACCCCGCTCTGGGCGTGGTCTTGTACAGGGGCCAGGCCTGAGGAGTTGGCTGTGGCAGCCCAGAGGGTTGGCCACGCTGTCCTTACTAACTCGCTTTAGCCACGAATCAGATTTCCCAGTGGTGTTATGGGGGAGCGATCTTACAATGTGACCATGGCCATAGCACTGTGGAACAGGAAAGCAAACAGTGAGGAGGGCCTACTCAGCAGATTCCAGGACGCCGAGGCCCAGGGCCCTCCCGAGGAAAGCCAGGAATGCTTTCCTACCGCAGCTTCTCAGAAGGCAGAACAGAGCCTCAGGAACTCCCGCCCGGGAGGGCAGCTGACAGGTACTTAACCTAGTGACGTGTGCCTGTAATCCCTGCACTTGAGAGGCTGAGGCAGGAGGATCACTGGGCGTTCGAGGCCAGCCTGAGCTACAAAGTGAGCTCAAGGCCAGCCTGAACTGCATAGTGAAACCCTGTCTCAAAAAGACAAAAAAACAAAACAAAACAACCATGGAGAGGACTATGGGAACGCAGGCTGAGAGAGAGTTGTGGTCACATCGCTAGGTTACGGTGACCTTACAGTGCTTGGTAAGCGACTCAGAATCTGCCAGGACTCTACGCTCTTGTTCCTGAAAGCCTCTCCAACTCCTGCATCGTGCCTGTCCTCTCTCAGCTCAATAGATGCCTGCATTTCATTCTCTGGAGAGGTCCACACTCTGTCTGGACAGAGAGGCAGTGGAATGTGGGTGGCAGCTTGAAGAAAGATATCACTGATTCCCATGGTCTGTGACTCTCAGCCCTTTTCCTCTCTGGGGAGTCTTTTTTCTGTTTTTTGTTTTTTTTTTTTCCGTACCGGGAATCGAACTCACGACCTTGCACTTGCCAGGCAGGCGCTGTGCCGCTGAGCTAAATCTCTGCGGAGTCTTTTGAGGGGACAAAACTAAACATGCCACGGCACACATCTCCTGGTAAGGCATCCACACAGATCCCTTCAATATGATCAGAATGGTCACGACCTGCTGAGGAAGTGCCATCTGAAGTGACCTTGGTGACTTGAAGAGGAAAAGTAAAGAATCACTTGTGCGGTAAGCAGTGAGTAGGGCGTTGGGCCAAGTCCCAGGCAGGGGAAACCACGAGAAGATGAGGTTGGAAAGGCCACCCGGGACCAGCGTGTCTGATCGAAGCGCAGGGCCAAGTGGATACAGTGAGGCTCACATCCGGGTCCTGTTCCCCTTTTTCGGAGGCTGCATCCGTCAGCACAGTCACTGAGTCTGGCCCTGGGTCTGGCTGGCTGCCGCCCTGGAGACCAAAGGGAGAAAGCCCTCTCAAGCAGAGCTCCAGAGGTGGGAGTTAATTCAGAAGACAATGGGGAGCATGCTGGGGGTTTGGAGATGGGGGTGATGCGTGGAACTGAGTTAGATTTAAAGACAAATTCACTTATGAGACTGACACTGTGAGAGGTGACGCTGGGCTGCGCTAAGGTTAATCGGGAAATCCCAGTGAACTGTACTTATTCAGTGTCTATGGTTATAGGATGAGGAGGCAAAGGAAGACTAGAAAACAGGAACTGCTCAAAAAGGTATTATTCCACCCTTTGGAAGGGAAACAAGAGCGCTGACAGAGAGCAGGAGTCAGGATTAGTGAGAGGGGCAGAGAGCAGTTACAGACCTGTGGGAACTGAAACCAGCACCTTAACACCTTCAACCTTCAACCTGACAGGCACCTCAAATGTCACTAACCCAGTCAGCACCCCCTCGCCCGGCCTCACACCAGCATGCAAGGAAAGCATTCCTTTTTTTCCTGCCGTGGTGCCATCTCAGCTGAAAACAGACTTGTGTCAAAGCGCCAGCTGCGTGCCAAGGACTAACAGGTGAAGGACGTCATAAAGCTGGGTTTCCTGGTAAATGTTTTGTTCTTGAACCCCCCCGCCCCACGACACGCGGCCTTCTGCACAAGGGCATCCCTGGCAGGGTAACGAGGGAAGAGACATAGCCAACGCCAGGCAAGTGTCTGATGAAGCAAGCAGAGATGCCTGCTAGGAAGTCGCTTTCCCCTCAGCCAGCCTGGGAAAGTGGGATTTATCTCCTGCTCTGGTCTCTGACTAAAAGTCTTGGTTGCAAGTGCAGATAACTGTCTGGAAGAGAAAGTAAAAAGCTCATTACTAGCCACTCACACCTTGGTTCATTTAGCAGGGCCCAAAGGAAGGCAGAGGCTCCAGGATAAAGAATAATAAATATTAATCACACTTGAGAGTAAATTGAGAAGTTATGCACTCATTATCTTGATCCTCACAGCAACCCTGAGAGCCTCACAGGAGTAGTCTTTCCCTCTCACAGCTGAAGGAATGGGGACCCAGAGATGTCCGGTGACTTGCTAAAGAATACACATGGTTGCTGGCGGAGTGGGGACTTGAACCCAGGGCGCCTGACCCCAGCCTGGTGCCTTGGCCTAGTTGTGGACGGCAGGTAGCCGCTGAGGGCTGTGGGGTGTCGTCCCAAGGTTATGTGTGGTGCAGACCTACGAAGACCAGAGTTGAGGACTCCCTGGGCCACGTCCACTCCTTGGGCCCCCTCCACCACACGGTCAAGGCCTCACTCCTGAGCCCAGGGTGAGATGGAATAAAAATGAAAGAATTGTGGACCGTCATCTCCAGCCACCTGTTCACCCTAAAACCTGCCTCTCCATCCCAGCGCTTGGCTCCTCAGGCCTGGCCTGCCCTGGAGAGCCTGCCCACAGTCCCTGTGCACTGGCGCTTGCTCCGTCAGAGGCAAAATGACTATGCAAGAGCTCGGCCCCTCCCAGGCAACTCTGTCTACCTGACCTGTGCCCATCCTTACTCACAGCCGAGGTCTCTGGGTGCCAATTATAGAGGGCCCTTCCCCGCCCTCGTCGCGGCCCAGGAAGTTTGCATTTGTGATCCCATGGAAAGTTATCGGAATCCTAGCGGGTTAGTTCCAATCTACCACTTCCAGTGCAACCCACGGCGAGAATAAAGACACTAGGGCGTATTTGTAGTTATGGGGAGTCAAGGGGTCCTAAGTCCAGCCACAGGGATAGCCACTGGGAACGAAGGCCTCCATCCAAGGCCAAACCCAGGTCTTATTCACGCATGAAGAAGGGAGTGGCTTGAGGATGAGTGACTGTGAGAACCATGGGATGTAGGTGAGTGCCATGAGCTGGGCTGGGTAGGAGGCCGGGAATCACCTCTGCAACTGCAGAGAGAAGGATATGCAGAAAGTAATCTGCATAACACAATTGAGATAGTATCTAATGTTTTGGGGTCAGTGCTTCAGCTCTGATGTGTAATCTTTCAAGCCCCAGGAAGTCAGAGCCTCTATCTCAAGGTTTGATCCCAGCCGACAGCATGGAGTACTGGAATGAAATTGTTAGCTGTGAAAGAGCTGCATGGCCAGACATGTGGTCACTGCTAGAGAATTTAACCACTGCCAATTGTGGTAGGGCGGGTGCAGCCTTGATAATGAATGCCCCATCTGTAACTACCCTGCAATGCCTCTCACTGCACATGCGCAAAAAGCCAGAAGAGGCAGGGGCTGGGTGAGGCGGTCTGTACACATCACCTTCTCCCAAGACACAGAATGGACCTGAAGGAGGCGGTGGGGAATATCTCACATGAGTTGTAGTTAATTATATGCTTATTTTCATGTATAATATAAAGAATACCTACAGCTCTTACTGCTTAGGATAAGGCTAATACAGATATTTAAATGATAAAAAGGAAATTTAAAAGATGATATTATATAATAGGATGGGCGGTATGAGGACATGACAAAAATCACAAGGAGGGCATTTGTAAACCTGAAGTTTGGGGAATTCTGGGCTGGATGACATAAAAAATTTGTTTCAGCTCTGACACTCAGCATTTGTGGGTTTCTGCATGTACCTGTGCTGAGTCCAGTGAAAATGCCAGGAAGTGTAATAATGTACTTTCAGATCATTTTATATCAGTAAAATGGTATGACCATTCCACTACCTTTTTTTTTTTTTTGTCTTTTTGAGACAGGGTCTTGCTGTGTAGTTCAGGCTGGCCTTGAGCTCATTTTGTGGCCCAGGCTGGTCTCGAACTCATGACAATTCTCCTGCCTCAGCCTCCCGAGTGCTGGGATTACAGGTGTGTACCACCACACCCGGCTCCACTACTTTTTTTTTTTTTTTTTTAGATTATTCTTCCTTGTAAAGGCTAAGAAAACAAAATGCTACCAAAGACTGGATCAAGAACATCTCCAATTGAAAACAACTCAAACATCTATCAAGGGATTAAAAAAATTATGCTATACCCATAGCTTATGGTTTGAATGTAAACTGTTCTCCAAACATCTCATATGTTCAGAAGTAGGGCTTTTGGAAGGTAATTGGATCATGGGGCACGATGCTGTTGATGAGTTCACAGCTGTTAGGAGGCGGGGCCTAGTTGGAGGTGGTAGGTTTCTGAAGGGATGACCTGGGGGAGCGTATTTGTGTCCACAGCTCCTCCCTTCTTTCTCCTCTTCCCAGCTGCCATGGGTTGAACAGCTTTCTTCCACTATGATGTTGCTTCCTTGGTGCCAACCAGCCGTGAGCTGAACCCTCTGCAACTATGAGCCAGAATATACCTCTCCTCCTATAGTCTGAAGCATCAGGTATTTTGTCCCAGCAACGGGACTGTAACTAACACACCATCCTATGCAGCAATAAAAATGAACAAACGTAAGCTACACGTAGCAACACAGGACAAATCTACAAGCCCGACGTTGAATGGCATAAATGGAACACAGAGTCTCTACCAAGGGATTTCTTTTATACAAAAGTCAATGATCTAAGCTAACCAAAGTCAGAAGAGTGATTACCACGGCGACGAGTGGGTAAAAGGGGCAATGAAAAGGAGACACAGGCAATCTTTGGGAAGGCAGGCTTTGTTCTGTGTCTTACCCTGTGTGGCCATATGGTCGTTCACTGGGATCATTCAAAATGCATATTTATGATTTTCAAGCTTTTCAGTTGATCTCAGATTTCAATTAAAAAGTGTATTAATTTAAATGTAGAGAAAAATGAAAAGCTGTGATTTTTCCTTGTTGATCCTAGTAAAGTGGTCACAAAGGATAAAGTTCCCCTCTGGCACAAGCAGACATAAAATATCGCAGCTGATCAAACGCTTGGTTACTTCTCCCATGTCCACCAGCTCTCTTCTCCCACCACTCTCAGCGGCCATTCTTGGTGATCTGCCATCCACAAGGATTTCACAGATGTCCGTGTGACTGGCATTAACACTGCTCTTATTTCTAAATCAAATTTTCTAAATCTAGTTTTACCCAGTTGACCAGCTAAGTGATATTAGTCCCTAGTCTTATATGGTGCCAGGAAACTAGATTGCAGGGGCTGCAGTGGAATCCCCAGCAAGTCAGAGATTCCAGGAATGTGGAATGTCTGTTGAGGAAAGCTGCAGCCCATGAGTGGAGCCAGCCCCAAAGACAGGCCACCTGGACTGCCACTAACAAGGTCATAGGTGTGGAGCTGCCTGAGCTCTCTGAAACTCACATTTTACTATCAGGCACCCAGGATGCTAGATATGGAGCTACAGGACTTAAGTTTGGTCTGCTAGATTTCAGTCTTGCTTTAGTCTGGTTCTTTTCTATTGCCCTATTTCCCCCTTTTGGAGAGGGAATGTTTGCCCTGTGCCACTGTACCTTGAAATTTTATGTATCTAGTTCTTTATTTTTACAGGGGATCACAGCAAAGAGTTTGCTTTAAGCCTCAGAAGAGACTCGGGCTTGGACTTTTGAAAAACGTTGGAACTGTTGAGACTTTC
>NW_004955424.1:1678490-1683892 GCF_000276665.1 Chinchilla lanigera
GACTGTGGTATTTTAAATTGCCAGCTCAGACATCTTGGAACTTTGGAGGAATTGTCTTGGGTTTAGGTCCAGAAAGTGTGCCCCCAGTGGTGATTTGCTTTTTAAAATGAAATAGTTTATATAAACACTTAGCACACTGCCTGAACATAGTAGGCACTCACCAAATATTGGTGTGATGACTGTCTGGTTGAAGGATGAACGGAATAAGGGCTTTAAGATGTGCCTGAACCTATCAATATAACCTGCATAAGGATTCCGTTCCTATGGGGCCATTACCTCAGTCCGAGCCTCTTTCTGCCGACAGATAGCCTTTTCAAGATGTTTTTGCCTCCTGTTTGTTTTATTTCTGCTTCTCCTGTATTGCTCACAGGAAAGGTTCCCAGAAAAACCTCAAGGGACCAACTTCTTTTGTGCTGCAGGATAGCAGAGAAAGTCTGTTCTGTGGGCTGCCACTGAGCTCCAGCCTCTGGGGGCTTAAGGAGGGACAGTGGCTCAGGAGGACAAACAGTTCAACAGGAGAGGAAGCCCACCTAGAGACGCTGCTGCAGAAAGTAACCTGGGCCCAACCTGGCCACAAGGTCCTGTGAGAGGGGAGAGCTTGCCGCTGGTACCCCCTATATCACACACATCTTCAGCTAGCTGAGGCGCCTCCCTTCTGGCTGTTACGGAGCGGCCTCATCCAGATCCTAATAGCTTCAGAGGTACCGGGCCCTGGGAGAAGGTACAGCTTCTGCCCTGGTGTTCAACGAGAGCCATTTGGCAGGTGAAGAGAAACAGGTCCTCTGGAGAGGCCTCTGAGCCTCATGATTGTGTCTCACCTCTATCTACTATTATAACAACAACAACAATGACATTATAACAACATAAGGGAATTTTTTTAAAAAGGAAAAACGATTATTCATGATTACACTGCCCCCAAACCACAACTGTTTCTCTCCCTTATGTTCGGCTACCAAATAGGAAGGTATCTGGGGATCTGTATTCTCTTTTTTTATTCTTATCACTTCACAGTCATTCATTCACTCATATTCATTCTCTCTGTGTCTCTCTCTGTGTGTGTGTCTCTCTCAGAAAATATTCCAGCCAATTTGATTCAGGTACAATTAATGATTCCTTAACTCTTGTTCTTAATTCTTGCCCATGACCTTAGATCCTTGAGGTTGGGTTTTAGCAAAGCTGTAAATGCACAGATTTTTTTGGGAGGGTGTCCATCTGCATCCCTTTCAGATCTTCCTTCTTCTCTAATGGTATCCTTACCCCCTACCTGCTCCTTAAAATTGTGGCCTCATTCAGGGGGCTATTTAAAAAGTAATAGAATAGGTTCTATTTGTGCTGCAGTGCAAAAGCATTACATGCTCATGTTTCCAACCTGGGAAATATAGAAAAGCAAAAGAAAATAAAAATCTGCCATAGTATTTCTACTCATTGTTCTATGCTGCCCTTTGACCCCAACTGTTTGTTCTGGGTTCCTCTTCTCCCACACCCTGTGGTACCTTCCAGCTTCATTTCAGAAGCTAACTGAAATGATGATGGCTGAATCAGTAAATCCTAGAAAGCTTATGATCCAAGGTCTTAGGCACTTGTTTAGGTAAAAATAAGAACAAATCTAAATAGAGCATCACTCGAGGCACCTGAAGTTGGCTAGTTTAACCCAAAAGGCTTTCATTGTCTCGTATAACTGGATAGAGGCAGGATGGAGTTCAGGGCTGGTTTGATCTAGTAAATAAAAACTATCATGAAGGTACTGGGTATTGGGAAGCTGTAGCAGGAGAACTGCTTCAAGTCCAAGGCCAGCCTGGGCTACGTACTGAGTTCAAGACCAGCCTGGCCTACACAGAGAGATCCTGTCTCAAAAAAAAAAAAAAAAAAAAAGCGATGAAAAATAATAATAAAAATAAAAGTAAAATATCATAAAGGAAATGGTTTCTAATCTCTCTCCTCTGCTTCTCACAGCACGACTTTTTTCAGGTCTTCTTGAAGTTCAAATGGCTATCTTTTATTGTTTTTGATCTTTTTGAGACTGGGTTTTGCTATGCAGTTCAGGCTGGCTTTGAACTCAATTTGTAGTCCAGGCTGGCCTCGACTTTCTGGCAATCCTCTTGCCACACACCCCTCGCCAGGTGCTGGGGTTACAGGCGTGCACCACCGTATTCTGCCTGCAAATGACTATCTTTGTCAGCAGCTGCTGAGGCTGCTCACTGCCTGGGTCTCATCTGGCAGGAAATGGAAGTATCCTCCATTGTTCTATAAATTCCTGAGCTTTCCCTTTATTGGGTCATATGGTCAGGTTCATATAGCCACTGATGGGACAGTTAGTGTGGGTGGCTTAGAACAGACAGTCTCAAACTCAGGCCCCTCTGTACTCCTAGATCTTCTAGAAATGACCAAGGATCTCAAAGAATTTTAATGTAGGCTTTACCTCTCAATGGTTTCCAAATTAGGAATTACAACAGAAAAGAGTTTTCAATATTTGTTAATTTATTAAAATAATAGTGATACAACACTAGCCTAGCCTGTGTGAATCCCTGGGTTTGATCCCCAGCGCATAAAAAAAAGAATTAATAAAGCCATTATATATTAACATATTTCAAAAATTGTTTTCCAAAGGGAAAACATTTGGTGAGAAGAATGGGCTGTTTTTAGATATTTTTGCAAATCTCTTTTAAATACTTCACAGATTACAGGAGGTTGTTCATATTGCTTCTGCCTTCAAACTGTAGCAAACTGTTTTGGGTGAAGTACCTGAAGATAACTGGCCTCACACTGGTATCAAACTGGAAAGGGCAAAGTATATCAGTATATATATTTTTTCTGTACTGGGGATTGAACCCATGCCTCACATATGCTAAGCAAGCACTCTACCACTATAGATATTTGTGGATAGTCTTTGACACAACACATCTACAAAAACTACACATCTACTGCAAAATTCTGTAAGGTAGTTTCTTAAAGCTTTGTTGCACTGTGGAATCTGAAGCCTGCCTATGAACTTGTCATGCTATTAAATTAAAATCCATTGCCTGCCTGCACTTTAAATAGACCTTTACCTATACTGGATTTTGTAACTGTCCATTAACCATTTGGAAAGTAATAATTCACTGAGTATCTTAGTTACTTTTCTCTCCTTGCTGAGACAAAATACCCAACACTCAAAATTAAAGGAGGAAAGCTTTATTTAGCACACAGTTTGTGAAGGTTTCAGTCCATAATCAGCTGGCTCCAGAGCAGGGTGGCATGGCACACGGGCAACAATTCAAGGTGGCAGAAGGCAGCAAAAGCAACAAGAGAAAAAGGTGGGGGAGGGGGAGAGCAAGCCTCTTTTCCTCCCTTATCCCGCCCTCCTCTTGCACTGGTTCAGGATGTTTACAAAGTGAGGATCCTAGCCCCCAGCTGAGTCACTTAGTTAAACTTTGAAACCTCCATTCTCAAGTTCACACAATGTATCAACCATTACACTGAGTAAATATGTCTTTCCAAGATAACACACTGTACACTGTCCCAAAATCATATGCCTTAATGTCAGAAAAATCCTTAAATACCGACAGGCTCTCAAGCTCATGGTGGTTCCAGTTTTCCAAAATTCTAAATTTCTCTTCAAAATTGGAATGTTTAAAAATCATTCGCAACAAATAATTGTTTTCCCTAAAGATACAGGCTTTCTTAGTTCATTTTCAAGAAAGTATCTGCCGAATACCCAAGCTGGAACAACTTCAGTTTGTCAAATGTTTTAAGTAAAATTGGGGTTCCACAAAGGACAACTGATTCAGGGCGAGAGTGACAGCACACGTCTATAACACCAGCACCTGGAAGGCTGAAGCAGGAGGATGGTGAGTTCAAGGACACCCTGGGTTACCTAGTAAGACCCTGTCTCAGAAAAAGGTCGCGAACTCTACACACTATTTGGGCAGGGCTCATTTTGCGCTTGGGGGAATCAACATCTCCTTCTACGATGGGGTGAATGGGTAGTGACTATCTCTTAACGGATGCTGTCAGACATCGGACTGAAGGCAGCTTCAAATTCCCTTTCTTCGTCACACCCACCTGACAAATGCTCTTCCAAGCCAGGGTGCTGCTGGCTCCCAAGGCCGCTGTAAAGCTAATGGAGGCTGGTTTTGCAGAGATGGGCATCTGGAAGAAAGGGAAGAAACGGCAGAGTCAAAGAGGTGGAATGTCTGACAGAGTAGGCAGGCCTTCGGCTGGTCTCCAACAGGAAGAGCAATCTCCTTGCGGCTGTCGCCACTCCCGGCAGTTGCCCTGTCCCCCCAGCCTTGGCCATTGGCTTTAAGTTCACGAGTCACAGATTTTCCTCTATTTTACCCCAAAAATGCTTCCAAGATTCTCAACTTACACTAATCCAGGTACTGTATTTTTCTGGCAAAACGCCTTGCGGAGGGGTGAAAGCAGAGCTCTACCATCCCTTTCTTTCCAATGCTTTTGCTCTTGCTCTTGATTATCCAGGTACATTTTCCCAGCATTCTTGCTCCCACCAAGGGAAGAAAAGAGACTTCTCTGAACCAACTGCCCTGTGCAAGATGCGTCCAAGAAGAGAGGCAAGGCTCCCTGTTCATGTGAATGTATTTGGCTCAGGATCTAGATTTTCCTTTTCAAACCGAAAACAGGTATCATAGACAAGGCCCAGGGCCGGGGATATAGGTCAGTGGCATAAGCGCCTGCCTGACAAGCACAAGGTCCTGAGTTCGATTCCCAGTACAAAAAAAAAAAAAGAAAGACAAGGCCCTGATGCTTTGTGTCTGATGATGTCACCCTGAAAGGAGTTTCTAAAGGGCTACAGTGACTTCACCTAAGCATCAGCAATTCCTAAGGCACAAGAACGTTGCTGGGGCACAATGCGCACATTCAGCTGTTATTACTGGAGTTTTAAAAAATTTTTAAGTCTTGAAATTTTGAGATTCACTAATACTTATGCTTTTAAAAATTGTACGACATTTCCTCCGCAGAATGGGGATACCTCTGGAGGAGGTGGCATCCGGAGGTACGTGAGTGCTCACTCCGAGCCCAGCTTCTGGACCTGGTTGCACGCTAACTGCCCCAATGCCTACAGCAGCCGTTCTCTGGGCCTCAGTTACCCCATGCGCAAGACTAGTTGGTCGGCTTGGATAATTAGCGCTATCTGTTTTTCTCGACACGTGCAGAACAGAAAGGCTGTTCCGCAGGTCCCTCGTGCTTGCCTCGCGGGCCCTGGGGACAGAGGTTCACTAACTGGACCGGGAGGAGCTGGCCAGCGCGGCACGTGACTACGTAAAGCCCCTTCATTCACTGGCTCCGCAGCGACCAGTCAGTGCGCCGCAAAAAAACCCCAACCAGCCTCAATTTTTAGTTAGCGCCTTCCACCATCCGACCGCGCGCAAAGGCAGAGCGAGCAGAGCGTACGCCGAGCCCCC
>NW_004955424.1:1684484-1758007 GCF_000276665.1 Chinchilla lanigera
GGCGGCCCGGGCCGCGTAGACTGAGCGGGCTCCGCGGCTCGCGCAGGTGTGGGTGCGGCGCGGGGCAGGGGCCGAGGGCCGGGATGCAGGTCGAGCCGCAGTGGCCGCTTTGCTCCACGCTTTCCGCAGAGGCTGGGGTTCAGTTCACTGCTGGAAGCTCCCAAGCCCTCAGGGCCGAGTTAAGTTTACCCGCTGGGACCGGGCTGGGGATCCTCCGCGGGGTCTCGGGCGGCTCCCGCCGCCGCTGTCCGCATCCATCGCGGAGGCGCGAGGTGCGGCGTCCGCCCGCGCCTTCCCCGCCCCCTCTCGGCGGCCAGCCCTCGGAGCAGAAGCGTTTGGGCGACCTTTAGGTGTCTTGGTATTGTGCGCGCTGCTTTGACATGGGCATGTCTGCATTGTGCGCCTTTTCGAAAGGTTCTTAAAGAACAGCGCTTACGAACCAGGCACACCGAGAGGGGCGGCTTCCTGCCCCGACCCCTCACCAGCTGGGTCACCTTGGCAGACACCGATCTCGCCCGTTGGGAGCCTGGTCACTCGTTCTGTCCTGGAGGCTTAATCTGCTGGTGGCTGTGGTTCCGATCGTTAAAAACACATTTATCAGTGAAGAGGGCTCTAGAGAATCATTAGCTAACTTGAAGAGGAATTTTTTAATATCTTGCTGTCTTAATTCATACATGTGACCTTTGCTTACTTCTGTGTTTTTTATTCAAAAGGGAAAGCAGTTTTATGTGTTGCGTTCATTCTGGCACCCATGGTTTACCTGTTTCGTGCCAAAGGCTGGGGATTGGGGATATCAGAGAGAAAGGAGATTAATCTTCTGCCCTCTGGTGTTTAGCCAAACCTTCCCTTTGGTGTGTGACTGCTAATCCTCTTGTCGGAAAAATTAGGAGTCCTGAAACCGGGAAGAGGGATCCATCTCTTTTGAATAAAGGGGTACAGGCTCAGATATAGTCAAAATAGGTCGTGGCTTCCACTTGTGTAATCCTGAAGGCTTCACAGCTCGGAGTGGTGTCTACCATTTCCAGTTAGAGAGCCAAGAAGCATCAGACTTTCTTCCAACCCTTGCTTGGACAACGAGGAATTAATCTGAACTGCAAGCCCTGTAATCAGCATGTTAGGAGTCTTTGTACATGGATGTCCATTCCATGGGGGCTGCTGCTCCTGTAAGGTGAAATGATCCTTGGAAGGTTCTTGGTATGATGGTCGTGTTTTGTCCTCTAGACAAGAAATGGGTGAGACAAGAAGGCACGGAAAAAATGAAAAATGGGGGATTGGCATGAATGAATTCTAAAAGCTCATGTTTATGACTATTTTGGGGAAAAGTTGTTTTTGATGTTACTAGGGATTGAATGCAGGGCTCTCACACTGAGCTACATTTCTGAGCTCTTTTTAATTTTTTTGAGACACGGTCTCACTAAATTGCCCAGGCTGAACTCAAATTTGCAACACCCTTCCCTCAGGCTTCCAGACTGCTGGGATTACAGGCATGCTGAAAATTCTTACCATTTTTGCACATGTTGCAAATTGTCCCATGTAAATAGATTGATGGATATGAAGGATTTAGTCAGTGCAGAGTAAGAGCAAACTGCTTGTTCCTTGGTTTGCCGTAGCAGTGAGGGGGAGGTGAGCTGGCTGGCTTTTGGAAGGTAGATGAAAATGGAGAGAGATTCACCTTCCATACCTCCTGGCTCCTTAGGAGTGGTTTAATCCTTGCTGCCTGTAGAGACAGGATTGAGATCGCCTCCAGGGGGCATGCTCCATGTTCTTAGTCAAGCTGGGAAGCTTTGGCAGAAGTAAAACAACTGGGAATAGACACACTTTAATAATGATGATAACGACTCCCCAACTGCTGAGGAAAGAGAAGCAAGGGCTGGATCAGTGTGGATGGCAGAAGTTAGTGAAGGGATCCACAGGAGAGGGCAGGGGTGAAACACAGGCCTGGTGTGGGAGGAAGCCATAAATATGGATAGGGCCACTCACCTCTGCTGGCAGAGAGGCCCAGGGTGAGCACAAGCACGGAGAAAGAGGTGTTAAAGGAGCAGGAGAAAAATGAGCTTAGAGGGGTTCAAGGACACTGAGAGGCTTCACTAGTTGGACACCAGACACATGAATCTTTCCTTTTTTAAAAATATAACATAGACACTAGAAAAGTAAGGGACCCTGAGGCTATCACTCAGTGGTTCTGCTTGCCTAGCATGCCCAAGGCATGGATCCAGCCCCAGCAGGAGATAAAGGGGTACAAACAGACATATCATAGTGTACTGTTAAGTGAATTTTTCGTAATCTATACACCCATGCACTCGGCACTCTGATTAAGAAACAGCAAGCCAGATGTGGTGGCGCATACCTATAATCACAGCTACTTGGGAGACTAAAAACAGGGGGATCAAATTCAAGTCCAGCCTGGGTAATTTACCAAGACCCTGCCCCCCCCCACCCCACAAAAGACCTAGGGATGTAGTGGAAGCAGTAGTGGTAGAGCAGAAAAGAATAGAAAAAAGAAAAAAGGGAAGGGAAGAGGAAAACATATTTGGCCCCAGGATCTCCCTGTATTGTTGCTTCCAGTCACTACCTCTCCCAGGATCAACCTGATCCTGACTTCCCTCTCTCTTGAACTCTAAAATGAAATAAAAAGACATGGCTGTCTTCCCATAAGCACTTGGTGTCTGAGATTCTCTTATGATGCTACGTGTGGGTGTGTGTTCATTGTGGTTGCCCTTAGTGGCCATATTTATCCCTGCGCTGTCATTGGACATTTGGCAGTTTCCAGCATTTGACTGGAAGTCATGATGTTGGTAACTGTGCCTTTCTGTAGCCAGGTGTGTCTGACCTGCAGTCTGTAAGTTGGACCTGCCTTGCTGCCTAGGCCACACTGAGTAGAGGAGGTTTTTTTGGGCTGCATATAAAATATGTAATGTAACTATATAAGTAGCAAAACTTCCTTCAGGTTTTTTTTTATTATAACAGGTATGTCTAATCCCCAAGCAACAAGTTGGACACGTCTGTCTATGGCAAGGAGTGGGATTAATTGTGTAGGAAATAGGATTGAACCATTTTATTCTAGTTTTAGAATAACTATATTAGTAGTTAGGTGATAAAGGTGACAGTTTTGAGGAGACCAAGGCAGGAATAGTTCCAGCAGTCAGGATTATGAGGTACAGTCACCCCTAGGCTCCAGGTTCCCCAAGTACCACAGCAGGGCAGGGGGAACCTTTCACCCTCTGACCTTAGAGGAGAGTTTCTTGGGCCAAACTCCTTAACATGATCTCAGCTTCCACCCCTCTTACTGCAAACAAACCTGTCACCTGAGCCATTGTGACACTGTATTCATCCTTTGTGCCTACTTCTCTGTCCTCCCTTGCTTGACAGCCTCTGGATTTCCACTTAAGAATCCTCCCCCGCAGGGATCTGGAGGAAAAGCCCATTTCTCACTTGGGCTTTTGAGCCATATGAGACATTTTTGTTCTCCTGTTACAGCATGGAAAAATGTCAAGGATTAGGTTTTTGGATGGCCCACTGCTTCTACACCCATGTAGTCTCTTTTTTCTGCCAGTTTTTAACATCTGGAATTATAGAAGTTCAGTGTTGTGTGATAGGATTTGGTAGGCTTGATAAAAATAACAAATTTACAAGGTCCACTTTGATGAGTTAACGCTTATGTATTTTGAACTGTTAAGGCTATTTTTAAGACTGTGTGGTTTTCCTAAGTAAAAGCTTATGTGTATTGAGATCTGAAGAGGTGTATTGAGATCTGAGTTTTTCTGTTAAACACGTAGAATTTCTTTTTCCCTGGCCACCTTCGTATCTCAGCCTCTGCCTTTTCATCTTACCCAGGCTTGTTCTTCACCCCTTTTCTATTTTTCATAAACATCTTGTCTTCTTCTCTTATCTAGCCTCCAGCAGCAAGGAGGACAGAGGCAGAGTGTGGCCTCCGATAGCCACATCTTGCTTGTCATTTTCTGCAGTCAAGTTCCGAGTCACCCAGGGCTGGGCGCTTGTGTGGGCTTCTTGCTTGTCTTCCTTGTGCCTCAGTGCTGTTCAGTAGAACTATAACCTGAGCCATACCTATAACTTTAAATGTTCTAGTAGCTACATTTAAAAAATTAAAAAGAAACAGGTGGACCCAGGTCTCAGCTCCCTGGGAAGAGGAAGATACACATTTCTAAACTCTTAGGCACCTAGTAACACCTCTTCAAACTATGTAAGGTAAATTATTAATAAGCTGCTTTATAGTCTTCTGTTCCTACTGCCTTCAGAGCCTGCTTGCTGTTCTTTTCAGGTGAACACACATGCTGCAGAACATAGGCTAGAAAGAAGTGAATGCTGTATGTATTGGGTTCTCTGTTGTGATGAGTGTATTATGTTGTGCGATTTTCGCTGTAGCCCCATGAGTGTGATGCCAGTCTTAGTCCCATTTTACAAAGGCACAGAGAGGTTTAAGAACCAGACCTGGGTTCAGAGGCGGGTCTGGGGGCAGGAAACTAGGCCATCGCATCCGTGTCTTTGCAGCACGCAGTACGCTCCCGACCCTCACCCTGCGAGAGCAAGGGGTCCCTGTGCGGTGGCCCAGGCGGCTCTGTTCCCTGTAGACGGTGCACTCCCAGGCACATGCGTGTTCCTCTGGGTCCCCACGGCAGGTCCTGACTGGTCCTGCCTCCTGAGAGGATGTCCCTATCTCCAGTCCTGCCCCAGAAGAGATGTCTTCAGGATCCAATTCTACTTTAAATACTCCCAGTTGCACGCTTTTATCCCAAGAGGGTAAAAGTTCCAGTCCCCATGGCAGGGACAGCTTTACTCTGCCAGCGCTCTTGGCGTAGTGTTTCTGCTGGCAGACCCTTTAGACACACCACACCCAGGCTTCTCCCAGCAGTGCCTGCTGTCCCCATGACGGTGACACCTGCCACCTCAGCCTGCTCCGCTTCCTGCCCAGACCATGGCAGAAGCATTTCTTCCTCAGGGAAGATACCCCAACTCCTTTATATCTAATACTTTGCCCTCATATCCAATGCAGAATAAGTGAATAAGAAAAACCATGAAAAGAAGACTGTAAGAGCCTTTTGCAGGAGGGACTGTGTCTGTGTTGCTTATTGCTATATCCCCAGGGGCACACTCCACATTTGAGTAAAAGCTAGCTTGTGAGTAAGAACTAGCATATCTGTTTGGAAACCCCCCCAAATGCTGGCTTCCAAATTCTTGGAGTGGGGATAAAAGGGATGTGTGATTAGGAGATGAAAGGAAATCAAGTGTTTTAGTCATTCCTCTTACAAACCTAAGTATATGTTCTTGGTTTTAGAAATAAGAACACATTACCGGATGTGGTGGTTTGCTACTCAGGAAGCTGAGGCAGGAAGATTGCAAGTTCAAGGCCAACTTGAGAAACTTAGCAAGCAAGACCTTGTCTCAAAATTTAAAAAATAATAACAAGGGCTGGGGATGCCAGAGATGTAGCTCAGCAACACTCCCTGAGTTCAATTTTTAATACCACAAACGAAACAAAACAGCTAGAAATATAAATATTGTATTATTCAACTTTGTTGTTGCTTGTACAAAATTTCAACACATACAACTTTAGGCAAAAGAGGTTTGCCTGCCCATTGTAGAGGTGTCAGTCCCTGGTCAGTGGGCTCCAGGGCAGAAGTCTTGTGGGGGCAGGGTGTGGTGGTGCAGAGCTGTGCCCTGTGCGGCTTTAGGGAAGCAGAGCACGGGAAGAGCCAAAGAGGTCAAGGACCAGGTGTAGACCCGAAGGTCACATCTCCATGAGCACCCCAGACACATTGAAAGTGTGCTTTTCTCATCCTGAGGTGATTCCCAAGCCAGTCAAGTTGTCAATTAAGTATACCTGTACAAACATGTACAAACATGTACCTGGGTGCAGGGGCACACACCTCTAATCTCAGCATTCTGGGAGGCTGAGGCAGGAAGATCACAAGTGTGAGCCCAGCCTAGCAACTTAGTGACTTAGCAAAATCCTGTCTCAAAAATTAAAAAGGGCTGAGGCCATAGCTCAGCGCAGAGGCCCTGGATTTAATCGCCAGTTCTGGGGGCTAGTGGAGGAGAACAGAAAATAAATATAAACACGTTTAATTTGTTCTGTGGCCCAAGCAGAATCTTCCTGTGTCTCTCTCACCTGCAGTCCCTGAATCGCCAGGTTCTGTCAGACCCCAGGTTGTCCCAAACACCCCAGGTTGTCCCAAACACTTTCCTTCCAGTTGCTTTTTCAGGGTCATGACAGCTTTCCATTGGGGGCTTTATCTGATGAGCCCAGCTCCTCGGTTCCTATAGGAGAAACAGGACTTTTGAGTACCCTGGTTATTGTCAAAGCTGCCGAGCAAATTGCTCGCCGAGCAAATTGCTCACCAGTTGGTCCCCACCCACCTGGCCAGCTGTTCCTTGAGAAATATTGCTAAGGCCCTGTTTGACAGCGTCACTTTCATACTCCACCACCCAAAAACCTCACCCTTGCCTGCCTTTGTGAGGTAGTGGGATCTTGGTTCCTTTAGGGTTGCCCGCAGTCACCCCCTGCCCCCTCCCCCCACCCGTCACCCCATCCCTTTGTGCTCCGGCTTGGGGGGAGATTCCCGTGCGGAAGCCCGTTTGTGCTGGTCTCACAGTAGCTGTTGTGAACTGTCCATACTGCAGACTGAGCCTCACTTTTTCCTATTAAGAATTACTTATTCAGCGCAATGACTTGTCTTTAGTCTAAGAGAGGGATCTTCCTTTTACAGTGTAGCTTTGGGAGCTCACTTGGCGGCACCCACGGGGTGGCCGCAGACTTTTCCTCCTGCAGCGGATTCTGCGTGACAGTGCGCTGCCACTTGGGCTCCCTCCAGCAGCTCTTACAGAGGGCTTTGTTGGGGGCCCGCGGGCACCTAGGCGATCCTCTGGGCAGCTTCTTCAGCGGGCTCCAGTCCTGTCCTGTTCCCTCTGGCCTCAGTCTCCCCGAGGGGCCACCCCTGCCTCTGCCGCTAAGTCACCTCTAGAGCTGTAGCAGCGTGCAGAGCCTTCTTGCCGGCTGTTAGTGACCTGAATTTGTTCTGCAGTCGGGAACTTGGCGTGGTGCTCACAGAACAGCCTTCCTGGGCTCGGGCATCGAGTTCTGAGGCACTTCCTCTGCTCCATCTCCTGCGCAGTCCCCTTCTTGCCTTCCTGGCTCTGACTCAGTTCCTCCATCACCCTGCACTGCCGTGGCGTCAGGGCCCTCTGCCGCCCCCCGCCCCCCACCGCCCCGGCCTGCTCCATCGTGCTGTGATCTCACCGCTCTCCTGCTTGGAACCAGCATTTGGAGGCCCTGGTTTCTTTAAGCTGCATCTTTTGACCACTCTCCCCAAAGACCCTTGGGGCCTGCCCCTCTCTTCTTTCCCTCTCAGAAATCTCGCTCATCCTTCAGGGACCCATTCATACGTCACCTCCTCAGGAGGGCCTCCCAGATTTCCTCGAGTGGACCTGTGGTTCCCAGCCCAGGACACTCAGGCCAACGGCAGCTCCCCGATCAATTCCTTCACTTCTTTATTTGGATGTTTTGAGTTTTCCTAGTAGATCATTCATTTGAAAAAGACTAAGAGTGTCGTGTTTATTTTTATAATCTCAGTCTCTGGTATGGGAAAGTACTTTAGGTGTTTGTTTAAAGGATTATCGATTGAGCAAAGCAGATTACAAAGCAACACAGGGTTTTATAAGAAAGCCCTAATGAAAGGCAACAATTGTGTTAAGAGTTAACATTCTGCCCCCAGAATGATTCTGGCTGTGGACCGTCCTTAGGAGAACTGAGAAAAATAAACGCCCCAGCCCTTTGTTGTTGGGGGTCTTCAGTCCCCGCAGGACTCAGTTTAAAGAAGGCCGGCATAGACAGCACGAGGCCGCGCGTGGTAAGGTGTGGGTGTGCGCAGGGCGGAGGCTGGTGGGATAGAGCTGCGTGTCCGCGTGGGTTTCCCTGGCTTGTCAGATAAGGGTCTTTTCAGTGGCTTTCCTGCTTTCATGTATTTTCTGAAGGTCCTCCCTGTATGATAACAGAGCTTTTACTAACGTTTCCTAGACAAGGCAGATTTTGGAGTTCTGAAGCCTGCTCACTGTTTACTGTGAGGCGGAGGGGAGCTGACTTCTTGTTTTAAAATTGAGCCCCTTTCGTTGTGCCACGGTGGCCCAGGCGCCCCCTGGGTTTGCCCCAGGCGTGAAGCAGTGGTGTGACTCTGTCAGCCATGGACTTGGGCTTCTCTTCTTGCTGCCATGGCTACCTTGTGAATGGACAGGGTTTTGAGCAGGTCTGGAGTGTAAGGAGAGAAACCGGCACACTCCCATCTCAAGTGTACTCTCCTCAGCTAATGTTAAGTGGTCTTTCTGGATTTTCTCTTCTCAGTAGCTAGTTAAACTGGAGTTATTTGAATTAAGTCTGACAGGAACCTCACATGCTAATTCTTCCTCACCAAGTACTGCTTTATCCAGCCCTAGTTTTATTCTTAGGACTTGAATTTGTGACCTCACACAAATTTTATCCTTCTCCCAGTAAGAATCCTTTAGTGAAAGAGGTAGATTTGATGATTTCTTTAAGTATTTCCCATTAAATTACTTATTACTTATAAACTTGACAGGAAAGAAACTTGGCGTACATTGCCTTAACCAACTGATCAAGTTAAATGTCACCAGTCTTGGGACAGCTCGACTTCTTGTGTCTCTGAGAAAATACTGTGAGAAGGCTCGCTTCTCTAGTATCCCAACCAAAAATGCATGATTTGAATTTAATCGCGAAGAAATGTCAGACAAGCCCCAACTGAGGTACATCCTACAAAAGCAGCTGTCCTTTTCAGAAATGTCACGGTCATGAGAGACAAAGGAACCGGTTGAGATTAAAGTTTGCTAAGGGGGCAGGACGGTGAATTCTGCCTGTGACCCTGGACTGGGTCCTGGAACAGAGAAACTTGTGTTTGTTCTAAGGCCATCATTAGAACTACTGGACAAATTTGTATAAGATCTTTTTTTAAAGGGATTAAAAAAACAATAAAAATGGTACAGAATTTCAAAACAAGATGATAGGAAATTAACAATGGTTATTATATTGCATATTGTTATCTTCAAACTAGTTACTCAGATTACTGGATATAGGCATGTAAGATTGATCAAGCAATATAGACACTAACTGTTCCTTTCAATTAATTAATAGAAATTAGTAGTACAGTTATCTTAGTTATTTTCCCAGAAGAATAAAGAGCATCATACCAGAGTGATATATTATGCACCTGTGTTTATAGCAGCACAATGTGTAATAGCTAAATCTTGGAAACAACCCAAATGTCCATTAACTGAGGAACGGATAGAAAAGATGTGGTGTTTTTATGCAGTGGAGTACTACTCAGCTATAAAGAAGATAAATTCAAGGCTTTTGTAGGTAAATGGATGCAACCAGAGACCATACTCGTAAGTGAGAAATAAATCGGACTCACGTGTGTAAACATCATATTGTCTCCCTAGTGTGAGAAGCTGAAAGAGTAAATAAGATCCAAAACATACAATAGATATTATGAAAGGGAAAGAAACTGCTCAAAAGGAAAGAACAGCTGGGATGGGGGAAAGGAGAAAAGAAGGAATATATGCGTGAGGCCTTTTTATATTCCAGTATCAAATCAATGTTGATTTCTTGATTTTTATCATTACACTGTATTTGTATAAAGAATGTCCTAATTTTTAGGAAATACTAAAATATTCAGGGTAAGCGTCATATCTTTTTAACTTATTTCCAAGTGGGTTAAATAAATAATACATATACCTCATACTCACAGGATGATAGTGAAATGTGATAAACTTAACAATGGAGGAGTCAGGACAAGGGATAGCTGGGAATGCCTTATGCTATTTTTAATTTTTCTGTAAATCTGAAGTTATATTCAAAAGCAAAGTGTAAAAGTGCATCACTGGGAATGTAGCTCACTGGTAGAACGCTTGCCTAGCATGCATAAGGCCTGGGTTCCATCCCCAGTACCAGAAAAAATTGGGGGAAAAGTTCTTTGGAAAATACGCTGCCACCTTCAGGTCCTAGAGCTGTTGGCAGTCTAACTTGAGGAGCTGTGATGGGGCTTCCCCAGGTCTGCCCTTCTAGGGCTGTTACTGAAGTCATTTCCCTTGTCATTGAGCTCTTCTCATAATTTGCTTTGCCTTCTCTGGCTATAGCAGAAAATAGGATGGCAGATAGTGCACTAATAATGTGGCTTCAATCGATCCGGAGCTTTCTTCTCTCACTACCTGCTGCTGCTGTTCTAGGAAGCTTCATGGTGTTGTCCATCATCAGGCATCTGGTCAACCAGCTCTGACCTACACATTTCCCTGATTCACAAACAGCTGTCCTGAGAACAAGACTTCCCAGGCAGGACATGATCTGTAAAGGATATTTAAACACAATTGAAGCTGTTTATGCACAGGACTCAGTGTACATCGTGGTGCTTTGGTTGATCCCTTGGGAGGAAATAAGGGAGAAGCCCTCAGAAGGTACATCTTACACAAAGCCAGCATTGGACAGTTAAAGATGGGTCTGTGCCCCACCTTGGTAGCATCTCAGGTTGTATATTTGGCCAACAATCCCACTTCTTCTCTCTTCTGCATGGACACAACCCCCTCCTTTTCAAACCAGTTTGGGCAAGCCTCTGTACTTTTGGGTAGATTCTTTTGCATTCAAAGGAGATCTCCAAGTTGGATCCTGCAGTAGGTTTGTGGGTGAGGCTCCTTATTGGTGTTTGTGGTTTCTCCGAAACTGCCTAGCCCCAGGGAGCAGTGGGGCCAGAACTAGTGATGAAGCTTCTGTCTCTTTCCTGCTTCCCAGTTCTGCCTTCCAGAATTTCCTATCTTCACTCTGTTTTCTTTACTCTGCGTCTCCCCTACTCTGCCCCTTTTCATGTTCTTCAATTCATCTTCTCCCATTTATTCCCACTCTCTCTCTCTAAATGGCCCTCAATGTTAGCACCTGCTGAACAGGCTAAGCTGTTTCTGGATCTTACTTTGAAAAGTAGCCAAGTGAGAGCCACAGTGTATTGGTGGAGGAAGGGCTCTAGAAATGTTCTTGCCCTCTGCTTTTTACAGATTGCAAACATCATTCAAGAGATTAGGTAACTCTGCCACTATGAAATTGCCAAACAGTTGAGCACTTTATCTTGTTCCTCTGATCTGAAGAAAAGATAGCAAACAGATCCAGTTGCTGTCTCTTCTGGCGGTGGGTGGGCCCACTGGATTCTGTTTACCTACCCTCCATGCACATGCAGCAGTCTTATCTGGGAAAACGGCCTCCATGTGCTTGGTGCAGCCTGCACATTTAAGAAGGGCTCAGTGATTCTGTTGGGGCGGTGGGGAGGCCACACCAGCCTCTCGTTAGGATCGTGTGGTTTGCAGTTACCTTTCTGCAGGAAGTGATTGCAGACTACTGATGGGTGTCCTCCTGTGCGTCCGTCCCTTCATTCGCTCAGCAGGTGCTTGCTGCAACCTTTCACCTGCAAGACACTGTTTTAGGTTCCTGAGTTACAGCAGTGAACACATGGACAGAGTCCTTACTCTGGGACACTCGTGTTTGGGAGCAGAGGCCGGCTGTGGGGAGGGCAGGCGTGAGAGCCCCAAGTGTGTGTGGCTGCAGTGCAGGGCAGTGAGGAGGACAGTGTAAGGCAAGTGTGAAGGGCAAAAGACCCTTGGGCCCGAAGACAGGAGCTGCCCTGGTGACAGCTTTGCCACTGTGCTAACATCTTGGAGAAACACCATTTAGAGTTGCTGAGCATGTTCTAGTTTGAAAGGCTCAGAATCCACTACTTTGACGCCTTTAGACTTGTATAAAGTAGGGGACTGAATAATAGTAACGATGGCATCTCTGCGTGTGAGGAAGTCTGCACACAGCACCATCACTGAAGTGCTTGCATCTTGGTTGATGGGCAGAATTAGTAGTATAGGTTGTGCACTTAACAGAAGTGTTTTTTAACTTTTCATTATCAAAGACCCTCATAACTTTGTTCAGTTTGTAGGAAAATCTAAAACTCTTTGGGTTAAAATCTGTTGTTAATTCCATGTGCTTTGGTCCAGATGTGAAAAACTTGCTGGAGAGCAGGACTTTTCAAAGTGTGGTGCTCACCCACGTAACTCAAGGGAACTTGCTTTAAAATACACATTGGGGGCTGGCTGTGGTGGCGCACCCCTGTAATCCCAGGACTTGGGAGGCTGAGGCAGGAGGATCGTTGTGAGTTCGAGACCAGCCTGGGCTACAAAGTGAGCTCAAGGTCAGCCTGAACTGCATAGTGAGACCCTGTCTCAAAAAGAACAAAAAATAAATACATAAAATAAAATACACATTGGGACTCCTCATCATGGCAGAATTAGGGAGAATTAAGCAGAATTAGGGAGAATCAGATACAAATTGGATATTTGTATTGGATACAAATCAAATATAAATCGAATATTCTCACCTGAGGGGGACAGTCCAACAGGGAATCAGGAAATGTCCACCCTGAGAGAACTTTATACTGAGCTTTTATACATTTGCAGGTAACCATGCCAACTACATTACTTCACTTTTGGAATTTTGCAGGTGTATCACAAGGTTTGCATTTCCAGGGGTTTGTTAGTCAAGCAGGACACGGTTAAATTTTAGTTTACCCTACAGTTTGTCCTCACCGTTGTTAAGTCAACGACCTGTTCCTCCCCTGTGGGTTTTATGGTTAACTAAATGGGAGGAGGAGAGGAGTAAGTTCATCTGGAGTTTAAGTGACTTTTAAAACGCAGCACAGAAACAAAATGGAGTCACCTATGCCACATCAGCCATGTCAGTCCTAGTAGGTTTATGTTCTGGGAATGAAGTGTGGGAGGCTGTAAATGGTCAGATTGGAAAATCTCTGACAGAGACACTGGTGGAGATCTTTATAATTTAAGCTGAACAAATAAGCCTGGCATGATGGTACATCCCTGTAATCCCAGCACTCGGGAGGCTGAGGCAGGAGGATCGTTGCAAGTTTGAGGCCAGACTAGGCTACAAAGTGAGCTCAAGGCCAGCCTGAACTGCATAGTGAGACCCTGTCTCAAAAAGACCAAAAAAAAAAAAAAAAAGATTGATGGTGAAGGAGCCGGAGATGTAGCTCAGCAGCACAGTGCCTGCCCGGCAAGCACAAGGCCGAGTTCAATTCCCAGCACCAAACAAAAAAAAAAAATCAGTAGTGACTTAAGTAAGAAAATAAGGGAGAGATGACATAAAACTGGAAGTTAGACTTTCAAGAGATAGGAAAGGAGATGGAGGAGGGAAAGGCAAGGAGATAATGGAATGAAAATAAAATACATGCTAGGCATGTACCAAGTACCAGAACAAATCTCATTATTCTGTATTACTAATATACACCAATAAAAATTAATAAATAAAGATTAATCATCACAGATGTTTAAGTGAAAGTGTTTGACTTATGTGGATCCAGGAATGGGTGCTCACCCCCACCTCTGTGCATATCTGTACCCTTTCTCCCACCAGCTACTGCCTTGCCCTGGGTATATCGCCTGGCTCGGTGTGTGGGTTCAGGCCCCTGCCTGTCTGTTGACTTACATGCTCTTACACAAGTAGGGACGCAACCGTATAGCTGAATGAATCAAGAGTTCCTGAGGTTGTACAATCCAGACAAAACACAGAAAAATACTGGATATGAAAACCCAAGTGTCATTCTCAGTCCTTGAAGTTTAGCACTTGCATTAGTCTTACTACCCTAGATACACTCAATGACTTTTGAAAATAAGGCAGTGTTGAAAATGCAATGTATGTGGGGATTGTGCCAGTGGTTAGAACTGGGGTAATTTTGTCCCCGGGGGATATTTGGCAATATCTGGAGACATTTTTTGGTTGAATGACTAGAGGGTAGACCAGAGATGCTTCTGATGTCTAGAAGCCAGAGATGCTTTTTAAAAAAATCCTACAAGGCACAGGACAGCCCCCCACTCCTACCCAAAAGAATTCCCTAGCCTGAAAGGTCACTGGTACTGAGTTTGAGAAATCAATTGACTACTAAAATCAGTTGACTACTACTAAAGCTGGTTTGCAGTTAGCTACGTGGACTGTACAAGGGTGGAAATCTAATGGCGGATTGTCTTCTAGAACCCTAAGAAAGAAAGTTTTTCAACGTGAATCCCACAAGCCACACACGGGGTAGGGGCTCGTGTGCCTTTGAGCAATTTATTGTGTACATTTGATTTTTAGGAATACATGCAGATTGTAAGACGGTTACTACAGGTTGATATATTTCTCATTCTACATTTTGGAGACAAGCTAAAAGGTGCTTATTTAACAAAAACCCCTAATAATATTTCTTACCTGTAATTCTCATGCTGTATGTCAGCTCTCTAAACTTGCTCATTTTTATCCTGTGATGAAGTTTCCCATTTTCTCCCTACCCCCGTCCAACTAACACTGTAGTGATTACCACTGTCTATGCTCTAAGCTCTGTTTTTGAGCTTTGTCTTCTAATTCCGTATGTAAGTGGGAATATGCAGTGTTTGTCTTCCTGTGTCTGGCTCCTATCACTTAACATAATGTCCTCTAGGCCCACGCATTTTGTGGCAAATAGCAGGATCGGTGTCCCCACCCCAAGCTGCCAGTTGTGTCCTCGTGCCTGTGGATGGAGTAGGGAAGCTTTCCATGGCTGGCTGGGTGTCAGACACACACTACTGGAACCCTTGCTTCTGCACAGCTCTCCCCGCCCTCCTGTTACCATTTCCCTGTCCCTGTGTTTCCAGAGAGTTGGGCTCAGTCCGTCCTCGTACCTGTGTCCTTATACAGCACACTGGAGGAATTCATGAAACTTTTGCAAATTGCCATTTTTAAACTTACTCAATGGGGGTGTTTATGTTACTTTTTTCAGGTAAAGAATTTAAGATTCATTTTGTTTAAGAACCACTGTGTTGCTTTCCTTTTTGTGTTAGTTTTGTCTTTTTGAGACAGGGTCTCACTATGCAATTCAGGCTGGCCTTGAGCTCACTTTGTTGCCCAGGCTGGCTTCAAACTCGCAGCGATCCTCCTGCCTCAGCCTCCTAAGTGCTGGGATGACAGGCATTGCGCCACCACGCCTGGCTTGCTTTCTTAAATAATTGAAGTTTCATCCAGGCATGGTGGCACACACCTGTAATCCCAGTACTTGGGAGTCTGAGGATCGAGAATTGCCATGAGTTCAAGGCTGGCCTGGGCTACATAGTGGTTTGAAGCCAGCCTGAACTACACAGCAAGCCCCTGTCCTTAAAAAAAAAAAAAAGAAAGAAGGAATTCCAGTGTTACACGCGAAACTGTCACATCAAAGTTACACATTTTTCTTAGTGTTTCTTTTTCTCTCCTCCAAGCTCTTCCAGGGAGCATTTCCCAAGGTTCAGTCTGCACTGCGTTCCTCCACTTGGAGATCTCGTTCTTCAGAGTAGCTTCGACCATTTTCATCATCCACATGGCCCAGGGCCTAATGCCTGGCTGTGGCAAAGCCTACTGTAGGCGGCTAAAGGCTCTCCCCTTTCCCTCCATGCTAGCAGAATCCTAATTTCACTTTAAGAACCAGTCTGCTCAGCTTTTAAAAAGCCCCCGCCACCTTTGTAGCCTGGATAGTTCTGGCCAAAGAGATGCAAATGGAACTTGTCTGGGTCCTTGGGAAAGGTTTTCTTCCTGATGCAGAGGCTGCTGGCTCCTCCCTGTCTCTCCCTCATCTCCTCCCTGCCTGGAAGGTAGAGCAGAGGTTAGCCATGTGCTGATGCCAGAAGAGCAGAAGGTGGCGGGAGCTGGGGAAGTCCATGACGTCGCAGAGCCGCTCTGTCACACCTGCTGTCCTGAGACTTCCTGTGCTGGGGGCAAACAGACCCCCTGCTTGATCTAGGTGTCTTATACACAGCGAACTCCTGACCGAGACTCCAGTTTAGGCCTCTCTTGAGGGCCTCAAGCCTAGGTTTTCTGCTGTCCATGGAACAACTGAGCTGGTGGCCCACATGTGTTTGTGACCCAGCAATGCTGAACTGACTCTCTGGCCACCAGCTTTCCTCCTCCTGGCAGAGGGCTCCACCCTCCTGCCCGCTGGCCTCATCTCATCATCCTGGCAGCCCCGCAGCTAGAAGTCCTTCCCCTCCCACTGCTGTGCCATCTTCCCTGAGGCCCACGGGGCTGGCCCCAGGGATTTTCCTGGGGACTTTTCGGGTCCTCCACCCTAAAGAAATTTCTCAAAGTTTCCTTACCACAACTGTCCTTGGCCCTGGAACCTAAGTGCCCGACCAGGAAGAGATGGGCTCAGGGCTCCTAATTTCCTGAGTGAGCTCATGATGGGGGAGCTGGCCATACTGGGGCTCACCCAACCCCTTGGGGAGACCAGGGGCGGGGCCTCCTCTTACAGCTGGGGCCACCTTGAGGCACGGGGCCAGCCTTTTGTGCCCCTGTCCGTCCCCTGCTAGGTGGGGGTGGGACCAGATCTGTAGAGAAGAAGGGACCTGGGCTGTGAGTCTCCAGCCAGACGTCATCACCAAATCTACAGTACTGCCCCCCCGCCCCGCCCCACACACTTCTTTGGCCGTTTGGGTCACTGCCGCACCCCCACCTTGCTCCCGTTCGTTAGGCACGCACATGCAGACGTGCATACCACCCATTTTCCAAGTCCTCCCTTTCCTAAGCAACCCACAGCAGGAAGAGCGCAGATGTGGGAGTGGAGGGATGTGGGCTAGAATCCTGAGCTGCTCTGCTGACCCATGTGTCCTTCGTGCTATTAAATGCAGGCAGCAGTCCAGTGAAGTAGGTGTTTTTATCATGTGTATCCCTCCCAATAAAGATTAGCATCCTGCCTACCCCATGCCAGTAATCACTCACATATTCATTTGACACTTCACCAGGTACTGCTTTGAGGCAGCTATTCTGTTCTTGTGTTTAATGGATCATTTTTTTTTTCCATTCCCCCAATTTGAAGTTTCTTCCCATTTTACAGTGTCTGTTGTACATTTGGGGTCTCATTTACTCTTTCAGCTTCTCACACTAAGGAGACAATACACTGTTTACACATGTATGTCTGGTTTATTTCACTGATGAGTATGGTCTCAAGTCGCATCCATTTTACCAGTTTATCCTTCTTTATGGCTGAGTAGTACTCTATTATATAAAAAGACCACATCTTTTTTTATCCATTGCTTGGTTGATGGGCATTTGGATTGTTTCCAGAATCTAGCTATTATAAATTGTGCTGCTATAAACTTGGGTGCACATATATTGCTGTGGTACAATGTTTTTGATGCTCCTGGGACGATACCCAGAAAAGGAATAGCTGGGTCAAATGGGACCTCCAATCCTAGTTTTTTGAGGAATCTCTACACTGATTTCCACAGTGTTTGCCACAGTCTACACTCCCACCAACAAAGCAAAAGGGTTCCTTTTTCACCACAGCCCCTCCAGCATTGGTTATTGGTTGATTTCTTGACAGTAGCCATTTTTGGGGGGGTGAGATGGAATCTCAGTGTTGTTTTAATTTACATCTCTCAAGTGACCAGTGATGTTGAACAATTTTTCATATATTTATTTGTTCTTTATAGTTCTGCATCTGATAAGTGTTGAAGTGTTCATCTCTGATGCCCATTTTTGGATTGGGTCTTTAAATTTGGGAGGTCTGATTTTTTTGAGTTCTTTATACATTCTCAGTAGTAAACCTTTGTCTGGGGAACACCTGGCAAACATTTTTTCCCACACTGTGGATTGTCTCTTCACTCTGTTGGTAGTTTCTCTTCTTCCTGTGCAAAAGGGTTTTAATAAGATGAGATCCCGGTTGTTGATTCTTTGTGATAGTACTTGTGCAATCAGGGTTTTATTCAGAAAGTCTTTGCCTACACCAGCATCTTCAAGAGTTTTACCTATGCTATCTTCCAGCAAATTTTATGTTTCTATCTCAATATTTAGGTTTTTGATCCATTTCAAATTAGGGAGAAAATAGAGACATTGAAGAAAAGGAAGACAGGCTGGGGATTTAGCTCAGCCGCACAGCGCCTGCCTGGCAAGTGCAAGGTCATGAGTTCGATTTCCAGTAAGTACCGAGGGGGAAAAAAAAAAACACAAGAAAAGGAAGAGATTAGAAGTAAGGCTGGAGGACAAAGGGGGATCATGCTAATTTTGAGAAACTGGTGCAGAAGACTGGTGGGAAAGAGAGAAGAAAGAGATAAAAAGAACAGAACAGAACCACAAGCATAAAGAGTCTAGAAACCGTGTTCACACTCATATAAAAACAAAGTCAAATAATAAGGGAGAAAAAAACAAAAACACAACAAAAAACAAGAGAGACAGAAATAAAAAGTCCACTTCTAGGTATGTCTCTGCCGTCACTGGTAGACAAGGTGTGGAGACAGAGTCCTGATCCGTGTGGGTTAATCGCGGGGAGTTGGTGGCAGCTCTTTGGTGGGGTAGCAGATGGTATCAGCGAGCCTGACCTTCTGGCCAAGACCAGACTCACTTTGCCTGCAGCCATCAAGCCACCTTCCATGGGCCTGAGCCCAACTGGGATCCACTAGATGGAGCCAGCAGCTGCTCTGAGTTCTAAGCTCAGTCAGCCCCTCTGTAAGATGGCTCCTGGCCAGTTGCTCTCACACAGGACGACTGAGCCCTCAGCACTCACCACCAGCTAGTGCAGTCCTTCACATCCACTGCTGCTCTCCACCCCTGCATCTCTCCTTGGAGGCCTGTGGGGTCACCAGTAGTCACTGTGTGTCTGCAGATTTGAACGACTACTCTCCTGCAGTGAATCCCATCTCAGAAGACACCACCAGCTGCCTCCTCCTCCTTCACTGAAGTTTCTCTCTTCACTCTCTTCATTGACTTCAATTCATGCTTCAGATCCTTCCTGGGTCCAGGGGACCCACTTCCCTCCCTCTTGTCTTCCTCATGTTGCGATATTCCAGCATCTGGATGGCGACTCTCAGGCTCTTTCTCTGCTGCTTACCACTCTGCCATCTTCGTGCTCCTTAATGGATCATTTTTAATTTTGTAAAAGTTAAATGTTCTACAAATGGACCAAGAGCTTAGGCTTGCCCTTACATTTCTTCATCAGGGCCATAATACAGATTATTTCATTATCAGACACATAGGCTCTTAAGACTCTAAAATTTTTATGTCTGAGTAGAAAAATAGAATTTTCAAAGATAAGTCTTTTCCACAGAAAGATGATGTTATGGCTTCTATCTAGATGTCCCCCCAAAGCCTTATGCAGTCGTAGGTGGGGTTTTTCAGAGGTGGCTAAGTCTGGTGTGTGTAGTGCTGGAATTAAGTATGTGATACTGGTATTAAGGGAGTATGATTACTAAATTAGTGCACCCATTGGTTTGCCATAGTTCTGGGTGTGGACAGTGGGAAGGCCCTCCCTGGGTAGACATGAAGGGACAGAAGGCAGGCTGGCTGCTGCTTCCTCACTACTTTACTGCCTTACTTCTTTCTTGCCTTCTGCCCACCATGAGCTGTTTCTCCTCTGTGATGCCCCTCTGCATACCTTCCTGCCTTGTAGCCAGCCAACTATGGACTGAAGCCTCTACAAACTTCAAGTCAAATAAAGTTTTCCTCTGTTAACTTTGGGTGTTGGGCATTTTGTCTCAGCAACAGGAAAAGTAACTAAGACAGGTGGTCAGTGAAGCCATACTGTGGACACTGTTACTCAGGGAGCTTGAGCCAGGAGAGGGTCAAGGTGATACACACTGAGGACCCTAGCACTTAGCAGATGGAGAAGGAGAACCAGAAGGGAGCCCAGGACAGGGGAGCCTTGCGATGGCCTCCTTATACAAGCGACCACCATCACTTCTGTCACCCTCAGCTGGAAACTGAGTATTCAATAATAGATGTTAGATGCCATTATGTGCTTTTACCGTCCTCAGCACTTGGAGGACAGTAATGTGCAAAGACCCCTGTCTGTGTGGAACCTACAATCCAGTGAGGAAGATGAGACAGACTATATTAAAAGTGTGAATAACATGTCTCCTGAAGCTAAGTGCTATAAATACAAAACCATGCATGCATGCAGGAATATTCATAAAGCAATTTTGGCAGGTGGGGTACATCTGCCGTTGTCTCCTCACTCTGACCCAAGCACTCTTCACATTATATAAAAGAATTAAATTGTTCACAAGGATGAGCAGAGGCTGTGTGTGGCTTTAGTGTGTGAGGTATCTACTACATGCTACTTTTCCAGCTGATGCTGCACTGTCAGACGTATCAGGTGTGAGCCCTTGAAGGGGAGGCAGCCTCTGGCATCCTTTGTTCATCTGCTCCTTGATTTATTCACCAGCTCTTTGAAAGCCCTGTGAGACTTTCACAAAAGGGAGGAACCAATCTTTGTACTGAGATTGCTGTGTATAAGTACCATTTGCTTTGCTTCTTTATACATTAAGTTTTGTTCAGCTCAATGAAAATGCAGCTCTTCCTTCTTTTGTTTGTGTCTGTGTGTGTGTTTCTGTGGAATGAACTGAAGGCCTTCACGTTGAGCAACGTCTTCATCTCTATCCCTTTTTTTGTCATTTCGTTTTTTTTGTTTTGTTTTGTTTTTTTTTTTTTTTTCTAATTTTGAGATAGGGTCTCATTAGGTTTTCCAAGATGAGCTCAAACTTGCAGTCCTCCTACCTGAGCTTCCCAGAGTGCTGGCATTATAGACATGAGTCACCATGTACAGCCATGTGGTCCTTTCCTAAATGAAGTACCCTGCTGAAAATCCAGTAATTTAGTTTCTGCTTTTTAACTCTTAAATGTTTTATTTATGAGATACTGTCCCGAACATAATAATCTAAGGGTCCTAAAACATTTTGTTTGGGAAGTTTTGAATATCTTTTTTTCTTCTACAAATAGCTTAGGTATCAGTTGCTTAAGGATTTTCCCTCAAAATGTAGGTAGATTCTATTTTTTAAGGAGTAAAACTAAGAATGCAGAGAATTCAGATATATTAGAGTGCAGAAAAAGAAATAAACTCATCCACAATTGTACCACCTGTTCACAAGAGGTAGATGCACCTTCTTCCAGGTATCCTTATATCTATAATCATTTTTGGATGAACTCTTCCCTGAATTCTGATTATTTTTGTTAAAGGTGTAATTGCCACTGAAATTTATGGTACGTGATTATTCCAGCAGTTAACAAAACATGCCTGTGATTCAAAGTTGATTTTATTGAATCTTTATTACAACCCCATCTCCCTCAAAAAGTACATTAAAGACAAAAGAAATGAATGAAAGTAGTACATGTCGTATAGAGATGATCATGACTTTCAATTAATAAACTTAGTCAACTTTCCATTACTACAATGAAACACTTGAGACCATGAACTTATAAAGAGAAACAGTTTATTTTGATTCACAATTCTGGAGGTTCCAGTCCAAGATGGAGTGGAGGCAGAAGAGTCTGGAGGCTCACAGTTCCCTTCAAGGGTTTCCTCCCAATGAGGCTATTGGCAGAGTACTGGAATGCTGTGTTCTCAAGGGTCCCTTCTAGACTCTTGTCCTGAATGAAAAATTGGACAGAAAATGAAATAGCAAAGTTTTACATGTGTTAAAGATGAAAAAAGCAGGGAGAAGTCTGTAAAAAGAAGTGCTCTGCAGTGTGAGTGCAGGCCAACTAAAGTATGAAGGGAAATAAACTGCTTGCAGTTTGTGCCAGTGAGAACGCTCACAGTGGCCATGTCTCCCACTCTGACATCAGATCTAGGCTGTCCTATCAAGAACCCACTTGATCCTGTGCCAGAAGAGCTGAAGATCGCATTCTCTGATTGGTACCAGGCACAGGGCTCTGTACATGTCCTGGATCTCCATGATTGACAAGTCACATCTGCTTGTCCAGCCACTTTGCTGCACCCTAATCTCATGCCTCAGGGCCCCACTGTCAAAAGTTCCAGTGCCTCCCAAAAATGCCATCCTGGGACTCAAGCTTTGTAACACTCAGGCCTTTGGGAGACATTTATGCAAACTGTAGTATAAACCCTGAGTTCCCCAAGGGAGTTTCGTAGGCCACCTTGCTGTTCATCAGGTGTACATCTGTGAAGAGGGCTGTCTGAATCACTCCCTTCATCTCTGAGACACAATACATGACACTTGAAGCTGCTCTTAGAGCTTCACCCCAGTGAGGTAGATAATGTTATATCCAGGCTACAGATGAGTACACTGAGCTACAGAGAGAGTAACTTGTCCTAAACCTTATAGTGGGAGGCAGAGAAGCTGAACACATTGTGGGAATTCAGGTCCATGTTCCTGTAGCCCTCCTGAGCTCCTCCAGGTGACTAACAAGCAAGCAAACCCACCGCGGCATGGCAGTGGTGGTGGGAACAAACAGGTCCCCAGAGCCACTCCTGTCATTACTTGATACCACTTGCCTGTAGGGCAAAAAAGCCATCATCTGATAGACCAGTCAGTATCCAGCAAGAAAATAGAAACTACTGTACTTAATTCAGGTAGAGTGGGCTTTGGTGCAGGAATTGCCTGGAAAGGTGTTGGAAGGCTGGAAGACACCAAGGTCAGAAGGAAGTGTTCTCCAATGATCAGGAAGCCCCTGCCAATCCTGGGCTGAAGCACATTTTATTTGTTGCAAAACTGTGGATGTACCATGGCTCTTGCCATGTAGAAAGTGGGATCCTGGACACTCACTACTGCTCCTGGTGTCACTGGTGGACACCCTCAGTGCCCTCCATTGCCTGTTGCTTTTGCTCCTGTAAATCAAGGGAACAGACAGATTCCCTCTTCCAGTCTTCCCACACATCCCAGGACCACAGCTTAACAGGAAGCAATCTGGCAAGAGAGTCTGGGAAATGTAGTTCACAGGTTAATAGTCCAAGGGGCAGAGCAGGACCAAGAGTCATCTGTGCTACCGAGTTCATGAGCAGAGCATGCAGAGCCCAAAGCCTGGATTCTTGGTCAGCTTTGCTCTGTGGAAGCCCAGCTTGGTGTGATTTGAGTATCATTCTGGTTATAAAAACTCAGACATCTCAGAAACTTCAGTTTTATATGTACACTGGCTGTGGGAAGTCCTCCGCTCCCACCACACTTAGCTACATACGTTAGGTAACCTCAGAATTGTGGTGTCTGAAAACCTTCCCAGTCTCAGTTGTTCTAATGCTCATTTAAGAATCCAGTAGATTCTTCAGCAAGGTTTCCTAATAAGGTCTTTGGCACTATTTTCTAAAACTGCTCAAATGGAATGATACATGGGGACAAAAATTTTTGCAGTCTAGAATGGGTAAAAAATCTTGCTTCATAGTTAGAATTGGAGTTGGGGAGGAGCTTGTTTACAGTAGCAAGGAAAAAAGAAAGAAGAAGAAAAAAATACATGTTGCCTTGGGATTTTTAAAAATATTTGGGGCTGAAAACTGAACCCAGGGCCTCATGCTTGCAAGCAAGCTCTCTACCACCGAGGACCCCAGAAATACTTGAATGTTTGTTTAGTTTACAATAACAGGACTTTTTTCCAAAGAAAATGGCAAAATTCTAAGGGGGAAAAGTAATGAATTTTTTTTTTCTGGTACTGGGAATCAAACTCAGGACCTTGCACTTGCCAGGCAAGTGCTTGTGCTGCTGAGCTGTATCCCTGGCCCTGACCTCTAATTTAGGACAGTTCTCTTGCCTCAGCATCCTGAGTGCTGGGATGACAGGTGTGTACCACCATGCCTAGCTGTCTTTAGTATAACTCTTTCTAAACCTTTTTATTATGGAAAATTTCAAATATAAACAAAAGTGAAGCATATCATTGAGTAAGCCCTGTGTGCCCATCTCCTGGATTTGAATTGCCAGTTGAAAGCTAATCTTGTCTCGGCACTTTTCCCTGCACTTCACTTTTCCCTTCCTGATTGTTTTTGAAGCAGATTTCACATCTGCAGTTTCGTCTGTATACATTTCTGAATGTATCTCTGAAAAGTAAAGGGTCTTCCAAGCAATTAAATAGAGTCCCATGCATTTGTAAGAAATAATTCAGAGATGTCTTCTGTATCCCTGAGTCAATCTCCTACAGGGATAGCCTCTTGCAAAAGCTCTAGTCCCATATCGCAACTGAAATGTTGCCATGATACAGTCAAGCTATGGGAAATATTTCTGTCACCACAGGATCTCTCACAGTGTCCTCCTACAGCCACACCTCCCTCCTTCCTTCCTTTATAACCCCTGCCACCTACTAGCCTGTTCTCCATTTCCATAATCTTGTCGTTTCAAGAATGTTAGGAATCATAGGCTATGTAAGCTTTTTAGTATCAGCTCAGCAAAATTCCCTTTAGTTTCATCCGTGGTGTGTGTGTGTCAGGAGCTCATCCGTTGGCTGGAGATGTGGCTCAGTGGTAGAGCACTTGCCTAGCATGCACTAGACACTGGGTTAGACCGCCAGTATCACACAAAGCAAAAAGATGTTTCACTTCCAAGTAGTAGTACATGCTGTAGTCGTATCACATTAAAGTCTGTCTCTTAAAAGCATAATCGTCTAAGGCTTCCCCTTTTTTTCGCTCACTGCCCTCTCCCTGTCTCTTCACAGCAATGCCACATGATTACAGTTCTGCGAGACTGAGAAGTAATTGCTCAAGGACTTTCCTGGAATGGTACACCTGCGCTGAGAACAAGATGCGAAGACCCAGCTTGCTCTTAAAAGACATCCTCAAGTATGTACCAGCCTCGGGGTCCTATGATCACCCCTGGTTAGGTCCATGGTATAGAATCCCAAGGAAAGTTCACTGAGAGCCCTGCACATGGCAGGTGCGAGAGGAGTCTACTTGGCCAAAGGATCATCTGAAGGCACAGCCTGGGAAAGACTAAGTGCACAGAAGAACAGGTGCACACGCCCAGTGTCTGTAGCTGGGCCAGGATCCCCAGTTGCACAACATGCTCTTGGTGCAGAGCTTTCTCCCTTAGCTGTTTTAAGCTAACCTGTAAACATGATTGAAGACCCTGAGGGTGCTTGAATACCATTAAATAGTGAAAGATGACGGGTGTTTCACCCAGGTCACCCTCATATCTTAGTAAGTTGTAGAATTAGTAGAGGAATGTGTCAGGCTTTCTTTTTTATTCCAGCCAAACTAAGACTTTTAGAATTTGAAAATTCTAAAGATGTCTCAATATAGAAAATCTTTAGGAAGAAAAGATAGAAATCCAGCCCTAACATCTAGTCCCTGACTTCAGTTTACTAATTCAGGAGATATGGAAGGAAAAGATGAAGAAACACATGTGAATAAAGATTTCCTTGCAGTGCCTGGCCAGCGTCCATAGAGGCCTGCAGCCTGCCTGGTGTGGTGTCGGATGCCAGCCATGTGGCTGCAGATAAGCTAGACCTGGGCCCCGTCTGTCAGTGGTGTGGACAAAACAGACTCGTGCCAGGGTACATGAGTGTGGGACACAGGCTGTGGACACCGGGCTTGCTTTTAATACCTTTTTCTTAAACTTCCCTTGAGGAATCAAGACAAAGAAAGTATTACATGCACTAAATATAAAACACCCAGGGCTGGAGAGATGAAAAGGTGCTACTGAGTTTTCAAGATTCAAAATTGCAGAGATATTTAAGGGACTTAGTTAAAATGTTTTCTCCTGCCTACCTGCCCATAATTTCCTTCCACTTTTCTGGTGTGTGGTTTGGGGGTGTGTGGTTTGGGGCTGCCACTGGGAACTGAACGCACAGCCTTTGCACTGAGCAACATCCCCAGCCCCTCTTTTTTTATTTGAGACAGGATCTTGCTAAGTTACCCAGGCTGGAGTTGAACTTGTGGTCCTCCTGCCTCAGCCTCCCAAAGTGCTTAGATTACAGGTGTGTGCCACCACACTCACATTTCCCTTCTGTTCTTTTTTTTTTTGTTTTTCTTTTTATTTTACTCTATTTTATTTTTTGTTTTTTGAGACACAGTACTAGTTCAGGCTGGCCTTGAACACACAATGTAGCCGAGCCTGGTCTCAACTTTGCAGCAATCTCCTTGCTTCTGTCTCTTGAATGCCAGGATTACAGGTGTGCGCCACCACACCCAGATGTCCCTTCACTCCTAAAAATGACCAGTGTTACTAGTTTCATGTATGTGTGTGCATGTGTCTTCCCCATTCAACCAACCCATTTTTATATATAAATGGTAGTATTCTGTTCATTTAACAGTATGTATACTCAATCCCAGAGAAAAATTAAAATGTATGTCCAGGTTTTTATGGAGAGCTGTTGAAATGAGAATTCAAACATCTTTTTATGGAGGAGTTGGAGTTTAGACAAGGTCTCAATATGTAATCCAGGCTGGCCTTACACTCCCAGCAATCCTCCTGCCTCAGCCTCCTGAGTGCTGGGATTACAGGTGTGCACCACCACACCCAGCCAAAAGTCAAAAGACTACTCCTACCCACACTCCCTGACATCCTCATCCTGAAATCCCCAGTATTTAGCATGAGTTATGGGCAGTATATTATGCTCGCTGCTTTATTTTTAAAACTGCCCCTTTCTTTAGAAAACATACTATATTCCCCTTACAATTATTCCCTGCCTTTTTGTTTTCCAAGAATGCAGGATATTTAAAGCAGTAGTTCTTAAACTGTGGTTGAAACTTTTTTTTAACCTTTAGTTTGTATCACTGGGAAGCTTAATAAAAATGAGATTCCGGGAACCATCAGTAACCTCGGCTCTCTTCTCCGCATCCCATGTGTACGTGTGCACATGTGTGTGAAATGGTGTAAGTGTAAATTATCAGCTCTCTAACAAGGGGTTTTCAGATGGTCTTCGGGTAGTGCTGTCTCATTTCAGTCAGTCTCATTTCCAGGTAGAATTCTTTAGAAATACCGTAAGTAGCTTTTTTCTTGTTTTAATAAGGAATGGTAAAGAAAGCAAAAAAATTCCTAAAGAAGCAAAAAAACTGACATTCTGTAGCTCAGATCTATGATTTGTTTCTCAGCTCAGTAATCTGCACTGTGCTTTAGATTTCACTGTGGTACCTTTCTGAAGAAGAGTTGCCAGAGAATCTGTAGGAATTGGCATCTTCTTTTTACGCTGAGGTGACCTTACTGATTGTACTTTTGTGCCACGTGGCAGGCAAGCTCTGTCTGGATTCTTTTTCCACTTATCTCACATTTTTTTCTCCTGTTATCACATGACTGCATTATTATACCTGATTGATATTTTTTCCAGATGTGCATTGCTTGTGCTTGGAGTGTGGATCCTTTATATCCTCAAGTTAAATTACACCTCTGAAGAATGTGACATGAAAAAAAAGCACTATGTGGACCCTGACCGCATAAAGGTTAGCTGTTCCATTGATGTGGTTTAAGTTAAAAGATTACCAAGCACAGACGTAGGCTGTGATATCGTCTCTAATGTGTGACAAAGATACGTGAATGGAAGTTTGAAACGGAAGGGAAAATACCATACTTACTCTCAGCACTCCAAAACCAAAGGCATCCTTTTCCCCAGAGCACAACCAACCGGCTCATCTCCCTGCAGCCCTGCCGGCCCGTTTCCCACTGCCTCCACCCGGTCTGCACTGGGCACCTGCCTGGAGTTCACTTGCCTGGATGCTGCTTGGCCTGTTCTCAGGCAATGGAGAAAGTCTCTTTGTAGCACTTGTCCTTGCTGGGTTGTGTTTTTAGTTTGAATGATTTCACATTATATTTTCAAGATTTTTCTTTCGGTTGACATTCATTTTTCTAAATTGATTGGCATATGAAATGCAAATTTCACTGATGACTGTTCTTTCAACAACATTCAGCTCAGGGTGAAAGAAGAGATGATTTTAAATAAGGTAGTGTGTTAAGGACGGTAATTGCCATGTGTAGATGCTGTACGTGATGATTAAGCTCTCTTAATCATCATCATTGTGACTGGGGACATCCCAGTGTCATCTCTGTCGTATAGACAGTGGCCTGGAAAGTTGAGCTACTTGCTCAAGTCCGCTCCTAGTTTAATTAACTTTGTTAGTTCACCTGCTTTAGTGCTTGCTGTGTGCCAGGGACTGTCTTAGAAGCACTTTAGTGATGTTAAGTCGTTTAACTCTCTTGGTCATCCTCGGGTTAGAGGTGTGTAGTCATCTGCACCTCACCGCTGGGGCCCCTGAGGACCCGGGGAGGAAGGAGCTGAAGTAGTGGGGTCAGGACTGGAGTCACGGTCCGTGGTGTGGCTTCAGAGGCCGAGCTCCTGAGCCCTCTGCTTGGAGAAGCGAGAAGGCGGTGTGAGGCAGAGAGGCGAGAGCCGAAATGGCTCAGCCGTGAAACCGTACACAGTGGCGAAGCTGCTTGGAGACCCAGTTCTCTCCGCTGTGAGATGCAGACAACCACGTCTGTGTAACAGGGCATTCCTCAGAGCTGGAGGAGATCATGTACACGGAGCTCCTTGTCTCGGTCCCATTTGTTTCTGCTTTAAATGCCTCAACCTTTTTGTGGGACAGAGAGGTATAAACGCGTCCATGAAGAGCTTAGTCAGGGCTCCTGCACAGGGCTCCTGCTGATGGCAGGGGCTTCCTCTTGCTCTCTGCTTCGGTCCACAGATGTTCGCTTCCTTGTCTCGTTTCTCTCCATTAGCACATTGTGCTTTGCTTGTGTTTCCCTCTTCTTCCAGTCTGCCTGGGCGGAGGCCTCCTTCAAACCCGTTCAATTCCAAAACCCTTCACCGCTGTCCTGAATCATGCTTTTAGTCATCCTGTCTTTGGTTTTTGTTTTGTTTTTGTCTCCTGGGAAAGACCGAAAATAGTGGCATTTGGTCTGACTTGCAGATGTGCTATGAGTTCTTCCCTTTGTGTCCTTGCTGCACTTTTCTGCTTTCTCCGTGGGGCTTACTTTCCTGCACATCTATTGAGCGTACTGCTGACCATCTGACCGACCACAAATGAACTGCTCTGGAGTCCGCGTTAACGGGTACGAGAGGTGGGGCTCGCTGGTGCAAGAGCTGAGCACCCGGTTTCACAAGCACAGTATGGAAATGTTTCCTCAATGCCCTTCCTAGAGGAAATTCACATGGCAGTTTTAGAGACTGGCTGCCCACAGTCATCTTTTCCTGTAAGCTACCTTAGTAGACGCACTGGTCCCAGCCGTGGTCAGGCAGAGGCTCTGGTTCTTGTGGCCACTGCTCTTGAAGGTTCTCTGAAAGAATCCTGGTGACATCTGAGAAAGACCAGAGAAGAGACTCAAGACCACATCCCTGAGTACCCACTGAAGGGGTGGAAACATTTCTTTGGCCTAAAGGAGAGAAGACTTGGTCCAGGGCACATGGTGACCAGTGTTAACAAGCTAGCCAGGCATAGGGTACACGCCTGCAATCCTAGCACTTGGGAGGCCGAGGCAGGAGTAATTTGAGGTCAGCCTGGGCTATGTAGTGATTTCAAGGCCAGCCTGAACTACATAACAAGATTCTGTCTCAAAAAAAAAGCTAACGATCTGGATACCCGGTTTGTGGAAGGGTGGGACCTGGGACCTGACCAGGTGGCTTTAATGGCAGAGATGCATATTGGAATAGCAGCCAAGCTCAAGGGAGAGAGGCTTGATGGTCTGTGCTTTGCAGCTTCTCTGTCGCTCGCCAGCCTCCCTCTGGTGTCATAATGCATGTGAGCATCTCTTCACTTGGCCTAAATTGTGAGTTACTTGAGAGCAAGGACTGTGTTTGTAAGAGTATGTGGTGCTTGTGTTTCCTAGAAGAGGACTCGTGAGCCAAGGCTGTGCTCATGAATCCTCTGCTCCCCCCATGGCCCTGTTCCGCAGCTCCTTCCCGGCCCTCCCGCGTCAGGCACGCCGCAGCCATCACGGCATGTCTAAACCCCAACCTGCTGTGTTGCTTCCCTCCTTAAAACTCTGCTTTCTTCCCGTTAACTCCAAGCGCACACCTGGGCTCCTTGTCTGGCCCACAAGACTCTGTGTCTTGGCTCCTACCCTTCTCGCCTGCCTCCTTTTGCCACCTGCATTGTGCCGGCACTGCCTGTCTATTGATGCAGAATTCACACGTCGTAAACTCACTATTCAAAGCATATGGTGTGGTCATGTTAGTTTATTTAGAGAGCTGTGCAACCAACACCTTGAGCTAAGTTTAGAAAATTTTCATCACTCCAAAAAGGAAATCCATTTCCGTCAGCAGTCGAGTCCTATTCAAATCACACCCCAGCCCCAGCACGTCCTAGGCAGCCACTAATCTCTTCGCTTTCTATGGATTTGCCTATTCTAGATACTTCATATAAAAGCAATCATACATTATGTGGTCTTTTTGTCACTGGCTTGTTTGACTTAGCATAATGCTCTCACGTTGTAGCATATATTGGTACTTAATTCCTTTCTATTTCTAGACAATATTCCATTGTGTGAATGGACCACATTTTAGGTACCCCTTCATCATTGATGGACTTTGGGGTTATTTCCGCTCTGGGTCATTTGGAAAAATACTGCTTTGAACATGTGTATAAGTTTTTGTTTGAGTACCTATTTTCAGTTTTTTAGGTGTAGACCAATGAGTATAATTGCTAGGTCATAAGTAATTCTATGTTTCACTTTTTAAGAAAATTCTAATGTGTTTTCTAAAATAGTTAAATATGGTTTTATGTTCCTGCAAGCAAATATTTCAATGTCTCGTCAACACTTACTATAACCATCCTAGGAAGTACAAAGTGGTAGCTCCTTGGGTTTTGGTTTGGAGAGCTAATGATGTTGAGCATTTGTTTCTGTGCTCATTGACCATTTGTGCATCTTTTCTGGAGAAATGTTTATTCCCAGTCCTTTGGCCATTTTCACTTGAATTATTTCTCTTTGTATTACTGACTTGTAAACATTTTTTATGTGTTCTGGGTAGTAGTCCCATGTATCAGGTATATGATTTGCAAATAATTTCACTATTCTCTGGATTATTTTTTCACTTTCTTAATGGGATCTTTTCAGCACAAGAGTGTAATTTTGATGAAATCCAACCTATTTTTTTCTTTTGTCATTTATGTTTTTAGTGTTATAGCTAAGAAATCATTGTCTAACCTATTTTCCTCTAAGGTTCTTACAGTTTCATCTCATACATTTATGTCTTTGATCCATTTTGTGTTAATTTTTATTTATGGTGTGAGGTTGGGATTTGGTTTCATCCCTTTGTATATGGTTCTCCAGTTGTCCCAGCACCTTTTGTTAAAAAGACTTTCTTTGAATTGCTGTATTATTCTCTGCCTGGAACCACTTCCTGCCCCTTGCCTCTGTTACACACCTTTTAAATCAAATCCAGCTCAGGACTTACTTCTTCTAAGATGCCTTCCCTGCTCATATCCTGGTCTGGATTCTAGAAAACTCTTCAAATTTAATTCTAACTTTTGTCATATTTTAACTGTTTTTCTTCTCCACCCATCTTCCTGGCAGGATCTTGGGAGAGAGGAGTTGTGTGCTAAAGTTTTACATTTACAACTTCTGAATATTAAGTTCCAGAGAGGAAGGAAGGTATCAGCTTTAACCACAGTGTAATCTCTCATTGTCTTTGAACTATCCACAGTTAACAGCAGACTCTTTGAGTATATTCAGTAATTCATGTATCCTCTTGAGGTGTAGGACTGATACTTCTGTCCAACTCTAAACTCTAAACAGCTGAAGTAAGGCTTCCCCTTCTTCTTCTTCCCAAAGGATAGGATGTAAGTCCTTCATTTTAGTCTGATCGGGCCAGTTAGCTAAGTTCACAGCTGGACCAATAACAGCCCTTCACAGGTGCCAGTGCCCTGTTTTGATTGGCTTCAGGGAGAACTCCTGACCAATCACTGACTAGAGGGCTAAGAATGTCCGGAGGGCAGGGTCAGCCTCCCATGTCCCGTTTCCTGCCTGGAGAAGGGAGATCCTTGGTCCACCACATAAACCAACCCAGCCCTGAAGGATTTATGAAAGGTTTACTTCCTCCAATTAAAAAATAGCACTAAAGAGTCAAATAATACATAAGGAATAAGGGAGAAAATTTCCTGCAACTTTTTGAGGAAAGAAGAAAGAACAGGGAAGCAATTCTGTAAGTCTAGTTCGTGAAAGCCTCCATGGTGGCACTAGAAGTGTCTTTTATTCAATGAATTTCAAACATGTTAAGTAGCTTTTTAACTTTTTTCCTCCTACAGGACTGAATCCAGGGGTGCTTTACCACTGAACTATATCTCCAGTTCTTTTTAAATTTTTTTAAAATTTTGAGACAGAGTCTTGCAAGTCTCCTGCGTCAGCCTCCCTGAGTGCTGGGATTACAGGCACAAGCTATGATGCACAACTACTTTTTGACATTCTTTACCCTGTCAAAATGCTCCACTTTTCAGAGAGTCTTGACGGAATATTTTACTTCTTTCTGATGTGTGCGAGATGATAGAAATGGCAAGAGCTACTTATCATTGCCAAGCACACTGGCACATGCCTATAACCTTAGCTATTTAGGAGGCTGAGGCAGGCAGACTGCAAATTTGAGCCCAGCCTAGGGAACTTAGCAAGATCTTGTCTCAGAAGCAAATAAAAAGGGTTGGGAATATAACCCAGCACTCCCTGGGTTCTATTTCCAGCACCAAAAATTTTTTTTAAAAAAGAAAGAGTTACCTAGTGCTATTTAGAGCAGGGGACACAGCAGGATATGACTGACAGACCAGGCTGGATTATGGAAGGAAGACCTTAGAAGCCACACTAAAAAGCCCTTTCATTTAGACATCTGCTTGTACAGTACTAATTCAGAAACAGAAACTGTCCCTCACTTCCCCAGGGTGGAGGACTTTGTTGGTGTGGCCCTGAGAGATGGAGTTCAGTACAAGCTCCCTACAAAGAAAACCCTAGCTCCTGGCTGCCAGCAGCAATCTGGTCTTCACCACCAGCAGCACATGGGCCCATTTGAATGATCCTGCATGGATACTGGCAGAAGGTCTCCATGCCGGGAGGGTGGGGCCCTGTTAGCTTCACTGGTTACATTCAGCATCTTGCAGTGCGAGTGGCCCCTGCCAGCCCTGTAGGACCCTAGCGATGTCCAGTTGCAGTGGGCCAGCCTGTGTTCATAGCACAGAAGAAGAGCAGCTGTGATCGTTGTGGAGTTTTGTGTTTTCTGTTTAAAAAGGTCCCTTAAACCTGACGTGGTGGCACACACCTGTAATCCCAGCACTTGGGAGACTGAGGCAGGAGGATTGCCGCAAGTTTGAGGCCAGCCTGGGCTATATAGTTAGTTCAGGGGCAGCCTGAACTATACAGCAAGACCCTGTCTCAAGAAACAAAGAAACAAACAAACAAATAGAGGTCCCTTAAAGTGCCAGTTGTTATAAGACCAACCATAGTCTTTGCAGGGACACCTGTAGGTTTGGGCTCAGTGGCGGCAGCAGTCTGCACCTCGCCCTCTCAGAGATACAAAGACCGCAGATCACTATGGGACAGCGGTCTGTGCAGCATAGTTAGCTATGGCCCAGTTCCCTTGGCTTCTCCTTCATAGCTTTCTCTTGGACTCCACAGACCTTGCCTCCTGTGTGTGCAGCAAGTGAGGTGCGCCCGGCTGAGCCAGTCAGGAAGTGGGGCTCCAGCACCCCCACCAGGCTTTTCTTTCCTTGGTGCCATCGCCTCTGTTCCCCAGACCACCCTAGAATTTCCCAGAGGTGAGAGGTGATGACCCTTGCCCAGGGACAGTGCTTTACCCAAGATGCTCTAAATAGTTTCAGAGCTGTCCAGCGTCTGGTATCATTTTACCTCTGATGACATTTTCTTAACAGTTAAGGGTGATAACATCCGTCATACCACAGCATTTACTCCTCTGAAGCATGTGAGGGTTAGTCACCACAGAGGGTCACGCCACCAACGCCTCAGCCTCAGCAGTCTGGGGACCTTCCAGTCACCCTGGTTTGTCCCTGTTGTGGTCAGGCCTCAACTTGACCTCAGCCCCAGGCGACTGCTGACTCCCACTGGCTGAGGATCCTTTTACTGTAAAATTCTTTCCATGGCTTTGTCATTTAAATTTTGTCTGCTTTTAACTGGGTTAAAGCGATGAGTAACTTAAATGTAAATTAACTCTGTGAAGAACTTAATCCTCACCTGTGCCAAGCACTGGGCAAAATGCTTCGGACATCGGGGCAAACCCAGGAGGAAGGGACCGGTATCCATGTTTGTAGAAGTGAAAGTGAAAATAAAACTTCAGAAGGTAACCAAAGCCCCCAGATCACAGGCGCTGCAGCAGAGCTGGGCTCCTTCCCATATTTGGTTACCTCCAGACCCAAAGCCTCCTTGCATGTAAGTGCCCCGCCCTCTCCTGAATTCGTTATATTTTTATTTACTTTGCGGTGCCAGGGATTGGACCTACGGCCTCACGTACACCAGGCAGTGCTCTGCCACTGAGCTACCTTCCCAGCCCATGTCCCGAATTTAAAAACAAATAGATAAATATAATAGAACATGGTCTCTTACTAAAAAGAATTATGCCGCTCACCTGTGTTTTTGAGAAGGATGATTCTTAAAATTATAGAGTGAAAATGAAAGGAGAGATTTTGCTGAGGAAAATGACTTAGGCTTTCTCAGTTCCCATCAGTGAATTTTCACGTTGTGGTTTTCCATGGCAAATCGCCACACCATTGACAATTGGAACTGCCAGACGTCTATTTATTCCTTAATTGTGGGCAGCCTGCAGGCTCAGCCTAGAAGACTTTTAAGAAAACTTTCTTTGCATTCCTGAATTTGAGACAAATGGTGTGTCCTGCAAGAACCTCACCGGTTCCTGCATCCTAGGGCACCCGAGTGATACCATCCGGGCCCCGCGCTGGCATATCCCGGTCAGTCCTCCGTCAGCTGCTTTAGCTCCCAGCGTGGAGCCACGTGGGCAGAAAGGGGACATAACACTGCTTCCTGTCCCTACCCCAGGGTCACACCACCATGGCCTGAGCCTCAGCACAGCTCGGGGACCTTTCATCAGCAAAGTTTGTTCCCTTGAGCCCCTTTGTGGTCAGGCTTCAACTTGACCCCAGCCCCAGGCAGCTGCTGACTCGCATGTGGTCCATGGCTTTGTTATTTAAATTCTGTCTGCTTTTAACGGGGCTAGCGGGTTTTCCTTCCTGGGGAGCTTCGCCTCCCAGGGGGAGCCGTGAAGAGAGCAGGGGGGCTGAGGAAGATTCCAGTTAGAAGAAAGTGTCCGGGAGACTTCCTCACAGCTTGTCACAGCTCTTGAAGCGAGCTCAGGCAAGAGGAGAAAAGACATTAGACATTTCCGGTGGCATTTACAGCTCCGTTCGTCAGGTTTCAGTTCCGGCCTCAGCTGTGAATCAGGCACCAGAGGGGTTACAGCCGGAGGATGACTTCAGAGCCTTGTGTCCTGCTCACAGTCTAGAAAATTAAATTTGAAGCCTGAAATCCAGCTCTTTGCCAGGACAGAAGTGGAATGAAATTTCACTCCTTTCCAAATGCAACTTCTAAAGGGAAGATCTGGCCGTCCTGGAGCTGTGCACACATTTCCGGCTCGCTCCTGACCTCTTTCCAGTCAGGAGTCCACGGGGCCGCTTTCCTGGGTCTCATGTGGCATTTTTCACACATTCCTTTCCTTCTGAGGAGAGCTGTAGAACCAAGCACTTGGGATGCCATTCTAGAGGAAAGAAGTAGGCTCTTTGATCTCTAAAAATTGCTGTCCGTGACCCCCAGGCCTGGAGTCTGGAGATGAATACGTGTAGTCAGGATGGCCCTTCCATTTCCCAGGCCTCTGTTCCTTTGGCGTCCGCCGGTGTGGCGCATCCGTAACCTGCTTGGCTGAGCCTTCCCCTGGGCGCAGTCATGGCGGTGTCCTTGCTGGGGTCTCTGACTGATTCCTCACCACGATGCCAGTCCGCGTGCAAACAGCGCTCGGTAGTGGCCTCCTGTGGGAAAGAGCTGTTGTTTCAGGGCCTGGAGAGACAGTTGCCAGGTTGGTGAATGTCAGCCCAGGTCTTTGCTGTGAGGCCACCTGGGACCCACAGAGTGAAGATGCTGGTGACCATCCTGCGAGATGCCCCAGGGGTCCGCAGGGGAGCTGAGACAGTGAGTAGCACAGGTCTGCAGCATATCTCTGCGACTCCAAGAATATGGGTTCCCCTTGCAGAGCTGGGGCCCAGTCCTCAGATGCAGACAATGTGCTCTTCGCAGGCACTAATACTTTTCTGAAGCTACGTTTGTTAACTATTTCTGCTGCAAGAAGATAGATGTATTCCTAGAAAGAATCAGACAATACACATAATGAGACCGACTGGTCACGGTGGCAGTCTGGAGGCCCCGGCAATTTATGACTTAGTGAAACCCCGTCTCAAAAATAATTAAGTATTTAAAAGGCTGTGATGTAGCTCAATGCGGAGGCCCTAGGTTCAACCCCCAGTACAGGAAAAAAATAAAGACAAGGTGGGGAGAAAAAACATAGTTAGGGGCCAGGGATATAGCTCAGTGGCACAGTGCCTGCCTGGCAAGCGTCAGGTCCTGAGTTCAATTCCCAGTACAAAAAAAAAAAACATAGTTTGTGCAACATCTAAAACTCTGTAACAGTGAGAGTCCTCATCAGATGTTACTGATGGAGTTCAAAACACCTGATAAATCCCTAACAATAAGTAGCCTGGGACATACAGGACTTCACACCACACATACACATGCTCAGCGCATGCGCAAGTGCAGGTGAGGTCACCCAGTGAGAGGAGGTGTGCGTGAGGCAGGACCAGGGCTGCTGGATGTGGAGGCAGACAGGAAGCTTGGAGCTTGGAGAACATGGCCTGCTGAGCAGCTGGGAGTCGGCATCCCCCGCCGGAGCCCAGAGGGAGGGAGGTGGGTGGGCAGACAGGCGTTTGCAGCCTGTTCTGAGTTCCGTGCGCTCAGCCTGACGTTCAGCAGCTGGCCTTGCTGACACAAACCACTGACCCGCTGGGAACATGCATTTGAAACCAGGCAACATCTCTGTTCATGGGGCGTTGCCCCCTGATAGAACTGAAGGTAACTCGCCTTTCAGACTGAAGCTCCTTACTCTTAACTAATAAGTTTGCCCATTTCCTGACCTGCTGGGTAGGAACCTGAAATACGAAGCCCTTTTTAAAAAAAAATTGTAGTAAAAAATAGACATAAGATAAAATTTACCATCTTAATCATATTGACACGTGCCGTTCAGTATGAAGTGTATTCCCGTTGTTGTGAAACAAATCTCCAGAACTTTTAAAAAACCTTAAAATCAAAACTCTGTACCCATAAAACTCCCTCCCACTCTTAGTCCTTAGTCCCTGGGAACCAGCGCTCTGGTCTGTGTTTTTATGAGTTTGACGTGCTATAGGCAGCTCATATAAGTGAAATCATGCACTGTTTGTCTTTTTGTGACTGATTTATTTCACTTGACATAATGTATTTAGACGTCATGTAGTTTGGGTTAGAAATTTATGAAACATGAAATCTAAAACACTTTGAAGTATTTTTTTTACCCAGATTTCTTCATACAATGTCAGGCCAGAAGTAGAAGGTGAAGTCCTGGCAGCTTTGTTTGTGCAGTGAAATAAAAAACCTTGTGGGATTTATCTTCTTGCCCTGCGATTCTCCCGGGTTGTTTTGTTTCCTCCTGTCCTTGAGCATAAATTAACTCTGAAAGGCCAGTGTTCTGTGTTAAAGATAACAGTCAACACGGGAGCTACCGCAGACATCATAGGACAAAGTGTCATCTACAAAATTCCAGAGAGATTTTAAAACTCAGATCAGTGTGATTCCATTCCAGAGAGCTCAGAGATACGCTCAGCAAGTCCTGCAAAAGGAATGTCGGCCCAGATTTGTGAAGACGGCGATGGCGCGGCTATTTGAGCACAGGTACAGCGCAGACTTGGCGCCCTTTGTGGAGAAGGTCTCCGGAGCCAGTGAGGCCGAGGACAAGTATGATCCTCCCTTTGGATTCCACACGTTCTACAGTGAAGTCCAGTCCCTCCTGGAAATACTGCCCGAGCACGACTTCCCTGAACATTTGAAAGCCAAGCGCTGTCGGCGCTGTGTGGTGATCGGAAGCGGGGGAATTCTGTATGGACTGGAGCTGGGCCGTGCCCTGAACCAGTTTGACACTGTGATAAGGTACTTTGCTTTCAAACCGGGCTTTCTCCTCCAGAGTCCAGCCCGGGGCTGTGGGTTGGTGCAGCTCCGGGGACAGGAAGGGGCCGCAGAAGCGCTTGGGGTCCCTGCCCGCAAGAGACTCACTATTTAAGAAGTTCCAACAAAAACACAAAGTGAGCAAATACTCCAGGCCCTGCCTAACTTGAGGAGCGTTCTGTGGACTGCAGTCATTGGCAAAGGCTTTGGGCCTAGAGGCTTGGAAGGATGGGTAGAGGGGGATGAGCCGGCAGAGGGGGAAGACCGCTGGGCAGGGGCAGGTGCGGGGCGCAGAGAGGGGAGATGCTGGGGGCACCTGGCTTTAGGGGGAGCCTGGTGGGCCTTAGAAGCAGGACTGGCCGGGACAGAAAGCCCACGGGGAGCTGGGACTTACTGCGACAGGCGGTAGACAGTCACCCTAGATTCTCTTTTATTTAGCTGTTTAAACATTGTTTTTCAGGCTGAGAGTGTAGCTCTGTGGCAGAGCATTTGCCTGGCATGTGTGAGGGCTGACATCTCATCCTAGCACTAGCAAAAGAAAAGTTTTTCCAATTATAAAAGTAAAATAAATATATCCGTTATTAAAGATCAGAAAAACGTAAGGCAGAAAATAAAAATCATTCAGCACAAATAACCACAACCACTGCTAATTTGCTGGTTTTCCACTTTTATTCTATACCCATACTTCTGATTGCATTTGTGTTTTTGTAAGGTATTTTTTGTATGTAAGGTATTTTTTTAACTTAATATTATAAATAGTTTATGAAATCATTAGACATTGTATTTGTTCACATAAGAATACTGTAAGTTATTAGTGATTCCACAGCAGGACATTAGGAATGCTTTCATTTTTCTTTGTTGTTGTGAAAATATTTTGTATATTCTTACTTATATGTATACCTCTGATTATTTCCCTGGAAAAATTCTTTAAAATACACTCTTGGCCTGGTGTGGTGGCACACACCTATAATTCCAGCACTTGGGAGGCTGAGGCAGGAGGATCACTCCAGGTTCCAGGCCAGCCTGAACTGCATAGTGAGACTCTGTCTCAAAAAAAAAAAACTTAAAAAAAAAAAAAAAGAAAAGAAAGAAAGAAAATATACTCTTTATCTTGAAGGTGGGTGGATTTTTTTCAGGCTTTTGATAACCTGTCTCCATTTTAGGGATAAGAGTTGGGTCCTAACCCGATTTGTCCAGCAGCAGCACCTAGGTGGATTGAGGATGGAAGAGTCAGCTCAGAGGCTCCTACTGAGGGGCGTTGGAATCGGGGTGTGACGTGTGTGGGCCTGGGGCAACACGCAGAGGACGGGACAGTGGCTGATGACTGAGACTGAGCGGCACATTGAGAAAGGAAATGACAGGACTTCGACGGTTTGACAACTGGTGTCGCCGGACCCGGGCTCTCTAGCTTGGGGACCTACGGCATGAGTGGATTTGCTGTCGAAATGGAGAATAGAGAGATGTCTCTGGTTATTAAAGATCAGAAAGATCAGACTGCCTCCTCTGAGCAGGAGGATGACAAGATCCATTTTGAACATTTTGAGTCTAAAAGTGATGATGTCTTCACGTATTGCCTTTGTGGTATGGGACAGATTTCCTGAGAGCCCTGTGCCGCTGTTTCCTCATCTGCAAGATAAGTGGAAGAAGGGGCTGCTCCCCCTGGCTAGGGTTCCCCTGGGGGCAGCACGCTTTACCAGGTGTAAAGCTCTCAGAAGGGGACGGGATTGTGGGGGGAGGCTCAACTACGCCTGCAGCCATTTCTGAAGAAGGTGCAGCAGCTAAGGGCTCAGCAGGAGGGGCAGGTGTGCAAGGTGTCTTGAGGAGAGAACCAGCCCTTCGGAAGGGGCGAGCCCTAGGCCACAGCCGGAGCGCGGGGTCAGTGGGTGACAGCCTGTGGCGGCTGCCTTTCAGGGTGAGGGGTGTGCCTGGAGTGTACCGTGCTTTCTTATCTAGCCCACTGAGTGACACCCACACGTTAGCCAGCGTCATAGACAGAGGCGAAGGACCAGCGTCCAGGCCAGGTGCATAGAAAAGAAAGGCTATACGCAGTGTGGTAACATCGAGGGAGAAACGGGCTTTCTTGAAGTTTCAAGAGTATAACTGGGCTAGTGACACTGTTTTTGAAGGAACTCTTTAAGATTTCCTTAAAGCTACCACTCTGGTAAAGCCTTCACTGCAGCACCTCAAGTTTTGCCTTGAAACCGAGCCCCACACCTGAGGCCCGGCCCCCTCCTCAGCACCCCCTCAGAGAACTGCAGTTTGTACCTGCCCGGCTCTGGTTTCAGGATGCTCCTTTCTGGTTCCCTCTTTGAAATCCTAACAAGAACCACTAGTTACCTGAGCACAGTGACAAGTTCTCAAGGAAACTTCACCGGCACTCAGAGAATGTCCAAGAGGTAAAGTGTGTGGATTGACCTAAAATGCCAGGGTGACTGGGAACTGCTCACCATCCAGCAGTTAGATCTGAGCTCTCCGTGTGGACAGAGGCTACATTCATCAAATACCTGGAAAGGACAGAGCCGGGTAGCAAGATTGATGGGAAAAGCCAGCTACCCCAGCCACATCCCACTTCCTGGTCCTCAAAAACGGGAGAACGTGACATGGGATGTTGTGTGGTATGGTGAGAGGGTTGGTGGCTTGTTTTGTCAGTGCATCTTTCTCCTGTTTATTTCACTAGGTTAAACAGTGCACCAGTTGAGGGATATTCCGAGCATGTTGGAAATAAAACTACTATAAGGATGACCTATCCAGAGGGTGCGCCGCTGTCTGATGCTGAATATTATGCCAACGACTTGTTCGTCACTGTTCTCTTTAAGAGCGTTGATTTCACTTGGCTTCAAGCAATGCTAAAACGTGAAACCCTGGTAAGCACTAGAAATTCATCCATCAAGTGTGTCTTGGTAAAAGTGAGGGGTCTTTAGTTATGTTCACAGTCTTTTGTTTTTAAACATGCACAACGAGAGGCATGCTTTTGTGTTGTTTTTTCCAATGATAGCCACCCTCATTTTAGAAATCCCTCAGAACTCCTTGCTGTGAATTAGTTTTAGAACATTAGAGCTACATGTAAAAATGATGATCATTATTTAATGGGAATACCAACTTTGGGACCAAAATTTCTACTATTGAGGTTGGCCATCACCTTATCCTCCAGACTTGGATTTGCATGGCTTTTGGTTAGTTCCAAAAATGAGATTTACTTGGATAAATGTAAGCCATTTTTAAGATATTCAGAAAAATATACCTAAAAATCCCAAAGACCTTCTCCAAAATGCTTTAGTCAGTGCTCCGCTGTTGGACTAAATCCACAGCATCCCAGGGGGCCAAATATGGAGGCGATGGCCTCCTTTGCTCGTCTTCCTTCTGTTAGTCTTTATGGGGATCAGTTAACATTACTTTATAAGTCCACCCAATGTATTGAAATAAATTTCAGCACTCAGCTGTGGAGGCCTATTGTGCATTGGTAGACATGTGCACAAATTAGCTGCCTGTGAAACTCCTAGGACATACTGGACTTTTCACATAATCTCTGTGTGGTGGAGAATTTACATCTCCAGAGCTTGATTCTGTACAGGTTATGATCTTCAGGGTTTTCTACTGAGTAGACATTGTAGTGGGAAAGTGAAGTGCATAGGGAGTGATTTATAGCCAGTTGCCTAGCAACCTTACCGGGTGAGAAAATAAAGTCAATGGAGAGAGGGTGCAAGGTGGGCCCATCTGGCAGGGCACTCACGGTACTTAACACCTTTAAGTTGGACCTGTGTGTTTAGCAACATGAAAGCTGTAGACCCTAAAAAATCTTCCTGAGACATTTCTTCCACAAACAAACAAGACCTGGCCCTATAATTTCTGTCCTTGTCCGGTGCCACCTGGACAAGAGTGAGTGTAAATTGTATCTTTCAGAGTTGCCTCTTTGAGCTGAGGTGCCGAATTTCCGAGATCTTAATGACTGTGCTGCAGAATGCTGGGCACAGGGTTACGTGGGGTTGTACCCATGACCTTGGCCTAACTAGCAGGGAATGCTCTCTGATCTCCGCTGATGGGAGAGCGTTATTAACTCTCCTTAATGACTGCGTGCTCGCTTTCCTTAGCCATTTTGGATCCGGCTCTTCTTCTGGAAGCAGGTGGCGGAAAAAATCCCACTACAGCCGAAACACTTTAGGATTTTGAACCCAGTTATCATCAGAGAAACTGCCTTTGACATCCTTCAGTACTCCGAGCCTCAGTCCAGATTCTGGGGCCGAGATAAGGTATTTCTGTCACTAGTCAAAGTTAACTGTATTCCTCTTTATCTCCAAAGGGAATCGGGTTCAGAATCCACAGGGGCATGACTGCAGACCCAGAGCACCTCCAGTGGAGAAACCCAGTCCCCAGTTAGACACCCCACGTGTGTGTACCCTTCTATACCTTGGCTTCGGGGCTCCTCATGGTTTAATTAGCTGCTCCCCCACGCCTCTGCACTTTGGTATGGTCAGTACATAGACACTTACGTCTCCAAGGTGTTAATTAAGGTATTCATACTCCAGGACTCCATTTAACTGCAGGACACTCATAGGCACTTTGTTGGTCTGAAAAACTCTTCACATTTAATTCTGTGGTTTACTGAGGTAAAAATTGATGTTATGGTTACTCTATAAATGATGCTAAATAAAGTCAGTCTTTTAGAACCGTGCTTTTCAGTTGATGCCTAGGTCCTACATCAGAAATTCTTGTTTAATTAGTCTGTACTACAATCTATACAATAGAAATTTTTTTAAAAAACAGGGTCTCACTGTCAATGAGCCTTTGGTTGACCAGTACTGCATGTCTATATCTGTTTCCATGAGAAGCCACTTTGAAGATATCAATATGTAATACAACCACCATTGTTAATTCCCTACCACTTTGTTTGTAACTCTGTATTGTCTGTATTGTGCTTGTGATATGTTGTAAAATGTTGTATGTCTGTTAATGTTTCCCTCCTTTTATCTTTAAAATAAAAAAAAAAAAAACAGGGTCTCACTATGTAGCCCAGACTGGCCTTGAATTTGCAGCAGTCCTCCTGCCTCAGCCTCCCAAATGCTCAGATTAAAAGCATGCACCACCAATTTTTAAGTTCCCCACATGATTTTATTTTGTGGCCTTATATGAGAATCTTTACGCTTTGGGTTGTCCGTTACTTTAGATTATTAACTTGCAATTGTCGTGTGCTGCCACCAGGGGGCAGAGTGATGATGCCTTTATTACATACCTGTGGCTTCCTGGTCTAAATACCATAGCTTCACCTGTGTCTTAAAAAAAAAAAAGAAAAAAAAAAGTTTAGGGCCAGTGGGTAGAAGCTTTAGAAAGAACACCTAAAAAAGCAAAAGCTTGGCATAAGAACACACCCTCTTCAGGGTTTGTTAAAATTATTCACATCTTAAACTACATTTAGAGATTCCTAACTTGCATAGAGTGTTAGGCTCTAAAATTCAGATAGGTAAAATTACATGATATATAAAACTGGAGGCCCCAGTGCAGTTTTTATAACATATCCAGTACCTGCAAAGCAGCAAATTCTGTTAAAATGTTTTTTTTTTTTTCTTTTTAACATTGGTGTTTGTTCTTTTTCAGAACATCCCCACGATCGGCATTATTGCTGTGGTGTTAGCCACACATCTGTGTGATGAGGTCAGCTTGGCAGGTTTTGGATACGACCTCAGTCAACCCAGAACGCCTTTGCACTACTTTGACAATCTGTGCATGGCTGCCATGAACTGGCAGACGATGCACAATGTGACAACGGAGACCAAGTTCCTCAAGAAGCTGGTCAAAGAGGGCGTGGTGACAGACCTCAGCGGGGGCGTCCACTGTGAATTCTGAGCAGGGCAGACCTCTCGGAAATGCAGTGGGGACCGAGCACTGGTCTGAATTGTCTTTTGGATGCATTTCATCCTGCGAATACTTGGAAGTGCAGCTGGTGTTTTTAACTTTTAATTTAAAGAGAACAAAGACAAAGTTTAGCTCTTCCCACATTTTTCTATTTATTTGACGACAGTAGTTGTTTTTTGCACAACATTTTATAAGTTACATTTAAGAATGGAGTTGGAAAGACTTTTCCAAGAGAATTGTATGAAATGATGTTTATTTTAAGAAAGTAATTGAGTTGGTGAGCGCTCTGTCCACGCAGTGTGTGCGTCAAATACCAGGTGATGAAGTGGGGGAGGGGCGCACCCTGTCTTTTGATGATGTCACTGAACGCCTGATTGGTCCTTGCTGCTCTGTCTGGTGGAACCCAAGGAGGCAGTGTTTCCAGTCACCAAACCACTGGCCACTGTGGGAGGCCTGGGGCCAGCTGGACAAGTTCAAGGCCCCTGCCTGTTAGCCCGCCCTCTGCCAGAGGACTTGCAGAAGCAATCAGGGGAGCTATTCTGGTGACCCCTTGGTCCCTGCGTGTCCCCTGAATACTGTGAAGCTGCTCTGGGCTGCAGAAGCCACAGTCTTTTCAGCAATTGTGAAGGCCCTTGAATTTCTTGAGAATTTTTTAATTGCCCTTTCAAAGCATTCAAGTGTTATCTAAGATGTTCTGCCATCTGTCTGAGGTGGCTTAAAAGATGAGGACGAAACCTCTCTTTCCAGAATCAAGGGGAATAAACCCCTTCCCGGAATAATCACATTTTCTGAAACATACTTCTGAAATCTAATCCTCCCAGTGTTGTAAATTGCTCATTTAAAAGAATCCCAGATTTTTGAATGCCCACCTGGCAGTGTGTGCCAGGCAATGTACTGGTGCAGGAAAAAAATAGAAAAGGAACAATAAAAGCTTTGAGGAGCCCTGTGGTCTAGTTAATTTGAGTGTTTGTTTATTTTAAGAAGTTTCTAAGTCTTACCTAAAACATTCTCCTTGGATGCCGTTGCTAAGTGGAGCCCTCCCTGCAAGCTTCTTAGATCCAGACAGCTGCAGGCCCTTCTGGGGAGATGGTGGGATTAGTGTCCCCTGCCCAGGGACCAGCTTGGCCTGGCTCCTTTCCCTTAATGGGCTGGTCTCTGCTGTCAGAAGGTCTGCGCTACTTTGCCACCCTGCTCCAGTCTCTGCTAATGTCTCTCTCCATTCCCATCTGACACCGTCCTTGTGGCTGTGAACAGCTGTGGCATCTATAGTAAGCCGCCGGCTCAGAGGGGCTGGTAGAGCCAAATAGTATTTCTTTGATATATTTTCATAAAATCTTGCATGGATTATGGGTTCTACTCTAAAAGAGATGGTTTGTTTAAGTGTATAAAAATTCTCACCAGTTACGTGGCTTCATTTTGAAAATTGAGACTCAGGAAGATGATCTACAGTTTCCCTGTGGTTCGGGTTGGGCTAGGCTGAAACCACTCAGACCTTGGGGGTTTATTAGAAAAGCCCCAATGTTTTTAACAAGAATAACAACAGATGAAACTTCCTCAGAAAACTTCCTTTATATGATAGCTGCTCTTCACTGGTACCTATGGACTCGGGTCCCTTCTAACCTGGCCAGGCTGGATCCTGTCCCCAACTCCTCCTCTGCATGTCCCAACTTTTGTGTCCTTATGTTGTTCAGTGCACACCTCTCAACTTCTGCCTCCTCACAAACAGTAAGTACATGCCTTAAATAAGTAAACATGGCAGGAATTTTTACAGCTTTGGTGGAGCCCACCATCCTCTCGGAGTTGGTCCAAGATCATCTTTCAAGACTTCCAACTCCTGGGCATTTTTGTTGGAAATACCTCCTTTGTTTCCCCCTTGCCTACTCCCTGACACCTGCTTTTCTGAGAATAGACCTTCTCTTGGTGCCTCAGGATGTCCTAATGTTGGGCCACAGTAAGAGGTTACACTGCACCCTGACAACGTTCCAGGTGCACACCCGTCTTACCCAGATGGAATCGCTAGTGTTGAGGCACCTTGGGAAGACTAGAAATGCTCTACATTCTAGTGTATTGCTGGGACTTTGAGCTATAGAAGAGTTGGATGAGTGAGTTTGTTGATTTTTCCTGCAGAGACTATACTGTCTCAAAGAACCTAGGCTGACTTTAGGAAATGCTTCTGGGACTGGAATAAACGTATCCTTATAAAATGCCCATATATTTAGACAGAGGTGAAGTAGAATCTTATAAAACAACTTCAGGTAGCCTAGCTCTTGCCTTGCTTTCCTCATCAATCCTTTTGTATCACATGCTGACTTTTCATTCCCCAAGAACATGTAACTAAGGCATTGGCAGTGTCTGTTTGTGTACATTGTAGGGGTCTCATTTGTTGGATCTGTTAGTTAAACTGTCAAACCAGTTTTTTGTGACTGAACTTTCCTTGTTGAAAGAGAACTTGGTCATCAGTGGGTTGAGTGGCAAAGGTGGCCTTAGTTACAACAGAAAAAAAGAAAAGCAGTGGTCAGATTATAGTCTAAATTACTAAAGATTTCAAAGCCTAAGAATCACTTTGATTTGGCTATATTCTAGCCCCAACACTCTGGTCTCTTGCTAGATATATTGGCCACTTTTCATTGCTGGGCCTGATATATACTATTTAAAGGAGAAAAGGTTGATTTAGGCTTATGGTTTCAGAGGGTTCAGTCCATGGTCAGCTGGCTCCAAAACAGAAATGAAATAGTGGAATGCAGAGAAAAACTGCTCAACCCATGTCAGAAGAGGAAGACCCAGAGAGAAAGATATACCCTCCTCCTAACAGCATGTGGAACCATTAACACATCCATGGCTTAATCTACTGATGAGTACAGGACTCCCATGGTCCAGTCATCTTCTGAAAGTCCCCGCCTCTGAACACATGAGACTTTTGGGGGAACATTTTAGACCTAAACCATAAGACTATGGGGCTGGGGATTTAGCTCAGCGGCAAAAGCGCCTGCCTGGCAAGTGCAAGGTCGTGAGTTCGGTTCCCGGTACTGGAGGAAAAAAAAAAAAAAGACTACATAAGAAGGGATTATAAAATTTCCATTTTTATCTCTCAAGAACATTTTAGACCAGCATTATAGGAAGATTAAGGAATAGCAATTTATATTCTCCTCGTCAGGTTTAGAGCATCCAAGTGTGGGTTACATTTTCACCCATTCTTTGGAACATATCAGAAAGTCCATTGAGAAAGAAGAATTTAACAGAATTCCCCTTGGAAAGAAGTAAGTAACAAACACCTGTGGGCCCTTGAACCTTCCCTTCATACAAACATGGTGATAAAACCCTTCCCTCAAACAAAGGAAGCTGTGTTGTTGCTCAGAGGACAAGTGCCTTCTTCCAGAGCAATGACCTTCTGCAGAGGGCCAACCTGCTGAACACACAGCTCTCAGATGAGAGGAAAACAGATGCCACTCCAGCAGAGGCACACTCACAAACACGTGCCACTTTCCTTCTGCCTCTCAAGGGCAGAGCTCCCTGGCCCAATCTTCTGGTTATTCGCTCCTTTCCTCCATTCGTAGGTCATTTTGCACAGCATGGATTTGCATTTATGAAGCAAGGTATTTATCTGGTTGGGGTAACCCTTATCTCCAACCAACACTAAATAGAAGACAACTAAATCAGGAAGGATGACTGTTTATTAACCACATACATACACATACACATTTTATTAAACTTGCAGTTGCAGTCTTAGTAGCTTAACTTTCATATCTGAATAATTAGATTTGACTAATTCCCAACATTCAATTGCAGTCCACTTAGCAAGGAAGAAATATGACCATATTCAAATGGTATGGTGCAATGAATATGCAATGTGCTTTTAGTTGTAACTTTTTAGAAAGCAAATTGTGCCAGCAAGTTGTACCCAATAAACCATATAGGAAGGAAGACAAGTTTATGGATTTTTCTTCTGTCTGGAAGAAGTGAGATGTCAAGTCTCACTTTGGTGCCAGGCTGGCATCCACAACTTGGCAATGGTGACAGCCTTTGTGGAGCTGCAAATGTAAAAAAACAAATTTCCAGAAAGCATAAAGAAACTGACCACTCCGTAGATACTGCACAGCCGTTATTCTGATAGCTGTGCAAGAGCCCCCCTAAGCTGTGGGGTTGTAATCCAAGACCTCCAGCCGAGGTCTGAAACCATGAGGAGTACTAAGCCCTATTTAGACCGTGTTTTTCCTGTACCTATAGTATGATAAAGTTTATAAATTAGGCACAATAAAAAATAACAGTAAAACAATAATTCTTACAGTATATAGTAATAAAACATTTTAAAAGTACAAATTGCTTAATTTCTTTTTTTTTTAATTGCTTGATTTCTGGAATTTTCAATTTCATGTTTTCCAAGCATGGTTGACCGTAGGTAACTGTAACCACAGGAAGTGACTGTGGATAAGGAGGACCCTGCTGTTCACTAAAAGCTTGGAAATTCTGCCCGGTGTGGTGATGTACGCCTGTAATCCCAGCACTCGGGAGGCTGAGGCAGGAGGATTGCTGTGAGTTCAAGACCAACCTGGGCTACAAAGTGAACTCAAGGCCAGCCTGAACTACATAGTGAGACCCTGTCTCAAAAAGACAAAAAAAAAAAAAGAAAAGAAAAGAAATTCTACAGGAGCAGTGTATCTCTACTCCATCCTATCTTACTGGCTTTTGTTTCACTCACTGAAGAAAGCTCCAGTAAAGTTGACATTAGTGACACGTTCATTTAAAATGTTGGATCCATGATGAGAAAGGCCACATCCTAAATTGCCAGGCAGTACGATGACAGATGCCTAAAGATAACATTTGTGATGAGGCCGATCAAGGGCAGTAGGCAAATGACAAAGTGGTTTCATTATGATTACTCACGATTACTCATCATATGTCAGACTGATCACTGGATTGAGAAGAACCATCAGCCCTAAAGAAATGAGAATCCTAGTAACTAAGTTATGAACCCTTGAATGGTAGCTTTATACTTTATCCCATCTATAGCACCTGTAACAAGGTCTTGCCTTGTCAAAATATGTTTTGATTTTACATCTTCAGTGGAATTTAAAGATGGGCAGCAGATGGTCTGAGAAAGAACATAATGAAGAGTTTTGGATCTAGATTCTCGATTGAGGGAGATCTTTATGCTAAGAGGAATAGGATATGATTAATGGGCGCAATCACTTTTTCTATATGTGATTTTCCTAGTTAAGGAGTATTTCTGAAGAATGTGCCCAAAGCTATACATTTAATGGCTGTACACACATCCATACATTTTAGAAAACTGACTGCTGAAGTTTACAAAATGGGTGTGCCCCTCACCTTCACAAGAGCATTGCCAGTGTACCAGACTATGGGCTGGAGTTTTGGGCGTAACAGGGAAGCTCCTGAATCAGAACCTCTGTTCTATATTCAAAGCCACTGTAGTGAGTTTGTTATACGGGATTTGGAAACCAACAGAATAGACCTCCATTGAATTACATATTGGTCTGCTGAGGGGCTTTTTTGCCACCCATTGCTTATTCAATAAATATTATTTTTAAAAGATGGTAATTACTAAAGATCTGATAGTCTTTAATTATGCAGCACTCTTTACAGTGATGGACAAAAGACTTCTAAGACTGTGGTGTTTGTTGTGCTACTGCCTGGTCCTCCAGAATGATACTCAGTGTGAGGAGCAAGAGAGTTCACAATCTACACACACACACACATACACACACACACACTGTCCTACTTCATTCAAGCCTCTATAACAAATCACAGTGGCTAGGTGGCTTTTAAACCACAGAAATTGATTTCTCCCTCTTCTGGAGACTGAGAAGTCCAAGATCAAGGCTTGGCAGACTGGGTGTCTAGTGAGGACCCACTTCCTGGCTGTCTTTTGCTGGGTCCTCACATGATGGCAGGGACATAGGAGCTCTCTGGGACCTTTTCTACAAGGGCACTAATCCCATTCATAAAGGCTCCACCCTCATGGCCTAATCATGTCCCAAATTTCCCATCGTTTAACACCATCACATTGGAGATTAGTGTCAACATATGAACTGGGGAAGTACAGGCACAAACATCCAGACCACATCTCACAGGGTGCACACACACATGGCCGCACACACACACACACACACACACACACACACATAAGTGAAACTGTAGGTTCTAACCTAAATCAAGAGTCTTGGCCTCAAACAAATGGTTGAGCGGAAAGTTTTATCAGTGCCCTTTTCCTCTCTGTCTTTTGCCTGTAGCTTTTGCCTGCATACTTGCCCTCTGTTCAAGAACATGATGAGCACTGTGATCCCAGGGGCCCAGCTAAGGAGTGCTCAGAAGGGTCGAAGCCACTGTCCCCTTGCTAAACGTGTGGACTCTGCCATTATGGCCCCTGTTCACCACGCGGAAGACAGTTGGGGAATGGAGAACCCAACTGGCCCAGCCTCTTGCTTCCAGACAAGCATTTCCTCCTGGGCCCAAGCACGGGAACCTGGTGCTTCTCATCTGGAAGGGGTGTGCAGCCCAACCAGCCAGCCAACCAAATGTCCTGATGTTGCCTTTGGACATATGCTCACCATATTCATTGTTTTATCTATTTGTCCCTCGTGACTTATGTTTTTATCCCAAGACGTTTGGAGTCACTTTTAGTGGTGTCTTGAACGCTTCTATCTCAGCCTAACGCTACATCGAACTTGTTTCCAGATTTTTCCCCAGACCTCCCTGCACTGAGAACTGGTCCTGCTCTTTCCCTCTCCCTTCCCCGCCAGCCCTGCTCACTTCCTTTCCTGTACATTAGTTTAGCTTCCCCTCAACTAGAAAAGGCCTCCCTCTTCAGGAAGACAGCAGGTTTCGGCCGATGGCTTTGAGGTTACGAAGCCCAGGGCCTTGTTCTTGTTTATCAGAGTCACTACTTCCTGCAGAAACAGAGGACCATCCTTCTCACCCAATCGAATACTCCTGAAGAAAAGAAGAGAAAAGAAGGTCAAGTTTTACGCATTACTTTGTAGTGAAATGTGAAATAGAAAGAAGGAACATATATTTAGGTCATCTTTTCCTTCCTGTGGCTTCTCAGACAGTCTCTATCCCAATAAAGAGATTGGTGGCCTCCCTTGGGTAACGAACTCGCATTCCAACGGCCAACAGTGCTCCTTACGACACAGTGGGAAACTCAAACCCTCTGTTAATGGGGTGCAGCATGTTGCAAGAGAGGGGAGTGAGGGGAGTATTTTGAAGCGTTGGTCCTACAGGCCCCACCCCAAAGTTGGTGTGTCCCAGGAATGGCACACTGCCTACTCGTCACCCACCAGCTCATGGGTCCCCCTGTGTGGACACTGCCTGGCTCAAGGGTCTGTGGTGAACAAGACAAAGGCCCTGTGAGACCCGTCTCCAGCAGACAAACGCCACATTTCCCAAAACAGGGAATCGAAGTGGAACCCAGAGATGGCTTTACTTTCATACACACTAAATATGCCAAGTCCTGCAATATGGAATTGAGCCCCAGTGGGACACTCAGTTCTGCGGTTCGGGCAGGGTGTTCTGTTCTGAACGCCCCCTGTGTGAACTCAGAAAACAGCCGATGCTCGGTCCACGGCTCTCGACGAACGCTCTTAGTTGTATCATAGACGCTGCAAACCCCAGGCTCCGATGCTATTGTCTCCAGACAGCGCCGGCTCCTTCCTGCTGTACCGGCATGGCCACCTTTATTTGTTCGTGTATTTTGCGGCACTAAGGATCAAATCCAGGGGCACTCTACTACGGAGTCCTTTTTTGTTATAGGACAGGCTCTTGCTAAATTACCCAGAGGAGACTTGAATTTGCAGTCCTCCTGCCTCAGCCTCCCAAGTTCTGGGGTTATAGGTGTATCCCACTCTTCCCAGCTTCCCTGGCCAGCTTTAACCCTGATAGCCTTCAGAGAGCCCCAGCTGGAGCCTGATGACAGGCTGCACTCAAGCTGCATGGCGGCCCACACCTGTAATCCCAGCATTCAAAGCCTGAGGCAGGAGGATCGCTGCAAGTTTGAGGTCAGCCTGGACCGCATAGTGAGGTCCTGTCTCAAAAAAAAAAGGTGGACTCCAGTTACATCACCCTGGAGTTTCAGTCTACAGGGGAAAAAACCCTTACAAACTTGATGAAGGTAAATGTTAGGGTGGCAGGAAGGAGTGGGGAGCCAGAAGCAGAGAACGGAGGGGAAAACCAAGGAAGTGGATTTCACCGCAGGCTGAACAGAAGCCTGGTGGGCCTCTCAACACCATAAGCTCCCTTCTGACCCAGATCCTGCCAGCCACTGTTCTAGATGCTTCTTGGAAGGGGCCTGGGGGGTGAGTCATGGGGGGAGGGGGACAGGAGCCAGGGGCCAGCCCTGTCTCTGCCTCCACGCCCCTGCACGCTTAGGGCAAGCTACAGCCCCTCTTCCAGTTTATCTGTTAAATAAGGCGTTAGCAGGCCCTCAGCTCACGTTAATTTCTCTTTAATGAAAAGAAAACCAGAAAAGGCAAGAGTGGCTGTTAGACGGTGCGCAGCGCCACCTGGTGTGGGGAAGCTGTATGCGCAGCTCTCTGTGTTAGGGCGTGCAGGTGGCTGGTCTGGCCGCTCCTCTGCAGGGGCCCGACCTGGGGCTCCACAACCTGACCAGAGGCTGGGGTACTTCTCTCCCACACCAGCTGGAGCGTCTCTTAGCACTTCTCCTTGGGTCCTACACACACACACACACACACACACACACACACACACACACACACGCCTCCGCCCTTAACCTTTCTTTTTTCCCTTTCTGTGATCTCTTCTTAGGAGATCTTTGCCCAGGGGTCAAACTACACCCGTTTTTTTTGTTTGTTTGTTTTTGTTTTTCTTCCAGTACCAGGAATTGAACTCACAGCCCTGTGCTTGCCAGGCAGGCGCTTTTGCTGCTGAGCTAAATCCCCAGCCCCCAAACTACACCCTTGATAAGGCTTTTTCTTATTCTCACACCCAAATCAGTAATGAGGCCTCCCATTAAGTCTCCAGAGCCTCAGCCAGCAAGCATGTCCACTTCCACCAGGACATTGCCTCCTCCCGCTGGCCAAGCTGACAACACTTTCAATGAAGACCTCAGTGCCCTGATCCAGATGAAGGGCACCTGGGAAAAGACCACGGCTAAGGGGTGTGGCCTGGTGAAAGACTAAATGCTTTTTCCCAAACATCAGGAACAAGACAAGGATGTCTGCTCCTACACACCGAGTCAGCATGGCACTAGAGTCTGGGTAGGGCAACGAGGCAAGAAAATAAACCAAGAAAAGCCAACCAAATTGGAAAGGAAGACACATAATGGTCCCATTTTCAGTTAACTCAGTCTTTTTTTTTTCATTTTTTTTTTTATTTTAAAGAATAAAAGAAGGATAACATAGTAATAGGGGGGCTTACTGAATTACAGACAAAGTAGTAGGAAAGTATCAATGGTTATTGTTTTACATATTGTTATCTACAAGATAGGTTCTCAAGAAAACAAATAGACAAATAATAGTGAGTTACAGACAAAAGTGGTAGGTTATTATCAGTGGTTGTTGTACTATACTTTGGTATCTTCAAAGTGGTTTCTAAAGAAAATTTATAGAGCAATAATGAGTGAACGATTGAATAATCATTAACTGTTCTCAATGGTTGTTGTAGGAAACACATAATAATAAACATGCATCCATTTATGAAATAGCATAGGAACAAAAAAAAATTACAGAGTTATGGACAGATTAGTAGGAAAATATCAATGGCTGCTGTAATACACGGTAGTATCTTCAAAGTGGTTTCTCAGGAAGACAGAGATACGCAAGAAAGATCTAACAAGTAGTTACAGCCTGAGGGTTGTGAAAAATAGCATATTACCTCCTCACCAGTGACTCCTTTCACTGAGATGTGACGGCTGGAAAGAAGGCCAGGACTGAAAAGAAGGACCAAGAGACTAGCACCTGTGTCTAAGAATAGGCTGTTTTCTTTTTCCTCTATAGTCATGATTACCTGGGGCTCCTCCATGGAGATGACAGTCTGGCCAGAGGGAGAAGGCAGAGTATGCCCCGGGCCCCCTCATTCCTGTTAGACTAACTGGTAGGATGGGTCTGAGCTCTGGGGCCTCTGCTTCAGAGGGCAGACCAATCTCCAGAGGTCACCTTTGCATTCAGGGAATGGCCCAGGGGGCTTCATAGGGCAGTTCTTCTCGAGGTGGCCTGGCTTTTAACAGTGGTAGCAGATGAATGTAGTTGTCAAGTTCTTCTTGGGGCCCCGAGAATCAGACTTAGGGTCTGTTTCTCTTGGTGCTGCAGCAAAAGCAGCTGTTTTTTCTCAGTTTCTTTGTTTTCTCTCCCTGGCCTCCTCCTCATCACAGCTATAGAATATAAGGAGGCAATCCTTACTAACTTCTCAAGTGAGCCATCTGGGGCAAAAGCCATTTTTTGTAGCTTTTTCTCTCCAGCCTCCCAGCACATTGAGACCCCACAACCACTTAGTGTCCTCTCCCCAACCGTGAGCACAGGCAGCAGAAATCTAGGCGCAGACCTCTTTGGAGCTCCACGCGCTCCTCCACCACAGCCTGTACTATCAGGGAAGAATGGCTTCCAGGGGGTCTCCCCAGGTATTACACAAGATCCTCCTGGTTTCTAGCTTCCAATCGGCTCTCATAACCCCTGTCAACTACACCTCTGAGTTTTTGGGCATAGTCTGTATTCTCGTATTCTCTGAGTCCTTGTTTAGCAGCTGCTCCTCCACTGACCCTGGACCTTTCTGGTTCTCAAAAGCAGGAGCAAGAGCGACCCATTGTGTGGCATGTATTCCCAGGGGTTTCTCCATGTTGGGATGATTCACACACATCTTCGGGTGGGCCTCCATAGCCGGTGTGTAGTGAGCCAATTGTGTCATTGCTTCTCTGGGCCATGATAGTTCTCGACCACATGGCAGTGGCGGCCTGATGGCTGGCATGCACCAGCGTGCTCCGCCGCGCAGCTTCCTGGACGCTGGCTGCCCACCTCCCTCCTGGGTGCCTGTGTGGCTGATGTCTGGCCCAAAGGCCGGAGCTCCCTGCGGTGTGGCTTCCCAAGTGCAAGCAGCCCACCTCCCAGGCACCTGCATGGCTGGGGTCCCTAACTCAGTCCTGTACATTGAAAATATTAAGTATTTATTGAGACTACTAAGGAATCCACTAAAAATGATTAAACTAATGAACGAATTCAACAAGTTTGAGGGATACAAGGTCAATGTGCAAAAATCAATTATATTTCTATAGAGCACAAATTTAATTTTGTTACTGTGAACAAACGAAAATGAAGTCGAGGAACAGTTCCATCTGTAATAGCATCAAATGAATGCAATTGTTTAAAATGCATTAACAAAAGAATTTACACTCTGAAAATTATAAAACATTGCTGAAAGTTTTTGAAAGACCTAAATACATAAGAAGATATCTCATATTCATAGATCAGAAAAACTTCAGATTATAATAGTGATCTATAAATTCAGAGTAATTCCTATAAAAATTCTTTTTTTTTTTCTCATAAAAATTCTGACTGCCTGTTTGCAATAATGGGCAAGTTCCTCAAAAAAATACATCTGGAAATACAAGAAAACCCAATTAGCTAAAGCAATCTTGAAAAAGAAAAATCAAGTGGCGAATTCACCCTTCCCAAGTTTAAAACTTTCTACAAAGTGACAGCACAACAGGGCGGTGCTGCCAGAGAATGAATGTTCATGCCAGGGAATAGAGCTGAGAGTCAGAAAATAAATCCACCTACATGGGGCCAGTGATGTTTCAGCAGGGTTCTAGGCACACTCCAGGAAGAAAGAATAATCCCTCCGCAAGCAGTGCTGGAACGGCTGGATTTCTGCATGCAGAAGGACAAAGGCAGGTAGGGATCTCATGCTCAAAAACCAACAAAAACAAACTCAAAATGGGTTGATGACCTGTATAAAAGTTAAGGCCATAGAACTCAGGGAAAAGCTTACTGGCAAATCATGATCTTGGATTTGGCATTGTATTCTTAGATACAACACTAAGAACATGAGCAACAAAAGAAAAAATAGATGAACTAGCCCTCGTGATTTAAATCTTCTATGCTTCAAAGGACACTGTCAAGAAAATGGAAAGACATTCCATAGAACAGCAGACATTTCTTTGTATTTGATAAAGAATTTGCATCTGAAATATAGACAGAACAATTACAACTCAATAATGAAAAGAAAAATAGCTTAATTGAAAAATGGTCAAAAAAAAATGGTCAAAGGGTCTGAATAGATTCTTCTCCAGAGAAGATATACAAATGGCCAAAGCACACAAAGAGATGCTCAGTATCATTAGTCATGAGAGGATTGCACATCAAAACCACCGTGAGGTACCACTTCACACCCACAGGATGGCTTTACTAGGAAAAACAGACAACAAGTGTTAACAAGACATGGCAGGTGGAGACGTACAACAGTGTCATCAGGCTCAGAAAATGGTACAGCAGTTCCACAAATGGTTACAGATAGATTAACCACATCAGCAATTCCACTCCTAGATGTATAAGCAAGAAAAATAAAAAATATGTCTACACAAAAACCTTGTATGTATTTATAGAGACATTATTCATAGTAGCCAAAAATGTGCAAGCAACCCAAATGTCCACCAACCAGTGAATGAATAAATAAAATGTGGTTTGTCTACATAGTAGATTATTATATGGCCAGAAAGTGGATTAAAATACTGATGCAGCATGGATGAACTTAAAAAACATTACACTAAACAGAAGAAGGACCATATGTATTATATGATTTGATTTATATGAAATATCTATAGTAGGTGGACATATAGAGACATAAAAAGGAGATTAATGGTTGCCTAGGACTGGAATAGGTGGGGCATGGTAGCTGGAGGTGCTGGGTTTGTTTTGTTTTTAATAAGAGAAGTGTTCTAGCCAAGTATGGTGGCACACACCTGTAATCCCAGCACTCGAGAGGCTGAGGCAGGAGGATTGTTGCGAGTTCAAGACCAGCCTGAGCTACAAAGTGAGCTCAAGGCCGGCCTGAACTGCATAGCAAGACCCTGTCTCAAAAAGACCAAAAAAAAAAAAAAAAAGTGTTCTACAGTCCAGTAGTAATGATGCATAACTCTGTGAATATCCTAGGAGCTGCTGAGTTGTTGGTGTGTATTATATCTCAATGAAACCATTAAAAAACATTGTTCAGGTTCTCTCCATCCTCCTGAACACACTGAAGTGCTCTGCGACCCTCGCAGAATGGAGGACATCTCTCTGTGGCCATTAAGAGTTGCAGGTCAGGTATCAATGATGTTCAGCTTCTTTTGCATCAAGCTATGGCCAGCTTCCCTGCCACTCACTCTTCCCACCCCAGAATAGGTCCAGTCATCCTTTCTGCCGCCTGGACTGAACCCACTCCAGCAAGCATCCTGGAACCTCAGAGCCACATGCAGGTACTTCAGCTACTGCAACAGAGGAAGGACCATATGTACTATATGTCTGCCAGTGACAGACGCTGGAAACGCCCTCCAGTGTAGCCAGTGTTGTACTTGCTCTGAGTTGGAGACACTTGCCTGCAGATGCAACAGCAAGCAGAAACACCAAAACGACACCCAGGATTTGAAGGCAGATTTATTAACAGCAGGTGGACGCTGACAGAGAATCAATTGTCCCTCAAAATGTCAGGCCTTAAAGGCCCAGGGAGGGAGGTTTTTCTGGGGTCTGCCAGGGGAGGTACAGAGGTAGAATACTTGGCTCTCTTCAATTGGTTCTGACAGTGTGCATCATAGTGACCAGCCGTTGCTAAGAGACAGAAGCAACCTGAACTGGAACAAGAACTGCCACCCAGGCAACTGAAATATACTGGGGGGGGGGATTTTCTGCTACTCAGACTCTAAGAAGTGCACACAATCAGCAGAAGCAGCACCATCTCTTAGACCAGAAGAAAGTCTCCATGCAGCTGCCTGCACAGGGCTCTGCAAGGCCGAGGGAAGCTCTGGTGACCTCAAGACCATGGCATGAGCCACTTTCCCAGTTCCCTCTCTCCTGGGTCTAGAAATCTCCCATTTCCAGGTTGCTGAATAGTGACGGGCTAATTGGCTGTTCCTTGGATGGCTGCGCTCTAAAGACTGGCTCCATTGCTTCACTGGATCCCTCCAACCACAGCATTTCCTTCCCACCCCTCTGGGTCCATCTGCAGAGACAAACTTGCAAAAGTCAGCTCTGCCCTGGAAACTGCCCAGTGGCATCCTGCCCAGTGGCATCACCAGCAAAGCAGGCTTGGCTGAAGCCAGTGGATTTGACATTCCAGGGCTCTCAGCAGACAGGCTTGTTCAATCTGCTCTGGGCTAGGATCACACTTTGTGTGGTTTCTATTGTTTTAATTTTGTTAAAATATGTTTCATTGCCCAGAATGTGGTCTTTCTTGGTGCCGTAAACTGTTCAGACTGTTATAATAAAATACCATAGGCTGGGAGGCTTAATAACAGAAATATATTTTCTAATGGTTCTGGAGTCTGAAAGTCGAAGAGCAAGGTTCCAGCAAGGTTAGGGTCTGGTGAGCCTCGGGCTGCAGACGGCCGACCTTTCACTGTGCGCTCTCAGGACCTCCTCCCTGCACATCCAACACAACTGGAGGGGGAGAGATGGACACAGTGCTCCGATGCCTTTTCTCAGAAACACATTAATCCTATTGAACCACCCTGATGGCTTCATTGAACCATAATTACTTCATAATTACATAATTGGAGATTAGGGGCCTCATCTCCAAATTCAGCCACATAGCTGTTAGAGTGCTGACGTATGAATTTTGGGGAGACACAGATAGCCAGTCCATAACCTCATGAATGTTCTGTGTGAATTTGGGTAGAATGCATGCTTTTGCTCTTGTTGAGTGAAGCGGCCTACAGGTGTCAACTGGATCCATACAATTGATGGTGATGTTCAGTTTCACTATGGGGTCCCTGTTTTTCTGCCTTCTGAAAACTGGCCCTCAGTCAGTTACTGAGAGACACTGACCTCTCCAGGTATAACAGCAGATCTGTCCCTCCCTGCAGTCCCATTTTTGCTTTACATGGGTTGACACTCTTGCTAGGAGCCTACATGTTAAGGATTATTATGTTTCCTTCAAGATTTGACCCATTTGTCATTATGTATTACTTTATTGCTGATGATCTCTCTTGTTCTGAAATCTGCTTTGTCTGAAATTAACATTGCTGTCTGGCTCAGTCTCCAGAACAATTAGAAAATAAATTTCTGTTGTTGATTTTTTGTTAATGTCAGCGTTGCACTGCCTATCTTTCCCTGTTGCTTTACTTTTGATCTGTTTTTATATTTAAAGTAAATTTCTCATAAGCAGCATGTTATCCACTTTGTTTCATCTACTCTAATAATCTTGTTTAATTGGTACTTAAATTATCCCCATTTGGTGATTCTTTTTTTTTTGTTTGTTTGGTTTTTTTTGGGTTTTTTTCCAGTACCAGGAATCAAAACTCACGACCTCACGCTTGCCAGGCAGGCACTGTGCCGCTGAGCTAAATCCCCAGCCCCTTCATTTGGTGATTCTTGATATGGTTGAATTGGTGCCTACCATGTTTGCAACTGTTTTCTCTTTGCTGCTACCTATTCTTTTTTTTTTTTCTGCCACCTATTCTTTATTTTTAAAAATCTTCCTCTTTTTCTGCTTTGTCTTGGTTTAATTGATGATCTTATGATTCCATTTTCTCTTCTTTCCTAGCATATCACCTTATACTTTTCTTTAAAATTTGTATTTGTTGTCCTAGCATACACAGTACACATTAACAACTAATGTAGGTCCCCCATCCCTGGTACCCCTTCCCACTGATACAGGGGAAAGAAACTCCCAACCTGAAAGATATCTGGGACAAGTTCGTGTTCTCTAAAATCAGAGCATGAATTTTAGGAACAACGGAGGTCAAGAGCAGAATATGTTCACTGAGGGAAAGAAAGCTTCAGTCTGAGAGAGGGACAGCAGGGGACCAGAGCGGGTTGCCCAGGACCCTGTCTTTTCCAGGGATTTTGTAGAGCAAAACCACAAGGTGAGGTGGGTCCAAGGTAGGGAAAAATGGGAAATGGCAAGCTGGGCATGAGGTGGGACAAAACCACGGTCAGCCAATAAGATTACAATTATAACTGTTCAGGTAAAATTGATTAAATCGGGATCAAATAGGGAGGCGAATCACATAGCAAGTGGGCATGAATACAGAACAGGGGCCTTTCCCATAGGGGGTGGGTTAGTGGCTCTTCCTGGCTTTTTCAAGGTGACTGCCACCTATTTAGAATATCAACCCCTGACCTCCATCCCTAGGGAGGTATGTGGACGCATTTGTTTCATCTTTTGTCTTGAGGTCTGGCCCACAGCAGAAATACCTGTCTCTCCTGCAGTTAGTTGCTAGGTATCTTGTCTTCCATACTGGCTCCTTCGAGGGCCCAGCCCTGTCTGACTGCCTACAATATTTCTATCTACTCAGCTGCCTACAACACCATCCCTTACAACCCGGCTGTTGTTCAGGTCACTTAGCTACGTGCAGTGATCACTAAACACATTGTTGCTATTGTTACAGCAACACAATGACCTATTTAATTAATTAAGAATAAGAATAGCGTGAGATCTTATTTTATTTTCATATCTTTACTTCTCCAGCACTCTTCCTTTATTTATTTAGTACAAATTTCTGACCTCCTCTGAAAAATTCCATTTAGTATTTTTTGCAAAGCAGTTCTCCTGGCTACCAACATCCTCAGATGCTGAGAAGATCTTATTTTGTCTTCACTTTTGAAGGGTAATTTCACTGGATAAAGAACTTAGTGGTTGTTTTTTCTTTCAACACTTTAACTGTTTTACTTCAATCTCTTCTTTCTTGCATGGTCTCAGATGAGAAGCCCGACATGGTTATTAACTTTTTATCCTGTGCGGGTGAGGTGACCACCCTCTGCCCTCTAGCTTCTTTTAAGACTTTCCATTTGTCTGTGCTTTTCTGAAGTTTAAATACAATAAGCCTAGGTAGAGTTTGGGGGGTTTCATTCATTTGTTTTGTTTTGATTTCTGTCATCTGAGCTTCCTGGATCTGTGATTTGGTGTCCGTCACTAATTTTTGAAAATTCTCAGCCATTATTACAATCAAATGTTTCTTCTGCTCCTTTTTCTCCTGTGGTATTGGGGATTGAACCCTAGACCTAGTCATGCTAGGCAAATGTTCTGCACTGAGCTAGATATCCCCAGCTCTTTTATTTTTTATTTTGATACATAATCTCATTATGTTGCCCAGATTAGCCTCAAACCAGTAATTCTCCTGCCTCAGCTTCCCCAGTAGCTCCTTCTGATTCTTTATTAGAGTTTCCATTTCTATGCTTACATCATTCATCTGTTTTATATGTTGTCTACTTTTCTCCATTGGAGCCTATGGTCGTTAATTTCATGTGTCAACTTGAATAGTCCATAGGATGCCCACATTAAGCATTATTTCTGAATGTGTTTTTGAAGATGTTTCTAGATGCAATTAGCATTTGAATCAGTTAAGTAGGTTGCCTGCCACCGTGGGTGGTCCAAGAGTCTGAACAGACAAAAGGTGGGAGAAGGAAGAATTCACCCTTTTCTTTTTTACTGCCTCACTGCTTGATCTGGATGTATGATCTCATCTTTTCCCGCTCTTGGCCTGGGACTTACATCATCAGCTCCTCGCATTATGAGTCCTTCAGACTTGGACTGAATCACACGCCTGGCTTTCCTGGGTCTCCAGGTTGCAGATGGCAGATTGTAGGACTCAGCCTCCAGAACTGCATATGCCAATTCCTCATCATAAAGAAGTACTATTGGTTCTGTGTCTCTGGAGAACCCTGACTAATACAGTGCCCTTAATATATTCATCACAGTTATTTTAAACTTCCTACCTGACAGTTCCGACATCTGTGACACGCCTGGTCTGGCTCAGGTGCTTGCTTTGTGTCTCCTCATTGATTTTTCCTTGCCTTTAAGCAGATCTTGCTTTTTGTTTAAAACTGGGCATGATGGATCTGTTTATGGTTCCAGTACCTTCTGCTCCTGGTTGGAGCTGGGATTCTTCATTTTTTTCCTGCCTCTCCATTGTGGGAGCGGGATGGATCACCCTATGACCTCAGTTCTCTTGATGCGTTTATGGAAGAGCATTTGACTTCGTGCATTCAGCTTTTTTCTTGCTGTGAGAAGGGAAATGATGATTTCTCTGGGTGTCCCCCTGACCCCGCTATGTTATGAACAGGAAGTGGAGAGCTGTCGCCTGCACGCCCCTTGCGTGCCCTTGGGAATGTATGAGGATGTAGCATCTTTCTTCATCCATGTGTTTTGGAGAAGGAAAAGGGTTGTTCTTGGGGTATGGAAAATAAAGATGACATAGATGGGGTCTTTGGTCCATCTCATATTTTAAGAACAAATGTGTATGTAAATGTTTTTCACATTGAAATTATAAGATATTTGATTTAGAAAAAAAAAAAAAAAAAAAGAGGGCCGGTGATATAGCTCAGTGGCACAACGCCTGCCTGGCAAGTGCAAGGTGCTAAGTTTGATTCCCGGTACCCAAAAAAGGTGTGGGGGGTGGTCTTTGTCCCAATACCCAGGACAGAAGACAGTCTGGTACTCCACAGGGCACTCTAGAAGAGGATTTATAAATTTAGAGAGACCTCAGAGAATGACCGGAGGGATTTCTGGGGATCGCATTGTCTGGGTGCAGGTTAGATGCCGACCAGCCTGAATTTCTAGAACATTTCAGTGGTGTATGGGCTCAGAAGGCACACTCAGCATTGAAACTGTGCCTACCGGTCATAAACTCTCTGGCAGGCCTGTGCCAAGCACGGGGTACACATTTCCTCTAACCCTTACAGGGAATCTGTAAAGAGATGTCACAGCTCCACTTCACAGACGGAACTAAACTCTCAGAGAAAAAGCTCACTTATCCAAGTCACAGTGCCTATGAGTCTGGAGGCCCGGAGTCCAACGCAGGGACACAGTCTGCAAACCCCACCCTCCATTCTGTACCTCACCCTTCATATGGACACCGTTGGCCAGATGTGGGACAGGGAACGGATGCTACTGGTCCCTGGCCAGGACCATACCATGGTCAACAGGGTGTGGACATGCAGTTCTGGTCAGCGTGCTGACAGTAATACTGCTGAGAAGTGCAAATAAAAGGAGTAACAGTACTGGAAGCATAGAAAGATAAGAAGTATAAGTAAAACCATACATGGAAGTATAGGAAATACAAATATAACAATAAGCATAAGAAGTTAGAGGGATGTAAGGAGTAAACATGAAGGAAGAAGTGGAAATGTAAGTATTTAGAAGCATGCGAGGATGCCCCTCGAAGTGAGTGGAGTGGGGGGAAGCCAAGAGTAGAGGAACCAACACAGGTACTATGGTGTGCCAGGTACATGGCCAGGCGTTGTAAATTGTGCTATAGTCTCAATATTTGCACCCTGAGAAATTCATAGGTTGAAATCCTGACCCCTGAGATGATGTATTAGGAAGTGGGACCTTCGGCCAATACTTAGGTCATGAAAGTAGAGCCCTTATGAATAGGATTAATGTCCCTTCCACCACATGAGGACACAGGTAGCAGGTGCCATCCATAAACAGAAAGCAGGGCCCTCACCTGACACTGCCCCTTCCAGGGACTTGATCTGAGACTTCCTGGCCTCTAGAAATGTGAGAAACAAATTTCTGTTGTTTATGAACCACTTAGGCTGTGCCATTTTGTTATAGCAGCACAACTGGACTAAGACACACGGACATTCTATCACCCGACAACATCGAGAGACAGCCGTCTCTCCTGTTGCACAGGTAAGGCCACAGCGTTCAGAGAGGTGACATCACTTGCCATGAGGCAGGGGTCTGAATCAAGGCTGTTCCTTCCTGTCACATAGCCTTGCATAGACACTCTCCTGCTAGGCCCAAGCCTGCGCTATGCAGTCTCACCCACCCCAGGGCCTCAGGCGGCCTCTGGCAGGGACACCGACTATGAAAACCTGGGAAACCCAGAAAGGGAATTCCCTGCTGCAGGCTTCAATGGCACAGCAGTGGGGCAGACAGTCTGAACAGGAGCCATCCCTGTTAAAGAAATCCAAGTGTCCAAAGCCAGGAGCTGGTAAACCCAGGCTGGCAGTGTAAGTACTCGACAGACACTTAAGGATCTGGAGTTTCTAAGGTAAATTTAATATTATGTGTTATCATAATAAATTTTGATATTATTTAAAAGTTATCAACTTGGGCTGGGGATTTAGCTCAATGGCAAAAGCGCCTGCCTGGCAAGCGCAAGGTCGTGAGTTCGGTTCCTGGTACCGGAGAAAAACCAAAAAAAATAAAATAAAATAAAATAAAATAAAAGTCATCAACTTTTAAAAACAATCCTGAATTTAGTGAGAAAATCCTGAATTTTGATGAGAAATAGCAAAAAAAAAATTTTTTTTGGAAATTACCTAAATGTTCAACAATATAGCAACATTCATTGAGTTCTTGCTGTGTACCAGGCGATATTCTGAAATATGTACATTATCTCATTTCATTCTCATAACATCCTGATGATGCAGGTACTGTTATTGTATCTATTTTACTGATGGAAAAACAAGCAGGCCAGGAAGGTTAAGCAACAACCACAAGACCACACAGCCAGTAAGTGGTAAAGCCGGGATTTGTAGCCTGATTCCTGAGGCTGTATCCTAAAAAACAGTTGTGATTTTTCCAATAGTTGATTATGGTTTACACCTAAGTTTTTTTAAGCTTCCCAGTTGAAATTGTCTGATTTTTGTCATATGTAAACTTAGGGAAGTCCACTTATATAATAGTATCATATATGGTGGACAGATAGTAACAGCTGTGTTGGAGCCCAAGTCAGAGTAGAGACATACTTATGGTCTATAAAAAAGCAATTTCACTCCTACGTATATATTTTTATCCCAGAGAAATTCTTACACAAGTCCACAAAGAGGACCTGTATAAGAATATTTATCACAAGACATTGGGCAGGAAGCCAGGTGAGCTATCCCTGGGAGAGTAGAGAGGTGCATCGTGGCGAATGCAGGCTCTTTTCAGTACTGTGCAACAGTCAGATGCAACAGACCTGGTGTCTAGACTGCAGAGTGGATCTAATTTATGCAATCTCAGCACTCGGGAGGCTGAGGTAGGAGGATCGTTGCAAGTTCGAGACCAGCCTGGGCTACAAAGTGAGCTCACGGCCAGCCAGAACTGCATAGCGAGACCCTGTCTCAAAAAGACAAAAAGAAAAAAAAATAAAAGTAGATCTAATTTAAAATCAAAGAGCTATGCTCATTTCAGCAGCACATATACTAAAATTGGAACGATACGGAGAAGATTAGCATGGCCCCTGCACAAGGATAACACACAAATTTGTGAAGCGTTCCATATTTTTTGTACCATTATATTCACCCTCAATTCTAATTGTGGAACATAGAAGGTGGAAATATATTTGGTACTTATTTTTTGCTTGTATTATGTAGTGGCCTCCATCATGGTACATTTATTAAATTCACTAATTGAGTGATTCTGTAATTATAACTATACTGCTATTCATGTAAAAAAAAAAAACCATGCTTATAATAATAGCGAATCAGTAGAAGTACCCTTAAGTGCTATTTTTAAAATTCAATTCTAACTGTCACTCTTGTAATTGTGCAAGACAAAATCAAATTTGTAAAATTTTAGCATGAAAAATAAAATTTGTATCTGTCAAAAAAAAATAAAATCAAAGAACTGAACACAACAAGCAAACAAGAGAACGCGGTCTATGTTGGCGTCCAACCAGCAACATGGAGACCACCATAAACGTCTTAAACACAGGTGATTCAGTACTGACCATTGGTGGTGGTGGTGTTAGGGTTGCTATAAGTGGAAGGTACAACTACCTATGGATTGCACCTACCAAAAGCAAAAGCAAAACCAGTGCTACCCATACCTCCCAACTGCTTCTGGGGTCACTACTACCACTCCTGTTAGAAAAGCTGTTACAAGATGTCTCACTCCCAAAAACGTCTTCTAGCTCTCACTTCTAATCTCCTACCAGTGTTTCTCACTAGCAGAACCCAACAGGCATAAAGGCAAGAAAGTATTGGAATGGAGTTTGCAGGCTTCCAGTCCCAGCAGTAGGAAGAATGGTATAGACAAGGGAGAGACAATACAGTCCACCCCTTGGGTTCCTCAGCATTCTACAACAATGACAACAAGCCCACAGGAGGACACAATTATTACTTGTACAAATGGATAACACTTCAGCTGTCCACAAAAAACTTAGATCCACAGTTCTACTGGCACTGCCTCCACTTCTGGGCTACCTTAATTCCTCTTCTAGTTCAGTCATCAATCCCGCTTGAACATTCTGTAACCTAAAAACTGTATTGTAATACTAAACACCAGCAACTCTTTAAATATATTTTAAAACTTTTCATTGGTATATGTTTGCAGTACATAATGATTCCATTCATCCTGGCGAGTTGGAGTGTGTACACAGCACACCTTAATTCTCTTTACTTCCCTCCCCGTTTCATTCAGCCCCCCTCTTCTCTTGGTTCCCTCCCCATTTGCAAAAGGAACACAAGCAACTTTTAAAATGTAAGTTATTAAGGGAAAGATAGCAAGGGGAACCGACTCGTGTACAAGGAGGAAAATGTGCACAGCTCCCCCAGATCACACCTGGGACTGGTTACAAGGCCTTGACTGACACCACAATGCCTGACACAAATGTCACTCTGGGGTTCAGATCTGGGCACCCAGATCCTGACCACCCATTTCTGCTGAGGGCGGAGGCTAGCAGGCGGAAGTGTTAACCGGATTGCACACATGGGTATAGTCAGCGCTCCCCATTCACACCTGCATCCGCTGATTCAACCAAAGATGATCAAAACATTTTTTGTTAATTCCAGAAAGTTCCAAAAGCAAAACTTGAATTTACGGTGTGCCAGGTGCTGAATCATCTCCACGTAGTGCTGCATAGGCAAACCCTGCCATGGCCTCCCGCTACTTCCCGGGCTATCCCCAGCACTCCTCGTTCCAAGGTTGTGTGCCCCATGTCCTGTTCATGTACTGTGTTGTTGATGGTTATGAATGTACTAAATAAGCCCAGGCCTTTTTTTTCTTGTCATTATTCCCCAGTGAATGCAGGCTACACCTATTTACACAGCATTCGAATTGCATCAGGTACTGCAAGTAGTCTAGACATGATTTAAAGTACCCAGGAGGCTATGTATAGGTTATAAGCAAATATTATGATATTTTATTTAAGGGATTTGAACATCTGCAAATTTCAGTATCCATAGGGGTCCTAGAACCAACCCTTGAGGGATACCAAAGAATGACTATGTATGTTCAGGAAGTGTTAACTTGTTCTCCAGGGACCTCAGCGTGAACCCAAGAAACCAGGACTCACAGACAGTCAAACACTATGGTTAAGAGCAAAGCCCCTGGGGTCGGGAGCTGCGCCTACATCCAACTTGTGGATGGTGACTTTGAGCACGGTACTAACCTCAGTGTTTCTGAGACCATCGATGTCAACCACTATCCAAATGGTAGCTGTTTGTATTAGTATTAGCGGCTGTCACCATGAACTATTTTCTTACATCTGAGGGCAGTCCAGAAAGGACTATGAACAGTTACTTGGGCTTTAAGTTAATGTTCTTTTCATTAAGATAGAAGTAACCTAGTTATCCGTAAACTGTATGTTCAGTATACAAATCTTGTTATTCTGTTGATAAATGAAGAAAAATAAGAACACTGACCTTCAATTTACTTTGGCTAATGAGCTATTAATTCAACTTGAAAACACTAAGCTCCCTAAAAAATCATTTGCAAATGTAATTAATTAAATTCCCTTAAACATTTTGAACTCTATTATAAATGTAATATATTACATTTCCCTTGCAAGCACTTTAGTTGTTGAACAAAGCAAACTTGTAACCTTAACTCGCAAAATATCTTCAACTAATAAATTTTCAAAAGCCTAAGAAATAAAATTCATCAGTACAGTAAAGCACTAGTTTTCTTTAAAGTTGCAAGAATAGTCACAAAAACAGAGTCACATTTTCTTTCCCTTTTCAACTTAACAATCACAAGTCTAAATTCTATTACCTATTTAAAGCCGGATGTGGTGGTGCATGCCTGTAATTCCAGCACTTGGGAGGCTGAGACACAAGGATTACTTCAGGAGTTCGAGGCCAGCCTGGGCTACATAGTGAGTTCAAGGTCAGCCTGAACTGCATTGAGAGACCCTGTCTCCAACAAACAAATAAATAAAATTCTATTACCTATTTAAAACAGGAAGCTTTGGGCTAACCTGTACATCTTTACTATCTTAGATTCTCTTGACTATTACAAGATTTTAAAGAAATGAACATGCAGACATTCCTCGTTTAATGACCAGGTTATGGTCATGTGACTAGATAATTAAATGGATTGGTCGCAAATGAGGAGTTGCCTATATTATGTACATTACAAAGGTCAGAACAAATAAAGGGTCAAAAGACACTCCAGGGTGCTGGGGATTTAGCTCAGCGGCACAGTGCCTGCCTTGCAAGCGCAAGGTTGTGAGTTCAATTCTCGGTACCAGAAAAAAAAAAAGACGACACTCCAACTTGATGACTTTGTTGTTATTTGCATAACTCTTACATACAGTACTATAATGAATAACAGAACGTAAAACTACAGTACTATACTATCCAGTGCAATCAGCAGGAACTGCGGTACTATATAAATAAGATGTACTGTACAGTTGAGTCTCTATAAACAAGATGTAGAGAACAGCACAAAGAAAAGATAGGTCATAATCTGAGCACTGGGTTGTAAATCCAAACAGCATCCACTGATCATAAGTCCAGTCATTACATAGGTCAGTCATTAAACAAGGAATGTCTGTACACAAATTACAACTAAGCTTAACATGAAGGTTTTGATCCTTACAGGCTTAACTTGCTCATCATCATGGTTAACCCTAAACTTCTGTGCCAGGGTAGAAAAATGGAAGTGGATGCACCATTTCCTGCAAGCCGAGTGCCACCCTCTGGAAACTGGGGACACTGCGCATCACATGCAGTGTAGTCACGAGATGCCTTTTTTTTTTTTTTTTTTGGTACTGGGAATCGAACTCAGGACCTTGTGTTTGGCCTTTTTTGTTTACAGTCAAGACTGAGGACTATAGTTCTGGTTGCCACTGAGTCCAGAGGTTCAGAGTTTCATCTGAGGCACCTTGTGACAGTTGCAGTGACATTAGGGGACCTCACGTCCATTTCTTTCTGATAGAATTGGTTAAGCAAGCTGGGTGTGGTGGTGCATGCCTGTAATCCCAGCACTCGGGAGGCTGAGGCAGGAGGATTATTGCAAGTTCAAGACCAGCCTGGGCTACAAAGTGAGCTCAAGGCCAGCCTGAACTACATAGAAAGACCCTGTCTCAAAAAGACCAAAAAAAAAAAAGAAAGAAAAAAAGAACTGGTTACACAAGCCAGGCTTGCTGGGCATGGAGCCCCCTACTTGAGCTTCCACAGCTTCTCTTTAACTTTCACTGATTCTGTCAGGAAGGTGGCCTGCTACGGTCTTCGCGACCAGTTTCTGCAGATGGAATCAACCAACATGCTCCCTGTCTGAGCTGTGACTTGACTTCTGCCACCCCATGAAGTTCACTCCAAGGAACCACATTCTCCCAAAGGCACACACTCCGCCCAGAGTTCAGAGGGGCAGGAACTTCTCCTGAGATGTTCACTTGATCCTGACTGTCTTAGTCACCTTCATGTTGCTGGGAAACAATATCCGACACCCATAACTAAAGGAGGACAGCTTTATGTTGGCTCACAGCTTCAGAAGTGTTGGTCCATGGCTGGTGGATGCAAATGCAGAAGTGGCATGGCAGAAGAGCGTACTGTGGAGCAAAGCTCCTCACATCCTGGTGGCCAGGAAGCAGAGAGACAAAGGAGACCTGGGGAGAGAGATACCCCCCGACCCACCTCTCAGCAGCCCTACCTCCTAAGAACAAGTCTGCTGTAGCGTGCCATAAGCCAATCACCTTCCAAAAGCGCCCCCCCCCAGCACATGAGGCTTTGGGAGAACATTCTCCATCTAAACCATAACACTGATATATTTTCCTCTTCCTGCTCTTATTTTCCAGAACCTTGAACAATTTATAATCACACCTTTGTACTCTACTGCTTTGAAACTTGTGGAATTCAGTACTTGACACATTTTAACATGTAAATTTTATCCTGGTTACTGGTCATTTGTTTGGTCCTCAGCACACAACCGAGAACTTGTGAACACTGTCCTTTCCAGGCATCCTTGTTTTTGACACTCTTGGTGCCTCTTGGAACCAATGAATGTGGAGTGCCGGGATACACGGTACTGGGATTGGGCTGGGGCTGGGAGAGGAGAAGGAGGGCCGAGAGAGAGGCGCTGAGAGTGTTCTGGGGCCAGGAGCATCAGTGCCTGCCAGTGAGGGCAGGCGTCAGGTGGCAGGGCTGGGCTGTGTGGGCAGTGCCTGACAGGCAGAAGATGCCAGCGCCCTGGCCTGCCCTCACTCTGTGGCATCATGCTGGGCTCCTGGGTAGCGGCACAGCTGAGGGAGGAGGGGTCTCTATCCCCACCTCCCAGTGCCAGAACCAAGGAACTTTCCCGCAGCCTTGCAGAGGTGGAGTCAGGTGCAACGTGAAAAGTGCTATTTCTAGATCAGTGTGCGCTGTTATGGTCTCCTAAATGACTCCTTGTGGGAAGCTCTGCAGGCTGAGGCGGGTCAGGCCAGCTTGATAACTGTGGGGTCCTGAGCCACTTCCTTCACTTCGCTAAGCCTCAGTCTCCTTGTCTGTAAAGTGGGAGCGGACTTCTCACCTACCAGGACAGGTGAGCTGAGGACAGTGGCTCACCACTTTGCAGCCTTGTGACCTCAGCCAGGGCCCCATTTTCCACATTTATAAAATGGGTACAAACATGGTAATCTACTTGGACTTTTCCTGTGAAGGTGATAGACATGCAGTAGGTAGGGTAGGTAGGGAAATGGCCCCTGAGTTCAGGAGCACGGCAGGGTTCCAGCCGGTTCAGGCTGCGCAGGCACCACCCCACCCAGAAGAAACAATTAGGATCACCTACTTTGCCCTGTGCACGGCGGTAACTGTGCTTGCCCATAGTGGCCAGCAGAGGGTGCTGCCACACCACACAGTCTCTTCCACTCCAAGGCAGCCAGCTGTCAAAGCCATACAAGGCAAGATGTGGGGTCCAGCATCTGCTCTCCTTTTCAAAGAAGCAGTCCAGACTCCCAGACCCTGGAGTTCATCAACTCGTAGGCACCAATGACATGTTCCTAGGGTCTCTGTCTCTCTCTTTTTTTTCCAGTACCGGGAATCGAACTCACGACCTTGCGCTTGCCAGGCAGGCCCTGTGCCGCTGAGCTAAATCCCCAGCTCCCATTCTGTCTCTGTTGAGCTCCCATTGACAGACCCTCAGCTCCCTCACCACCGTGCCCTTCTAGAAGCCCCCAAGGAGTGAGGCCACAAACCAGTCTGCCTCCACCTAGCATCGCTGCAGCTGTCAGGTGTCTGAGGCGTCCCTTGTGGCACCTGTGGGACCCCAAACTCCAAGCGGTCTACACCTAGACATGACTCTTCCCCAGGGTCAAAGCTACAAAGTGGTCCACGTAGGCAAAGAAAACCCTCTGTTCTATGAAAGCTGGGGACTCAGTTACAAGTTCTGCAGAGGCCAGGTCAGGAGGCACCAGCAGTCCCTCCTCATCATTAATTCTTTCCTTCTCACTGCTGGGGCCAGTGCACTGGGTCACCCCATCACCGCCCAAGCACAACTCCGCGGACTACTTAGAAAGGCTAGGTTGCCCCAACTATGACTCCCACTGCAACAAACTCTACCTCTTGTCTCCCAGGCCCAAAGAAGTGTAGACACACTCACTGTCAGGGGAAACTGAGGCTCAGAAAGGGGTTAGTGATTGCCCAAGACTCCATGCAGTGCGGTGCCAGGACTCACACCGAGATCTCTGGGCTCCAAAGCCGTGTTATTTCTGCAACACTGCTGAGCCTCCTGAGTGTGGGCACCGAGATTCAGGCTGCCTGGGGGTAGCAGGTGGCAGCTGAAGCTGTGCGGCTGAGGTCTGGGGGATTCACTGCGGTCATAGGCTGCTGTCGGCTCACAGGCGGGTCTGGGGCCCTTGCACCCCAGAATCGGTGTCCATTGCAGGCTACTGGTTTCGAGAAGCCCAGCTAGAGGGAGCTGGCAGATGCCTGGCAGGAGGGAGGCCCTGGTGACAGACCGTGGGCAGGGGCGGGGGGGGGGTGAACAGGGGAACCCTGGCTGTGCTCTCACTGGCTTGACTGGTTCCTGGTGGTAGCAGGTGTCAGGGACACAGGGTGATGCCACCTTGTCTCCCGCCTCCTTGTACAAGCTGGCTCCTTCACACAGGTCCCAGAGAGTGAAATGTCACCAATCGCCCCAGATTTCCCACCACAGACCATTCACTGCCCCGATGGGAGATGGTGCTCTGTGCAGGAGACTGGGCTGGATCCACAGGGATTCTGGTGAGAGGCCAGAACCAGGAAGACAAAGCCACCACAGACCCGAGTGGCCCAAGGGCAGAGAGACAGGAGCCCAGAGGACAGGGTGGCGGAGTCTCTCTGGAGGGCATCCGCAGAGGAGCTTTGGGCTAAGCGCAGGCAGAGCCCAGACTGGGAAGCCGGAGGGGGTCTTGGGAGCCCGGCGGGCGGAAGCAAGAGGTTCTGGAGAGCACTGGGTAGGGATGGAAGCGGCCCAGGGGAGCAGCGTGCAGGTGTGGGGAGCTTCCTGTCAGGCTGAGCACACCATAGACACACACAGCTGACCAGCAGCTCTGGCCAGAAGCTTCTCCTCTGTGACAGCTTCAAAGTGGTCTCAAAACACCTGGACTATTAAAGAAAAGATGGCCTGGGCGCAACTGTTCAATTGACTGCACAGCCAGTCACCAGCTGTGTGACCTTGGGTGAGCCACTCAGTTGTGTGTGTGGGGGGGTGTCTAGCTCCTCAGTGGAGTTAAAGGATTACCTCACCGGCTTGCTGTGAGGATTAACCAAACTGTACTCAGCCCTCAGCGCGTGCTAATACTATTACTTCACATAAATAACTGCAGCTACCACTTAGTGAGCACTTACTTTGTGCCCAGCTCTATAGCTACTTCCCTACCTTCATCACGTCTAGCCCCATTTTTGCACCCATTTTACAAATGAGGAACTGGGGGCCCTGACTGAGGTCACATAGCTCCGAGGTGGTGAGCCCCTGCCCTCGGCTCTAAGGACCCAGGATCTGCAGGGGATGAGGGTAGGGAGCTGGAACCTGCTGGGCCGGTGGTTACGAAGGGCTCCGGGGGTTTCCGGACCCAGCGTTTTCCGGACCCAGCGTTTGGTGCTGTGAGCTCTGGGGTGTGCAGGACCAGCCCCGCAGCCCCTCCCTGCAGGCGGCCACCCCGGGGTCGGGTTCTGGGCGAAGCCTGGCGAAAAGCAGAGCCGGGGAGGCGCCTTCCACAGAGCCCAAATGTGTCCCTCGCCGCGCCCGCTTCTGCTGGAGCCCCGGCGCGCACAGACAGAAGTTGTGTACACAGGATTTTAGTATTTCCTCTCCGGCTCCAGCCCCAATTTGAGCGCCTGTAAAAGCTTGAACGACGTCCAGTGCGGCGTGGTTTGCCTGAGCTCGGCTCCCGGCGCTGAGTCAAAGCAGCCCACACAGGGACCAGGGCGCCTGCGGGGGGCGGAGGCGCGCGGCGCCAGGCGGGGGCCGGGGGGAGGGGGCGG